>NC_031775.1:8428731-8752472 GCF_001522545.3 Parus major | reverse complement strand
TGTTATTTACTGTGTGCAATGGAATTGCTGGTGTTTTTAGGCAAAATCCCAATAAATATTATTTTTCCACCCAAAACGTATGGGTGCTGTAGCAGGCTTCTGCTATAGCTGCTTCCATGCTATATCTGTTACCCATTTTTACACACCCTTTTGTGGGGCAGGGCTTCTGCTAAAGGAATGAACTACTGACAAGCAAAACTTTAATGAGACATACTTAAATTTCTGGGCTGTCATGCAGAGAAACTAGCCAGTATAAATTCTGTGTAGTTACTTGCTTTTTTTTTTTCTGTACTGCTTCGATACCATGTTCTCTGCTGTGGATGATGGCGCTCACCTCTTCCCAGTGTAATGGCTGAGTAGGTGTAGAATGTGCAGCAGAGGCAGATTCAAAGAGCATTTTCTGTAAAGCAGTGTAATAAAATATTTACAAGATTTGATGTAATGAGCTAGGCAATTATGTGTGAATTGTACTGTCTTCAGTTGGTTAGAATAGGCAGGCTGCATGCATTTACAGAATCTCCTTCAGCACAGTTTCCAAACCATGTTTTATGGAGCAAGAATATTGTTACTTTCTCTGTGAGGTTTCATTCCATCACATCACAATGAAACAAAGAAATATTTACAGTTGAGCTTTAGAAAAAAGGAGGTAAGAATTCTATTAAGACATAGAAATGAGCTTATATAAGGGTGTTGGAGTCTGAGGCACAGAGTGCATGCCCTTACCTCTGATGCCTAGCTCTGACATCCAAGAAAGCATTTAATTTCATGTAACACCATGAAAACAACTGTTAACGTTAAATAGAAGAACTATTGTGTGTGTAGATTAGAGAGTTTTCTTAAGTCACTGAGTGAAAAAGTTAAAGTTTGGAGTTTAAGCTCGTTTAGAAAACAGAAGACAAGATGGAGGGTTTAGGGTTCATCTTCTTCTAGAGGCTTTTGGGTAATAGTAAGTTATTGGATGTAAGTGAATGCCACAGTGCAGCACACAGGTGTTGGGTCATTGGGTCACTAAGAAAAATAATTCACGTGTCCATAGTTAATTGGGTGAGAATAAGTATAAAGATAAAAAAGCTGCACAGTTTGAGGCCATCTTGTGCTTTTCAAGCCAACTGGAGCCAAGCGATGATGGGTTGAACTTGAGCAGGAAGTCTGGGGAAGACCTGCCAAGTCTTTTGATATGTATTAATAAACACAAGAAACAAGAAGCAAACAAGCCTTTGGAGAATCCTTCTTGAAACAGAACTGAGATAAGGGAAACCCCCCTTTGACAGAGGAGCCCAAGGGGCTCAGTACTGAGGAGACCAAAATCACCAGCAGCATAAGGGTGTGTGGTTTTTGAACCTGCCAGAGATGCAAGAACAAGCTTTTCATATTGGAAGTTTTGGGCAATTTCATGTTTTTCAGGTATCTTTCACCTTTCTTTCAGTGCTTTCGGTATGAAACTGCAGGAACCTCTGACCTTCCCTGCTTAGCTGCCCATCTTCTGGAAAGCCTGCTATTTAAAGCTTTAGTTTTTGGGTTTTTTGGCTTTAGTGCTTGTGTTAAAAATGTGTGCAAGTACCAGCAAGTGCAGTGCTTATTGGCCAGTTTTCTATGGCTGGGATAAGAATTTCTGTTCACAGATGTGCCAAACCTGATTCTTTTCTAGAAAATTACTCTGTTTTTTAGGCAGAGCGGTACAAATCTGGACCAACAGATGATAATCTGCTTCCTGTTTTGTGTGGGAAAAGGAGAGAGAATTTGGCTCCACCCTGTATGTGCTGAGACAGTGATCTTAGAGTGAAAGAAGCAATTAACTAATTCTGCTACAAATTTATTTTTATCTATGCAATACTACTACATCCATTCATTTAGAAGTATTTTTCTGAACTAAGGAAAGGAAGGACCATAAATGTTAGAACTGAGACTGCTGGTTCTGATATAGGGTTCTAATGTAAAATTGTCCAAATACTTTAATGTCCGAACTGCTCAGTTCCAAAAGAAAATGGATTAATCTTGCATCAGTCATTGTCTGTATTGCTTTTAGTCTAAGTGTAATCTTCTCAATGCAGACAGTGATATGCTTTGATCTTCCTGTTAGCTACTTGGCATTGCTTTCTGAAGTTACAATCAGCTGCCTTATGTGAAGAAATTATTGGAGCCACTGAATTTTTTTGTGCAGAGGAATTTTACCTGGATGACTAGTCTGCATTCTCTCTGACTGTTTTGGATTGTGTACAAGGTACGCATATGCAAGTATGTTAAGAATATTGTGTCTAGCCTTATTTATAAATGAAAAAGGGCAAGGTTTTATCTACAACTCCTATCAATCCAGTAACCTGAGATATGCTGTCATATTTTTCACTGTCCTAGAATGATCGATTTTTGTGCAATTGGTATTAATCTTGACTGGACATCTTAACTGGAGTTTGATCTCTTTGACTGTTCGACTTACCGCTGCACATTGATGTCTTTCTCTTCTGTGGCCTCACTTAATGGGAACAAAACTGTGAAGCAGTAGTCTTTGGGAATATGTATTAGGGAAGTACTGGCCTTAATTTATACTCTTCAAATGCTTATTTGTAGTGCAGTCTGATTAGCTCAAAACTTGAGTGTCTTTGATTTGCAATGTACGCATTTACAATTAAAAAGTGGGGAGCGGGGGCTGATGACAGACTGCTGTCATAAACATTTACCTGGAAAAAAGGAGGTAAATTTGTCTGTGAAACCACAGAAATTGGATCTACTGACATATCCTACTGGCCAATTAGAAATCCCCAGTATGCTTGAAAGAGTTGGTGACTGCTCCAAAAATAATGAGAAGTGTTTATAAAAATTTACTCCAGCTTTGATCCATGCTCTGGAAGAACTGTGCACACCTTCAAGAAAATGTATTCATTTCTTTTGAAGTCTCATTGATTTTTAAATGAGAACCTGGAAAGTGGTGGAGAAGCAAAACTTTACTCTTCATAAAAGCAAGGAACAACTAAATAGCGTTACTAACTTTAGACAATGAGCAGGTACAGACTGAAGGGAATTTTCTTTTTACTGCCTGTGGTTTCTTGTCTCGCACATTCTTATGTCTGTAACATATGCAAAGCATCAGCAGTGATAAGCAGATTCTTAAACCCCAAAGAAGGGTAAGAAATTATAAGTGTAATAACAAGATTTGCAGAACAGTCAAGTGATTTATGGACCCTGCTGATTTCTAAGGCCTTTTGTAGTAAAGCAGAAAATAGGCAATAGCCTTTAGGCATCATTAACTTTGATTTGTTTTCATCTATACTACAAACAGATAAACTGATTTTTTTTTTTCATTTTACAGTAGAAGCCATGGCACATCTATTTCTTCCTAAACTCAATAGAAAAGTGAATATAATTAAAATAACTGTTAAAAAGGTTAATTTTTTCTGGAATGGAGAGTGCATTATGTACTGTGAATTGCTGAGTCTAATGGAAGTCCTTCAGTATTTTCTTTTACTTTGTTTTAAAATCATTACAGAGTTTCTATGTACAAACAATATTTGAAATTCCATCAAATTCTGGTTTGTCCCTCTGCAGGTTAATAGTTTAGCTGTTGGTACAAAGCATCCATGAAAAACAAGGAGGTTTATTGTGTTGGCATAGCCTAGATATTTCTACTTAAATGCTGTCTTAACAAGTATATGTGAAAGCAGCAATGCCTGCTTTTGGCCATTGGAAAAAAATACTGTGTTTTTCTGCCATGTGGTGTGGTTGCAGGAGGCAGCAAGCAGTGTAGTCAGGCACTGGATTACAGACTATTCACAAAGCAAATTCACTCACAATCTTGTCTCTAGTTCACTGAGTGAAACTTACCTGAAGTTTTATTCCTTCTGATCATTATTTTTTTCTACATAATAAGGTATAACCTTTCATTAAGATAGTGTCATAAAGAAATAAAGTAGACACAACAGTACCTGAGGATTGATGCACGTGGCATGAATCAAGTTGTAAAAGTGCTGATACAAAGTTTGTGATGGCTAATATTGATATCCCTGTACATATTTTTTAATAATCGTGTTATTGAAAGCATTAATTGAATCACAGTCTGAGAATGCTTGTGATATTTGACTGCTTCTAGTTAGTCTGATTCCAGTAGGCAGTGTGTGTTTTGCCAGATAGGTTGTACGAAGCTTTAGCAAATCTTTGTGCAGAGCTGCACTGTGGGCCTGTCTCATGTTTGTTGTGTTCTAAATACTTTCTTCTGGTCCAGAACAGAGGGACAGAAAATCTGCCAGCTCTCCCACATGTCCAAAGCAATGAGGCATCCACCCCATTCAGCTCTAATGCACCTGTCCTGACCAGAGTGGGTTCAAGACCTTTCATACAATTAACAATGCTATTAATAGCTGTGACTTCAGACAAGCACAACAGTTCCTCATCATTATGTTCTGAGATAATTTTTGTCAGTATCAAATTTTTTCCTTGTACTCTGCTTCAATGTTGTCCATATTCTTTACGCATTTCTGTTTGCTAAATGTTACCTTATTTAAAATAAGGTTTAATTTGACCAAATGTTACCTTATTTAAAGTCTTGCAATTCCCCAGTGTGATCAGCTTCCTCACAATTTTTGATCTACTTTTATGAGAGAAGGTACATGAGATGAATTCTGTCATTTTTTTCTATTAAACTATGCCATCTTAGATCACATAAAGCTCTTCCTTGGGCAGAGAGTGAAGCCAAGCTCTCTGAAATGATCTCAAAAGATAAAATGGAATGCTTTTCTGGTTAGTCTTTGAAGTCTGACTTAGAGAATAATACCTTACACCGTGGGATTGGGGGGGTTGGTTTGTTTGTTTGGTGGGGGAATCTGTTTTGTGTTGTTAAAATGCAGTGGCTAATGAGATCCTGAGGTCTGTCAGTGCTGCTGACAAGTGTAATGTAAACATTACCTGCCTCAGGTTTCAAGTACAGCTTGGCAAAGCAGTTTCAGGCTCTCTGTTGGGGTAATTCCCACTCAAGTCATGGCTAAGAAGCTTTGTGTCTGTAGCAAATTCCATGCAGCTACAGCTGCTGTGCTAGGAACTGGAGATCTAAAAATGTGACCTGGGCAAGATCTTGCCACCCTTGATGGGTTCTGCTGAAAGTTAGATGGAATTAATGCTTTTTTGGCTGCAATTTTTGTTTCACTTGACAAATCCGGTGACTTAGAACCACAGCATATTATCCTCATGGAGTTTCAATCAAAGAAGCCGAAGTTTTGCCAATATGAAT
Source organism: Parus major (assembly GCF_001522545.3). Classification (NCBI taxonomy): domain Eukaryota; kingdom Metazoa; phylum Chordata; class Aves; order Passeriformes; family Paridae; genus Parus; species Parus major. The sequence continues at coordinate 8,747,257 of NC_031775.1, read as the reverse complement.
GAGTAATAAGAGAATGCTTGCAAAGAGTAAAAATGTCTGTCTAGGACAAAACTAAGAAAGCATATTTAAAAAATCTCTAGTCTGTGTGTGTCTGAAGATTGTGGGGAGGAGAACAGGGTTATTTGTAGGCATGGGAAACTGAATGTGTCCTAATGCTTCAGCTTCAAGAATTTGATACCATGAGGATGTAAGTGCACCATTGGAAGGATTCTGTTTCCAAGGGGCTTTATTTCCTTTTTCAAACCCCATTCATTTATTAACATACTTTGTTAGAACAAATAAGCAAACATTACTTTAACAGTGAGCAGAACCTGCCATGCAAAATAAGTGTGAATACTTCCCTGCTGGAAAGATAATTCTCCAATTAGCCTCCAACCATTCAGTGATTGAAAATTTGTGGATGCAAATAATTTTTAGATTATTTAAGTCACTTAAAAATAAAATAAAGGATTCCTGTGGAGCTGGTAGAACTCATTTATAGCTGGGGTGTTTCTGACTGCAGATCACATCTGGCAGGAGGAAAATGCATTCATTCTCCTTATTATCTTACATTGTGTGCCAGGCTGATGAAAGAAACACATGTAGAGGTAATTCTTTCCAGTATTGAAATGTGCATATTTTATTAGAGGAAGAGAGTCATAGAGAGAGGCAGGGATCAGGGAAATCATTTATACAATAGCATCTTACATTTTCCATTCCTCTTTTCCTCAAAGCCTCTACAGATAGTAGCAATGTCTGTCATTTGGGTCTCTCTTGCACATTGACCATGCCTTTTAGAGCAGGAACGGTGCTCCTTTGTCTCCTTCTCATGGAGAAGCCCCTGCCATATCCCACAGCCTGCTCAAGCAGCAGGAGCTTCTTTGCTTCTTTAACTTTGAAGATTGGGATTAGTTTTTGCAAAATCTGCTCTGGTCTGACCCTTGAGTTAGTGTTTAGTGGCTTTTAGAGTAATGAAACTTTCTTCCTTTCACTCAGTTTCTGCTTTACAGCAGAAAGTGTTGAGGTTCTTGGCAGCCTAGGTTTTAAGTGGCTGTTGAATCCAATTCAGCTTGAATTTCAATTGTTTGTCATCAACAAGGAAGCCAGTTGGACTTGCCAGAAGGGTCACATTGTCTACTGTGCTTTGTCAGTCCCATTTCAGGTCAGAACCAGCTTGTGTGTCAGTCCTGGTCTGACACACAAGGATGTCAGCCTGCCAAAATCCTGCTGCTCTGAGGTAAGCACAGCCCCAGGAGGATGTCTGGTGTGGGATGTTGAGTGTGTCCTGGCTGTGGTTAGATGGGGCACTGCATTGCATGGCTGAGGAAGGGGGTTAAAGCAAAAAGAGTGCTCAATTTTGTTGTGTCCCCATCTGCTAAGATCTGTGACACTGGGATGGACTTTTCAGCCAGAGCTGCTCGTTTGCCTGAAGAGGGGACACGTGCAGAGGAAAATCCCCTCAGTTACAGGAGTGGAGTGGTGGTGTCTGAAAGTGGGAGATCCTGTTCAATGGCCTCTGGCACCATCACACCAAGGCCAAAGGGAAAAGGCAGAGGGCAAAGCTTGGGCAATGGCTGTGGTCATCCCAGAAGCTCTGTCTGTGAGCACGGGCATTTCTGCATTCATGTGCACTGGATTTCTTGGGGTTCTTTTCAACATAACACCCTGTTGGACCAAGGGACTTTTTTAATGCTCAATACATTTTAAGCCTGGAGTTACAGGTTAGTTAGGAAGAACATTCCAGCCAATCCCTGTGCATTCCTCTTCAGTGTCCGTGTCATCCCTCGCCTGTGTGTCAGACTTGATGAGCAGAGCTGTTTTCCTTGTTTTTATGGTGAAGGATCTCTTACCCTACAGCTTTGCTGATAACTTCTTTGTGCTCAGTTTGAGGGCTTGTAATGTAAGTACTCAAAATTCAGAATATTCCATGATCATTGTCTCTCTCCTGTTATTATCAAGCAAAAGTGATTATCCTAAAAGTTGGCAAAGGCAGGTGTTGCTCAATACAAGAGTTATGAGTGGTGTTACCGTAAAAAGGCTTCTAACAAAATACATCTTTTCTGATAAAAAAATTTCCCCCTACTGTATTGCTTGTAGTTTCCTAATTGCTTTTATATAATAAAACATTAAAAGAAATTTGATGTAGTAAAGCCAGATATAGCCTTATTAAGTTAGAAGACTTGAACATTCATTATAATTATATTTAAATTGTTTTTATGATCTGAAAACAACTGTGTATGTGATTGAGAGATGGATGTTTGCAATATTAGATAATGGCAATATTAGATCAAAGCTGTTTGTGTCTTTCAATTACCTTGTGCAGTATTGCTGGATTTTCAATTACTTTACATCTGAGTGTGCTGCCTCCTCAGTGCACCACCTGCTCCTGTAGTTTCATGTCATCTGCCATGGAAGAGAGCTCAAAAGGAGTAGAACTGACTTTAACTGAGGAAGAATCAATTTCAATTGTAATTTTTAGGAAAGGCAGCTTGTAAAACCATCAGTCCTCAGTCCTGGTGGGTTCAGATAGAATAATTTGCTCCTACCTAGTTATGAAGAAGTGTACGGAACTCCATCTCACACTCTGATTTTGCTTCATTAATTTGCAGGATCTTGTTTATCTTAAGTGAGAGAAGGAGCAAGCCCACCTTGGATTTCTTGCACAACATGGAATTTGTTCTGGTGCAAAGTTAATGCCTTAAAATTGCTTCATTATGTTCTGCTTTAGTAAAGATTTCTTGTTTCTCTGTGTGCTGTCCTCAGCTAATAGAGTGAAAAGTCTCCATTTTCTTCAGCTCTTTTTTTTGAAGGTTTCTGCCAGAAATGTCAATATGTTCTAGCTTTCATTCACTATAATGAATGATATAATAAATATGGCTGCAAGCAAAAGGAATCCATTTTCATCCAGACGACCTTTCTTTTAATCTTGCCACAGTGTGTAGCCTAAAGACTATAGCTAGATGAAAGTTTCGTATTACATGCTTCATCAAAGCAGCATAAGCATTTTAAGTCTCTAAATTCTGCAGTAAATATGAGGCAAAGGGTTTTCTCTGGCCTTTTCCATGTTCTCTGTGAGAAACCTTTAAGCTGCTTCCAGGTAATGTTTGGCTTCTTTTTAGATATGCTTGTTTTGAGTCTCTTTTGAAATCTATTAAGAGAAAGAGCTGGAGGAAATTTTCAGGGGTGATTTTCTATTCGTAATGTCCCCATGAGAACTCATTTCAGCAGTGATTTTTTTTTTTTTTTTTATTTAGTGACAATCAAATATATCCTTTATTTCCAGAATGATAAAATTCCTAATCTATAAAGCTTCAAATCTTTGTACGAAGGTGCCTTCAAGACTAAGAAACCTCTCCATTCTGTCTTGCAGTGGGAGTAGTTTCTACCCTTGATCTCATCTCACAAGTGAGGCTTCCAGAATCAAGTTCCACTGAAGAGAGCTTGTAATTGTAAAATGCTGTGTGTTATTCCACTTTTTTGTCCCTTAAAGTGCATTGGTTCTGGGTTCATTATTCCAGACATGTCACCTAAATGTTTTTCTGTGGTCACTGTCGAGACCCTCTTGAATTTGTTGTGCTTAGATATAATGGATAAGGCTTGCAAATTATAAATCTTGGAATGTGTGAGGTAAGTCACAAGGAAAAGTATTTCCCAGAAGTTTTTTCACATAAAATAGAAATATGCCTAGCAGAGTTCAGTAATTTAGTCCTTCTTTGGAATCAGTGGCTTCAATCATTAGGAAAGCAATGCTAAAATTGTATTTACACTTACTTCTGAAATAGAACAAAAAGGATTAGAATTGAAACTAAGAATGAAGCGCTGATGTACATGCTGAACAAGAATTTTAGAAAATCAAGCAGGAAATAATTAGGTTTGAGTTTGGGCTCTGACTAGAGCTGATTAAAAATAAACCAATCCATTTGGCATGATCCATGAATTCCTTGCTTCTTTTGTGAATCAATGAAATTTCACACTCTGAATGTGGTAAGAAACACTGTTGAAATGACACCTTTCTTCTACCACAAGTGATTTGATGTCTGTACGTGTGTGCCCCCACGGGTACACACACATAAACCTCTGATGGCAGAAATTCAGCCCAGCTCTGGGATTGGAGTGTCCCTGTGTTGCCTCACCCTTCCCTTGAGGACACTTGCTCCACTTCAGTGATTTCAGGATTAATGCTGAGGTGACTCATCACCCTTTGTCAGTTTGGGAAATTCAGCAAGTATCAGTCAGTGTAGCTTCCAAAAGTTCCCATGGGAGCAGTTTATATCACTTTGCAGTCACCGAGTCTGGGAATGAAAAGCTTCAGCAATGCTTATAGGGAAGTTGGCTTACAAAAACCCCCATCTGAAATGTGGTACAAGCTGCTGTTGCTGGTCTGAAAGGGGGAAATAAGCCTGTTGTAACAGCAAACCATGGCTGGATAGCCAGTGGTGTAAAAAACACATTTTGTGAATGTGCACATTTTACAAATGTGCCTATTTCACAAAAATCATGTGACTCCTAACTTGTTAAACTCCCTTTTGAAAAGTAATTTGAAATTTCAATTTTTCTATATGTTAGTTTAGAAGACTTGTATTATTATTATTATGCATTATATTGTAAAATATTAATTGGTGTTGCCATTTCTAGGTAGGATTTCAGAGACAAATGTTAAGAAACAACGCATTTTACTTTAGAAATATTAGCTGTAAATCACATGTGATATAGAGTATAATATAGTTTTAGAGGATCATGAATCATCTATATCCCAGTTAACACATTCTTATGAGATTCTTTGTGTTTATTACCTTTTAAATATTACATTAGGTTTTTTTTCTTTTACTTAAATGAGGATATGCAGCAAAGGCAAGTTAACTTCTTTTGAAATGTATCAGGATTGGTATTCAAAGTAATCCAGATCACATAATAGATGCTGAAGGTAACCTAGATGGCATGAACAAAAAAAAGGTGTTTTGAGTATCATCATATTTCTCTTGAGAGAATTCAGTGATGCAAAAGGTCTACAGATCTTTTAACAGATCACGTAATTTTTAGAATTTAACTCTGGGCAGGTGTCTTCCAGGAAATTATTAGTAGGTGTGGAATGATTTGTAGATAGAGTTTTGAACTTGTCACCAATTTCTGGAACTCATATTTACACCATTACACATTTACAATGAGAGTTCCATGTAGAAGAGCCGTAGAGAACCTTATTCTATCAACAACAGTGGGACTGTAAGTTCCATATTCCTTGACAAAACAAATGGCAACTTCAGAGATCCATGTTTTATTTTTTTACCATAAATTCAGTGTCTAGGAAACTCAAAGAAACCATATAGAAAGACAGGGATTAGAAAGGTTTGTGATAAACATTCAAGATGAAACAATGTAGCTGAAAAGATGATGTAGCAGGGAGATTACAAATGGCACTAGTCTAAGTTCTAGTCTTTTGGTATTTATCTTGTTGTTGGCCGTTCATGATGCTGTCTACATAGACCAAATACACATTAATAAGATCAAACAGATTTTCTGTAAATTTTGGGGTTTTTTTTTGGAGACTTTCTTGCATGTGTGGAAACCTTTTTAATGGAAAAAACAAAATGTGGGAGATGGACATGGGAGAGGTGTATTCAACCAGGAGAATCACAAAACACACTAATAATCTATACTCTGATAAGACTTGTTCCTTGATTTTCCAATTCAGGAGATGTTGGAAAAGAAAAAAATATGCAGTTATATGAGTCAAATACAATAATTTGAACGCCACTAGGTTTGTCTGAAGCAATTATGAACTCTCTCATTCTTATGTTTCTTTTAAGGATGTTCAAGTGAATTGTTTTGGCCTTTGAGAGAAAATCAGTTTTGGGTTTGACTGTAAATCATAAGATCTTTGCCTCCTTGTGATTAATGAGATAAGCTGCTTGAATGACTGCTTAATTTAGTGATCTGAGATTTAGATAACTGCTTTGAGAGCATTGGTAAGTAAATTTGTTCACAGTGTGAGAGGTATTTAAAATATCAGCAGTAGCTTGAGAAAGACTGCTCTCCACTTAAAGGATGTAACACTGCTAATAAAAGTCAGTGTGTGTGGAGAAACTAGGGCTCTACTGTGTCACTCTGCTTAATTTAGAGCAGCCAGTTATAACTCAGGTTGATTGCCATTAAAAGCCAATTTTGTCTTTGCAATCAGTGTTGATCGTCATATTTTATTGATTATGCAATCTCTGAAGGCAACAGGAGGGGAAGGCAGAAAGTTCTGCCATGCCACTTGAGAAGCTGTTTCCAAGGACAGGTCTTTGGATGGTCTGAGTGGACTCTGATTTGCACAGCCTTTGGTTCTCTTGCCAGTTTGTGGCTTCACCCAGTAACAAGGCTGAGCAAATCTCCAGAGGTGCAGATGGGGAACAGCACCATTGCTGCTTTATCATCTTGTCCCTCTTCTGCTTCTTGAGTTCTGTACAGCTGGCTGGGTTAATTTATTACTTTCCCATCTTCTGTCTTTTTCTTTGGCTGAATTGCCCATAGTAAAATATCCTTATATTGCACACATCCTGGAAAGTTGTGTGTTCATTTGAGTTTGAAAGTGGTCGTTCAGAGCAGCCAACAGACGAGTTGTTTCTCTGATATCTGTGTGTCCCTGTCCAGTCTCAGCAGAAATGTACCTCTGTGCAGGATTGTGGAGCTCAGGAGCTGCAATGTTTATATCATGGTCAACTTTTACCACTTCCTGGCGTATTTTGGGAGCTTGTCCAGGGATGTCCATTGCCATGGCTCTGGACTTCTGCACTTGGTTTCTAGCATTCTTATCCATGGTCTGATCAGTCTGGCAGGGGTAAAGAAACAGATTTAATGACTGTGCTTGTGTGAATTGCCATGAATTTTGTCTCTGTTCCAGAAGCTGTATCAGTTGTGTGCTGGTCAATGCTCAATAGCAATAGATTTATACTGGGTTTAATAAGACATTTAAAGAAAAATGCTGCAAATACTTTCTTTTGCTTGGACAAACTGTAAATAAGCAGCTCGCAGTTTAATGTTGTTTAGTGAAGCCTATTCAAGCAGATTTTCTGCCTGTCATGTCAATCCAATGAATGCCTGATATTATACAGTATTTGTTATTATTTGGTTGGTTTATTCCTGATTTATTACCTATGCAATAGTAGTTAAATGCTCTCATAATATGCAGAGGTTAAATAAAAATATCTAACTCAAAATAGTGGTTTCATTTGAGTTACCTGGGTTTGGTAGTGACGTGTTTGACTCTGTCATAGTGTTGCCAAAAAATTCTGCCAAGAAATGGGAAAGAAGTCTTTAAATGTAACAGTCAAAATCCTGCAGTCCTGAGAATTTCTTTCACATACCTTACTGGTATGCCTCTTCTCCTTGTTCCCTCATAAGTGGCTGTATCATCAGTTTTGTTTACATCTTAAAAATAAGTGAAATGCAATTGTCTCACTTTTCCTAATGCCTCCTTTGAATATGAATGTTGTCTAATGATGTGTTTCTACTCTTCTAAGAGCTAGGTGAGTTAATTTGAAAAATTCACCAGCATCCCAGAGCAGTGAGTGCTTGTAATTGCCCACCTGGTGTGCAAGATATGCCTTTATTTAACAGAAAACTTCAAAAGCTCAGTGAGTTTAATTAAAGTGTATGGAAGAATAAAAGTGAGATTGAAAAGGCAGAAACGGAGGTGGAAAAAACCCAGAATAAATACAGGGAACTGCCTTAAACTTTGTCTTTCAGGTGAGTTCTTGAGCATCAACACAGGACACAGAGCTTCAGAGCAGGACTTTGTAGTGGGATCTAAAACAGGTTATCAATCTGGAAGCATTTGGAACCAAGCCCTGAAGATACTGGTTAGAAGAGCTCAGACACAGAAGAAGAATGTTCATTTGTACTGCAAACATAAATCTTTGCAGTTGGTAGATACTTCTTTGGGAAGTATCATGTTCACATGATGTAATTTCTGTATATATGTTCTAAAGAAGATTCTTAATGATATTACATGTAATCCAGTGATGACTTGCTGATATGGACAGAAAAAGCTAATGTAAAATTTATTAAGTACAAAGAATTAATAATTGGAAGTTGTCATTCAGTATCTCAGTTTCACTGTGATATGGAGCTAAGGCTGCAGCAGTAAGAACTGCCAAGTCATCCAATTTGTGAAATATTAATTCAAATGATGTGGAAATTTTCTGTGGTTTTAGTATAAATACTGAGATGTCAATTTGGCTCAGGTTCAAAATCCTATGATAAATGCCTTATTCACCTTGTGTTTGAGAAGGTAAGCAGGAAGGAGCAAAGAAATAATAATGAAGTAACAGGACTTAAAATAGATAAACACCAAACTGAGAGAAAAACAGCTCAGAATAAATAAATAAAATTTTGGTGGTTTTTGAAGATACTGAAGAACAGTATCTTCACATAGCAAAATACTAAATTCAAACATATGCATGTGGTTAAGTCTGAACTTAGACAATTAAATGCACTCTTTGCATATTTCATAGATGAAAATCTGAGTGTAGCTCCCATTAAAATTGCCAGTGAGGTGTGGCATGGGCTGCAGATTGAGATTGTGTTATAGGCATGGCTCCTGCATCTGCTGCAATATTCATTGCTCTTTGCTGTGAAGGATGGACTCAGACAAATTTTTTAAACAATTTATAAGGTTATAAATAATTATGCTTTCATTTCTTTGTACTGATTTATTTTTTTTTTTTTGAGCTTGTTTGTGTATTTTAAACTACGATAATAACTGGTAGAATCTGGCCACAGATACTGTTTTCTGCAAGATGGAATGCCATAGGAATTGATATAATGGGATATTTTAAATTTGTATTCAGATATTTGCTTTTTTTGTCTCTAAACAACTTGTACAGAGTTCTTCATGTTGTTTGTTGTGATAGCAGAGATGATTCATCATGATCTTTCGACTTTTCTCCAGTGCTGTGTAGTCATGAATAGCTGTGAAAGGATTTTATGTAATGATAGTGAATTTCCTCAATTGCTCTAAGACATGGAGCTGAATAATGTGTGCTGAAATAACTATTTACTGACAAGTTATGTTTGGAACTTGTGGGGAAAAAATTGAATGTCCCCTTACCACAGGTACATAATTTTTAAAGGAGAACGTTTCTTAGGCAGAAGATTAGGAATTGGGCCAAAGAAGCCCATATTGCTTCAAAATTCTTTCTTACAGAAAGAATGCTCACAGAAACATTAATCTCTTTCTAAATGCAAATATATCAATTGTTGGTCCCCTTTACCAGAATACTGCAGAAATGGTTGATGTCAGTATTTGCTTGGGCATTGGCTACACCTTTATTTCTGTTCCTAGCTCTTGCTTTTGTTGCTGCTAATCCTCTGCTGAAAAACTCATAAATACTGTTGTGGGTAAAGCACTTTACCATTTCTTTTCTGTTAGACATGGTTAAGTCTCGCCCTGAGGAGAGCTGAGTACCAATTTAAAGAGCTGGTTTATAAAAAATACTAATAAAAAAATGTCTTCTGAAAGTCTTTGTTTCCTCAGTTTTCCATGTATTTTTTAGCAATACCACAGCTCCAAGAACCACACCGAGAGGTTATTGTCTACCTCTGAAGGGAAAAGCTGCCTTTGGATACAGCTCAGGTGTGGTTCAGCCTTGTTTGAGCTGATTACTGGCATGGCCACAGGCACAGATATCTTTCCTTTGTCTCCAGCTGTTAATGTGTCCTTTTCATCATGTCCTTCAGTTTTGTAATTTCATCCATTTTCTCTGTGTTCAGTTTCTTTTTTTGCAGAGGGATTTAATTCTGCTCTCCTCAGTCTATGTGGTATATTATTATTTGTTGGGATTGGTGAGACTCCCTTCTACTTTTTTATCACTTGTGAAACTGGTATGTGGTTTGTTTTACTTGATGAGGTGCTTGAAATAATGAAGTTGGGTTTAAGTCATCCATAGTTCTTACCTAACCCCTCACATTTTTGTTCAACAATGCAATAGGCTCTTTGTCTGCTGGCTTCTCTGCAGTGGTGAGGAAATTATAGATAATGAGAAACCAGGAAGTCTGTTCCTTTCCATGGGTTTGCATGGTTTGAAGTAATAAATCATATAGCCTGGAAGATTTAATGTTTGATTCTCAATGTGCCTGCAGTAGGGAACTCAAATATTCCTCCCAGATCCCTCACCAGGACTGATGTTGTTCTATATTAGTCTGTAATTTTGCTGTTCTATAAAGACTTGTCTGATTTAATCTTTTTTTTTTTTTTTTTCTGTTTTGACACAAAGTGAGATTTGGAGTCTGCTCAGACAGTCTGTGGAGGTGAAGCACTCTCAGTATTGTACATCACAGCTTGCCAGGTGCTGCTGGGTGTTACACTCCTTTTCTGCCTTTCCAAGGGGTTTACGTCTTCATAAAATGCAAGTTGTACAGTGAATTTTAGATGCTAATTTACTTGTCTTAATTGATCACTAGGCTTTCTCCTGAAAGTGTTTATCTAAAGATGATGTATTTATGTCAATTCTGTGGCAAGTGCTGGATGCATATTCTTGAACTTGTATGCAAGCAGCACTGTTAATTATCAACTTTCACTAAACGAGTCCTGAGCTCGTGTTGAGTGCTGGTGTCAATTCAGGTGAGTGAATTCACGTGATAAATAGTAATAGGTATAACAAAGCAGAAGCAGTAGTAACACAACAGCACACGTGATGTATCAAATAGAGCATTTTTCTGGCCAAACAAGCATTTAATTTTTGTAATAACAGATGATTTGCGAAGCTGATGCTTCTTTGAAAGGAAGAGAGATGAGTAGATTTTTGACAAGCTGTATTTGCTGTCTGGTTACAAAAGCCATGTTTTGCTTTGTTGCTATTACAGTGCCAACAGGAGGGAAGAGATTACTGTCTTTTGTTAGAGCTGGTTGCAAATTGTACTTCTGTTACACTCAGGAAAAGCCATTCCCCTAGAGCCTTAATGTTTCATTAAATTATACTGGGTTTTGATGGGGAGGAAGGACAGTGGAGAACGCTTTTTAAAAAGCTTTAGAAGGTTGTGTTTCAACACTTATGAGAAGTTTGGGTGTTCTCTGTTTAAAAAAGCAAAAGGTTGCCATTGAATTGAAATGCTTATTAGGCACTTGCAGAGGGTTTTTTGGTTGTTGGTTTTTGGTTCTTTGGTTTTTTCCCCTTGAATATTGAGTTTTCTAGTTGTCTTTAAGAAAGTGTTTTGATGCTTCTCAAAGGGGACAGGGTGGAAAAAAAAGCTGAATTTCAAAGAGATCTGCAGAGTAATTTCTGTTAATTCACTTTATACAATATAATGTTAAGATAATAAGGCTGCAGATAAGGTGTCATATTCTCATTTGATGCAAACAAGTACTGCATAATGCATTCTCCAAGTTACAGATTCATTCCAAGCCTGAAGCTTAGAGAATTGGTTAAGTTTCCTGTTTTCTAAATTCTTTTTGATCTTGACCTTGGGCATATTTCAGCAGCAATAAATGATTACTCAGTTTGATTTTATTAACATGTGTGTGTTGTGGTATTTTAGTTCTTGCTTCTGAGCCACTGGGTTTCAATTTTACTTCCCCTGTTAACCCTTCTTGGGGGGGTGACACAGAGACAATTCAAAAATCTAGCTCAAAGCCAAATGGAATATTTGTGGCAGAATCATGTCACTGATCTGATGTCATTTGTGAGTATAAAGAAGTCCTATCATTAGAGGACAAATGTACTGTTCCTGTATAGAAATACTGCCTTCTGAATGATACATGAGTTTGTGTAGAAAGAGTCTGTTTATTTTCTTTTTTTAAAAAAATATGAACAGAGCAAGCACTAGAAAAACAAGATTTATATACTGCAGGTTAAAATACTTACCTGCATTTCATTTTTTATGTGGTTTTTTTTTTAATGTGGGAAAATTTTCCCTGAATTTTCAGTTGGTGCAGAGACAAATGGAGTATCTGCACTGCTCAGAATTCCACTGCAAAGAAACACAGTAGAGATGGCTGATAAAATGAGCTTATAAGGAAAAAAGCATAGCATTGTAGGGAAGCAAAAGATTATTCTGTTTCAGGGGAGCCACATTGCTTTACTTTGCTTTTCCTTTATCAGAGGGACATGTGGAGTGACAGACCAATGAGATGAGAATGAACGTGGTGCCTGTGTTATTTGAGACACCCATGCAGGCACAGCAGCAAAGTCTTTCTGGTGTAGGGAAAAAGCACATTTCCTCTGTCAGTGAGGTTTCCAGTTGGTCTCAGACATTCCCACTCGAATGGAGGAGAAGGTGCAAGATTGAAGGTGTGACTTGGAGGGTCAGAGGAACAGACTTGCAGGAGGAGAAGGTTCTGTTGGCTGTTTAACAGCACAAGTCCCTGTTTGTAGCTCGTTTGACACACAGAGCTGTGTGAAGCCCTTCCTTCAGTTCAGGAAGGCAGAAGCATCCTCCATTCCCTTGAATTACTCACAGCATCGTTCTGCTGCAGTTTCTGCTCTTGCCTTGAGCGAGAAGTGTTTGCAGAGCTCCTCTCCAGCTTCACCCTGCTCAGTTATGGGCAGGAACTCCTACAGAGCTGCGAGCTCCACCTCTCACTCACAAGCACTGTGAGTGCTTGTTTTATTTATTTTCACATACTTTGAAAATAAAGCAGTAGATAAAGTGTAAAATACAAAACAGATACACAGATACAAATGGGAGAAGTCAAAGATACATTAAAGCTGACCTCAAGGTTGTTGTCACTCATTGTATGTGCTCACTTTCAGGATAGGAAAGAAGATTGTTCTAGAAACAGATTTTAGTTTTTATTTTTTTAACTACTATACTTTAAATTTGAGAGAGAGGTTACTGTTTTTATGGCATAGAAAACACATGCAGACCAGAGTGCTGGGATAAGTAGTCCAAGGAGCACTAATCACCTAACATTTGTCATCCTGATTTCCCCTAACGCAGCAATTTTTTCTGAAGAGATCCATCTGATGATACTGAGTCAAAGTAATTAATTATTTTTCCTATTTTTAACTCCTGCTTCTGTTTGGAGAGGGTGTTCTAGTTGAAGTAACCAAAGAAGTCAGTGTGGTATGGATAAAATGACTTGCAGGTGGGTATGAGACTGATTAAAAACACTGTAGCATAGTTCTTAAGTTGTTATCAAAATTAAAGTAGTACTAAAATTAGAGATAATTAACCAGGCTCCAGTATTATTTGTTGCATCCAATAGCAGGGCTGCATGGTAGAAAAGAGGACTGCAATTCAAAAGGATACAGACACCTTAGAGAAATGGTTGGAGAGAAGTGAAGTGCAGTTGAACCAGGGACAAATGCAAAGTTGTGTGTCTGTCTTCAGATAGAGAGGAGAGAAACAAGCTGGGGAACAGCTCTGTGGGAGCCTAGTCCTTTACAGTGGTAACAACAGCACAATATGTCTGTCTGAAAAAAAAAATGTAGACAAACATTTATCAAAAATAATGAGAGTGTTGTTGAATTTCTTGGGCAAAAAGTGCATTTATTGTCCTCTGATGCTTCTTTCCAGGTCTTATTCTTATGAATGTCTGACTGAAATCCTTTCAGCTTACAGTTATCTGTAAATACACTACAGCACTGTGGGCAATCCCACAGAAGAGAAGGAAATATATATTCCTGATTATGTTTTAACACCTATTACATTGCTGGAACAACAACTGGGGAGATTTGAAATTTAGTAATATTAGTAGATTGTTGGGGTTTTTTTGTTGTGTTGGCATGTACTTGAAAATACAAAAGTAATCACTTGAACAGGATGAATATGTATGCTTCCTACCTGTTACTGAGATTGTTCTAATCAAATTTTTGAACCATACTCTGAGACCCAGGTTTGCATATTTCAACCATTTTTGGGCATTTTCCCTTTGCTATTCACCTATGAAAGCTTTTATTTTAACACAGTGTGGTTAACAAAACATGGTTCTTTTTGACCCAGATATTTTTAAAATTTGTATTTAAATGTGTTAGTGGAATGACAAGATTAAAAGCAATTTAAATTGCTTTTAGTTCAGCAATACAGTAAAAGCACAAGTGTCCTAAGAGTCACTTCAGAGATTAGAATAACATTGTTAGCTTGAAAAAAATTTCTATTTTCCAGGTGATTTTGAATCAATCTGCCTGCTTTTGATAAAGCCACCCCTCACTGGCCCCTGTCAGATTGTCAATGCTGATAGTGTGGAGGCAGATATCCTCCTGTATTGTGCTGCCCCTGTATCTCCATCCTCATCAGTATTGACCTTTTTCTGGAGGAGCCGTATCTCACAGACAACACCACTCCTGCTGTGTTTTGTGTTTTCAGCAGATATGTCTTGGGTTACACTGGCAGCACAGGCTCCTCTCATTTGTCACCTGCTCTGTGCTGTTCTTTCTGCTGGTCACAACAGGCAGAGTGTGACTGTGTCCCTGCGCTGCTGCTGCCGCTCTTTCACCTGCATTTGCCTTTTCTGCTGCTTCAACATTGCTGTCCCAGAACTTCTGAGCCAGAGGGGTGAGAGCTCTGAATCCCTGCAGGAAAAGTAAACAGGAAAATCTGCCGAGCAGGGAAGCTGAACCTTTTCATGTCCTGCCTCAAATTAACAGTAATTGTAGATAGATGGGTTCAAGGAGTAAGCAGAGCTGCACAGCTGTACTGGAAACAAAGAATATAGCATGTACAGGGTAGTAATTAATTAGCAACTTGAATAACTTGCATTGCTAGACTTTTAATTGAAAAAATCACATTGATTCCCCTGTACTGCCAGAGGAGGGGGGAAATCTGCATGAAGAAAGCAGGTGCTGGAAAAGGAGGGATTCTTGGTCCCACTTACCGTGCTTTAGGATAGTTAAGTTGTGTTTGTAACCATCGATTTTCCCTTTGCATAAATTTGTTGTTATACAAGTACAGGGAATTTTCCAGTGTTAGGAAAGAGATGGCCTTTTAGTGGTGCGTAGTGTAAAAGTGGCAATGTCTCCGTGCTGGAAAGGTGGATAGCACTGCAGTACTTCAGGAGGGTAAAGCATTCTATCTGTGCAGGGGAGTAAGGCTGGAGGGGATTTTTTGGAGGGAAGATTTCCATTATGAAACCTTCTGGATGATATGGTGATGTTTGTCTGAGGAAAATGCTTCCATATGAGATGTTTCATTTTTGTGCTGCTGCCTTTCCATCATGCTGTTTATCTCAGGTGTTGCTGGATGAATTGAGTATCACATGTTGTGCTAGTGAGCCAATAGGATCCCAAACCCTGGTTTTGGAGATTTGCTGAACAAAGCCTGGTACCTACAGAGACCTACAATTCAGACATGCATGTTATCTGCCCACTTTCTCTCCATTGCTATTTAAACCAGTCTTTCTATTTGTTTGCTTAATTCTTGTTTTCCATAACAGTCTGCATTGAAATTCTTTATTTTATCATTGACATCTCTGGTGCTGGTTACTCTGCAGGTATTTTCACTGCTCTTTTTGCACTGTGTTAATATTACACCTCTGTAAGAGCTATGTTGGCAAATACAGTAATGGTAGTAGAAACATGCAGTTATGTGGTCTTTTCCTATGGTGTTCCACACAAAGAACAGTGCAGTCTTTGGCTCAAGTTCTTTCGTAGTCATCATCTTGTATTTATTTTCCACTTGGAAAAATATGGTATTGAAGTACATAACTGTAACTTCAAATTCAGATTCTCTACTGCTTCAGAATAATTTTGATATAATTTTGATAATTTTGGCTGTTGATACGCACAATTCCAAAGACTATCCTGTAAAAATCATGTATGGCTTCTGTTAACATATAGCAATTAACTAGAATAAACCTTTCTTTCTTAATCGCACTATATATTATATATATTAAATACATAAATATTTTAATATATAACTATACATATAAATATATATTATATATATAGTGTGATTAAAAAATAAAGGTTAATTTTAATTAATTGCTATATGTTAACAGATACTGTTTTCTTCCCTCTAAGTGTATTCTACAAACATGCATTAGATTTGAATGAGGCTTGGGTTTTGCTGGTTTTCCCCTTGAAAATGCACTTAATCATTGGCTGTCTCAGTATCCTCAGGTGTCAGGATATTGCTGGAGTAGCTCCTAAATTTCAAATGTAAATGTAATATTGGATCTCAAATTGCCTTGGTATGTAGGATGTGCACAACACACTGCCTTTTGTTTGCTTTGTACACCAAAGGAATCCAAGTCCAAATTTAAATTTTTGTGGCATTATAAGCACTTAATTTTGTAGCTAGAAAACTGAAATTCACATGGTGGGAACACAAGGATGAGATCTCAAAATGGACTAAAATTTTCTCAGATTTTTTTAAAATGCTTTACCTTTTTTTATTACATTGGTTTCTCTGTACACTGATTGTACTGTTCTGTTGCTTACCCAGCTTTATATCTGAAGTTCTCTTTCTCACTATATGCTGGAAATTAACTGCAATTTGAAAGCTCTTAAACTTCGCTGAACTAAGATGAAATCATTCTTTATATGCACAAATACTTTCAGGGAAAATTTAAAGGATTTACATTTTGTTTTTAAAGGCTATACTTGTAATAACAGACTTAGCATTTATATTTAGTTTGCTGGCATGTTTATGCAAACTTTAAGAGAAAAGCTTAACTACATCTTTTGTTGCTGCGTAGTTTCAGCATGTAAATTGGTATTTACAGAAAATACCATGGTGAGGGGATCAGAACACTCCTTTATTTGCACAGACTGGTATTTCAAATACTAACTCAGCTTCACACATCAGTCTGACAGCTGATGAATACTGTTTCACTGGTAACATTTTTTGGTTTTGTTTTCATTTGGGCTGAAACAGTTTGCTTACGTGCATCTTATTTGTTGCAAGTAGAAATTATAAACAATGAGGCCCCAGCTAAACAGATTGCTGTACAGTTCTAAGGAATAAAAAGAAAAATACTCATTTTGTGACACTGTCAAAAGCACAAATATTTTAAACTGTGGTGATCTATAGTAATGGAGAATGCTAGCCTAGGATGTAAGGGGTTGCATAAATTGTAGGAAATTTACTGCATTTTTTTTTCAAATTGCACAAGTTCTGGAAGTGTAGCTTAAGATAAAAATTGGACTGTTTTAACACTCCAAAAGATGAGGTTTTCTGTCCCTGTTGGAATAACTTTACAGTAAACAAAGAACATAACTGCATCAAAAACATTCCGGCTTCAAAAAAGTGTCTTAATGGTTTCAGTGCTGTCTTATTTTCTCTAATTACTGTCATTTCTGTATTGATCAGAGAGGATTAATTATTTACTACCACAGAAATGTACTTTCTAAGTAATTCTTCAGATTAAGTATTTATATGGATTCTGACATGCATTCTGTTGCTTAATAGCATATATTTAATGTTAATTAACCCCTTGCATCTTGTGTAATTGAAATGTGTAGGAAGATTGGTGTATGGTGTTCTTATCATGTGTAGTAATTTCAGTAGATTGGAATGGGCACAGTGTGTGTGGGAATTGTGTATTCAACAGTCCTTCCTTGGCCAAGGTCAGAGCAGTTTGGGGAGAAAACTTTTTAGATGTTTTGATAACACACTTCCAGTATCTTGAAACATGGACGCCTGTCCTAGAACTGCAGTTGTACTGAATTACTAATGTGGTCGTTTATATTGATTACAAACAAGTGGAAGCGTCTGAAGCTAACCAAGGCAGATCTTAGCTTCCTTGTAAAGGAGAGAAGCAATATGCAATGTATTTCTAGATATTTTAGGAAATAAAATTAAATTTGGTACCTTCAGGCTCTGCATCAAACACCAGTGTGTCAGGAAGAAGTTGGAAGAAGTATGAAATCTTCTCTGCTGGAAGAAGAAATCTTTGCATGCAGTTTTTGCACACAGCCCGATGGCATGGAAGTGTGTTCACTGCACATTAAATATCTGTCATTGAACCATTGATGTTAAAAACCTCAAAATTACTAATTAAATCTCCCATTGAGGCATTTCAGATCATCAGAGAAGGTTTGGAGTTGAAGTTAAGAATTTGGAACAGATAGGGACTTGTGTTCCCAACGAAGACCAGTACTTAGCAGAACTATTTACTTGCCTTTAGTTATAGAACACCAGATTAGAAGGGACCTCAAGGATCATCTGGTCCAATGTTTCTCGACAAAAGCAGAATCTAGTCTGTTCAGCCAAATCTTGAAAGTGTCCTGTGCTGGGGTATCTACCACTTCATGCAGATTATTCAAATGGATGATTGCTCTTATTGTGAAAAATGTTCCTTTTGGAATCTCCCCAGGATAAACTTGTACCCCATGCTCCTCACTTTTTCCCTCTGATTGTTTGTAAGCAAGAAGTTTCCATCTTCTTTGTAGCCATCCTTTAAACACTGGAATGTAGTGATAAGGTCAACCCTTAGCCTTCTTTTCTCAAGGCCGGACAAGCCCGGTTTTCCCAACCTCTCTTCGTGTGTCAGCTTCCCAGTCCTTTGATCCTCTTTGTGGCTGTTCTTTTGACCCCCTTCAGCTTGCCCACATCTTTTTTGGCTAAAGGATCCAAAACTGAACACAGTACTGCAGGTGTGGCCTGGCAAGTGCTGATGAGTAGAATGGGGTGATGACTTGTGTGTCTGTGCTGGTACTGCAGCCCAGCCTCCTGTTGCCTGGCTTTGCAGCAGCACAGTTTTCACTCACATTCACCTTGTTGCACCCCAGGTCTCTCCCCACTGAGCTCTGTGGGGCTAGATTCCAGTCTGTGCAGCACACCTGGATTGTGTTTTTCCCAGGTTCAAGGCCTCATGCTTGTCCATTTGAATTGAATGTCAGTCCCTGGGCACCCTACTTGAGGAGTGATTTCCCACGCTTGGTCAGTTCCCACCCCTGCCACAAGGACCATTTGTCCAGACCATTATAGCTCAGTTTCTCTAGGATGAGGCACTGAGGCTCTGAATCTCTGTGGAGATATTCGGGTAGACAGCAGCCATTAATTCTTCCCAGCAGAAGAAATAAAAGGAATAATTTTAAAAGTGTGCAGAATTACACATATCCCACCCTACACGATGGATATATGTGAGAGGGTGTTAGAATGGAGCTAAAAGGATTAGAATTTCATGAAGGAAACACAAAATACATACACAGGGTGCATTTTTTCTGAAAACTGTGGCATTGAGAAATTGTGAGAGTTAGTAGAATCCTTGAATGATTTTACCTGTTAAATTTACCTGTTCTAAATTTTGCCTGCAATACCTTCAGGGATTGGAATGCACACCAGGCATAAGGCAAACAGTTCAGCTGCTGTGCAGCATTACAGTAGTGTTCAGTAACCTGTGTGCAGTCTGTTCCCTCAGATCCCTATCCTGACTGTGTATATTACGTGTATAAACGCCTTCTTTAAGCAGAGGTACTATCTTGACTGCCAGCTGTAGTTCTTGTGGTGTAGATTTCGGTGGGTAAACAGGGAACTCTTCAGCCCTCTTAGACATGTCAGCTTTTAACAGCACTGACATTTTCAGGAAGAAGTGTAATCTTGTTGACTGTAGTATATCAACAGATTTTTTTTCCTCATAGCGACAATAACAATAGATTGAAGATTTCTGCCACGTGAAAATGAGGGTTGTGTCTTGTTGTGTGTTTCATGGTGGAAGTCTGATTTTTATGTCTGATTTGAGATAAGCTACAGGAGAAACGGTCCATGTACATCACCTGCTTTTCTAAACATGGTGCTCACATCTGCAACCAACAGCAGATTCAGGTGCAGATCTGACTGTATTTACAAAGATTAGAAAGATGCCAGAAGAGTATCACAGGAGACTTATGAATGTTCTCATCATGAAAGCAGGAAGGCTTCACGTATTTCTTATCAGCTCCTTTAATGGTAGCAACCATTGTGTTACAATATGATCATCTCCACAGCAGTCCAGATGGGGTTTACAGGAGGCAGTGACTTTGCTAAGCAGATGTTTCAGAGCTTATATAAATATATCTATATATCTATATCTATATTTTATGTCTCTGGGTGTTACTAAGTGAAATACATTAGTATACTGCTTGGCATGTTCTTAAATTGTACGATTAGACTTTTCCTGTTTTCTTCTCGTAAGTTTTAGTGCCTCCCATAGCCTGTTTTGAGTCTCAGTTAATATATGTAGTGACTGCCTTTCCATAAGGATGAAATGTACAGAAATTAAAGGAAAAAAGGCATTTGAACAGAGCCATAGGTCTCTTCAGAAACTGCCTTCAAGACCTTGGGCAAGACACAAAGCTGCCCTTCCTTTTTTATTAAGTGAAGAGTGTGAATAAAGGAACTGCTTTATTCATAGATGTACCGAAATACCAAAATGAAAGCAAAGGAACTACTGTAGTGGGACTATAACAAAGGTTAGAATTCATTATTCTGATATTTTTAGAATTTAAGGACGTCAGTATATGGTTCTTATTCCTTTTATTTCTTTGTTGTGTGATTTAGGATTTATATATTGGCTGCTTGTGATCATTGGTAGAAATTTAAACATTCTGTGGTGAGTGGCCCTGGGTGCTGCTTCAACTTACATTGCTGGGGTTTGCTGCCAAGCAGAACGATGGGGAAGAGATAATTTAAGAAGGTGGCGTAACTTCAGAAGGCTCAGCAACAGATATTTTAGCTGCTGTCGTGATTTCAGAACAGTAATTCAGTATCTGCTTGGTTGACAGTGGGGGCAGCTGTCTCTGCTTCCCACTCCTTGTTGAAGAAAAGGTTGTAAGTGTGTGTGTGCGTGTAGACAGCAGGGACTGCACTTTTTTAAGAGGTTGCTTTATTGTCCTAGAGGTTACTCCTGGACTGTAACTCCTGTTGTAGTAGAGATGAAAAGTTTATGTAGAAAACTAACAACACAGCACAAGCCTGTAAGTCTCATCCAGCAATAAATGACTGTGTCCAATAATTAAAGATTGACTGCTGAGGGAAAGGAGTATCTCTTCCTTTTTAACTACAGACTCACTTTGTTCATTTTTCCTTAAAGACATTCTGGTTGCAGCATGGCTATCTGCCATCTCTGTCTCAGAGATCCTTCTCTGATGTTCTCCAGAGTGCTTTGTTCTTATTGTATCATTCCTTTTACTGAAAGTTCAGTGTGTGTGAAGGGGGAAAGGGAAACCCATTCCAGGGAGCTCAGTGAGTCCTCCCAGCAGGACTCAGCAAGCCACTGGCATCTGCTGTTGCAGAGCTACAGGAGCACTCACAGCAAATGCATAAGAATAAATATCCTCTGAAATATCTCCAGTTACACTATTGAGTAATAAATCATTGTTCCTTTAAGTAGACTGTATGTAATTTTTTATAAAATAGGTTCTCTTACTGTATGTGAATTTATGCTTATTATTAAATGTTCAGAGGAGATATGCCTATGCATTATAAAACTGGAATAAATAAATGCAGGGAATTACATGAGAAAAAAACTAAATGGAGTAAGTACTGTTAAATATTGAGAAACATTACGAGTTCAATGTTATCTGAGTGTATTAAAAAACAAGTATAATGTGGTTGAGAATGAAATTACATCTGATCTGTTAATTTTGTAACAGATGCTAAGAAGAAAACCCAATATTTCATATATAAAATGTCCATTGACTTGATGCTTATTTTAAATTAACTTTTTTTAATATCCCTTTGTGTGTAGACTGGAAGAGGCCAAAATTATGAAGAAATAGTGCTTTTAGATATTATTTAAACAGCTGTCTCTAGAGATGGGGTCTCCACAAGTCTTGGTAGCAGCTGGACAGAACCAGCAGGTACCTCCTGGCAGCCCAATTCTCCCAGGTTTGCTGGTCACTGTGGCACGTTAGCCAAAGCTGCTCCTGGAGCCACATGTGATGTTTTCTGGTGTTCAAGAACACATGGATTCATCCTGATGATTGCAAAATCAGTTTGGTAAGAACAGCATAGTGTGGCATATTTTCAGTACATCTGAGGGCAGTGTTAGTTTCCTATGAAAATAAAAAGTTTTCCTCCTACTTGTAATTCTCATGTCAGTAGCTTGGATGAAAAGCAAATGAAATGCTACTTTTTGGCCTCTCTGCAACTTCAAAGGCAAAGATTTTTCTGGGTTTGGATGAGTTCTTTCTAGGTAAACACAGACAGCTCAAAGAATACCTGCAGGTCTTTGGAAAGAACAGTCAGACTGCAGCTTTTTCAAGCTGACTGTTCATCACACACGACTCACTGCTCATCTCTAGCCTTGTTTTTTTCCCCCACTTCCATGCAGCTTCATTTGTGTACTCCATAAATAGTACAAAAGTACTTGTATTCCTTATACTATGTAGTCCCTGCATAGGATAAAAGTGAAAATATAGGCAAACATTTATACTCGTTAGCATCTGAGAAAAATACTTTGAGGAGTATTGAAAAACATACTTGGACTTGAGTTTATTTCACTTAGGAGTTTGAAGGAATAGTTTGCTAATGGATTTTTTAATTGCTGAAAAAAAAAATTAATGATGACCTCAGCTGAAGAGAATAAAGTGGAAAATAAGTGAAACAGAGTATCCCATTAATTGTCAAAATGGATATATTAAAAAGTATCTCCAAGTTTTCATTGTGTATATTCTGGTAAGTAAATTAAATAGGTCTAAATTTTGAAAGCAGGTTTTTAGGTTTTTTTTTTAGATTCAGTTAACTAGCAGCAGTATTATTGTAAGGTAGCTGTGCCACACACATACATGCTTATTTTAGATGCTCTTTCCAGAGGGTATTGCTGTGATGAGGTAAGGGAAAAAACTTATTGCAAACTATTGGGAGGGATTAAAAAAATCTCAACAAAACTTCCCCAAAACCCAAAATATTCAGAAGTTACATAGATTCTTCTTTCTGTCATATTTATCCTACTGTCTGTGTCCTTTGAAATTACCTTTGTCACTGTTCTTCTTTGGGATCTAGTCTGGCTGAAGGAATGGAGCAACAGAAATCTGATGAAAATCAGCAAGGACAAATGGGTTCTCTGTGTGTGATGGACAGACCTCTGGCAGATGTGCACAGCAGAACAAGATACACTGGTTAGAAATGTTAACAAGGAGGCTATGATGGAATATAAGGAAAATATCTTTATTCTGAAGGTAACTAAGCATTGAAGCAGGTTGTCAAGGAGCTTGTGGATTCTTGCTCACTAAGAGTCTGAGATGTGCTCAAGCAAACTCCTGAGCAACCTGTTGAAGTTCAAAGCTGGCCCTGTTTAAGCAGGAGTCTGGACTTCCCAACGTTAATGATTTGGTCTCAAAATTCGGAGTCACAGCTGCATTTTTATGGCATTGACTGCAGCTCTGTTTTGCCCATAAAGCTATCAGTTTATTTCCACTGATTACATATATGTTATAAGCCATCAGATTCCTTTCCTGTCCATAGGTTATGTGGAGAAGCTAAGCCAAAGGAATTTGACCATTACTTTTTCACCCCTATTATTATTACCTATTGAGCATTTGCATGTGACCTTTCTCATGAGGCTCCTGCTATCCTTTCCTTGTCCATTGTTGTGGGAGTGCTGGGAAATGAGCACAGCAGCTGGAGAGGCACTGGCTCTGCTAACTCAGGGAACTTTTCTGTAGGGTTGAGAAAGTCCCCTGAAAGACAGAGGGGAGCTCTTCATGAATATTTGGGTGAATAGCTGTGTGCAGGAGCAGCTCACTGGTGTTGGAACTCCCTGTGCTGCTGAGCAATGAATAGCTGCTGAGTTTTGCAGGCGCTGATGTTTGTGGGTTTTTCTTTCTGCCTCTTCAGCTGTTTGGCTGTGTTCCCAAACAAGCAGAGCTGAGCAGTGCTGTCCATGTGTGTGGATCACTGAGGCCAGGCTTTTGTAACAAAAGACAAGAAATGGTCTTTTCTAACCATCTCTCAGCAGGAAAGGACAGTGCCTGCAAGTTCATGTCCGAAGCATTGAGGGGAAAGCAAAGGACACTGAGCCTTTGTGAAATTGTGGAGTGAATGCTTCTGATCGAGGGAGATGCTGCGTGGAGAGGTGCAGGTCCTGTGGAGGAGAAAGAGGCTGTAAAACATGTAGATGTCTATTTTGCAAACAGGCAAATTTTACAGTGCTCAGATATATTTTCAGTACACTGAAGTAGTAAAATCTGGGGACAGACTGGCTTAAAACGTAGTAGTAAATAGTAGTAAATCAAAATAGTATTTGATTTTACAAGTGGGAAAACTCTGGGAAAGAAATTAGTCGTTCCTTTGAAAATAGGTTTGTGATTTCTTTAAGTAGCCTTCTATCTTGTCTTCTTCCTAAGCAACTAGTTAGGTATTACCAAATACGTGTCCAGCCACTAAACATTTTTTGAGTAAATAGTAGTCTGATTTTTATTTTAATTTTTTTTACATAGCTTGTCAGCAATTTCTTGGTCTATTTGTTTTTGGTTTTGATAGTACATATCAGGAAGCCATGACTCTTCTTTTATCAATTTGTTTTTTGTGTAGAAAGCTTATTCAGACAAAAGAGAGGCCAGCTTTTCCTTAATGATACTTTCCCAGCTGATTATATGTAACTTGAGTTAAGGGATGTGAACAGCAAATCTTAGATCCTAATGAAGTTATTTGACTAATGCAAATTCTACCTTAGTTACACTATCTGCTGAATTTATTTATGGACTTATACATTTATTTGGATCTTATTCATGCAAAGGAGCTTTCAGATGAGGGTCCAGAATTAAGTCAGTGAGGTATAGAATAATCAGTCCTGTGTTTCTAAAGGGGCATTTAAGGCTACAGATAATGTCTGGATTTCATGGGATTTCTCACTTCAAGGTTCCTAATTTGATCTGTATCGTGATGCTTTGTTTTTGGTTTGTTTTTTTGGGGTTTTTTTTGGGTGTTGCAGGGTCATAAAGCAGCAGATGCTCTGTGGCCGTGGGTGTGCAGGAAGATGTCCTGGTGTAGAGCCAGCCCTGCTGAGGCTGCTGGGGGAGCAGTGACAGTGGTCTCAGCAGTGACACGGGACTGGCCGCCAGCTCCTGACCGCTCTTAGGGATGCCTGGAACCAGTGTTGGGGTCTGCAGTACACACCTGCAAGTCTGGCTGGCCAAAATTAAATCTCATCTGTAAAATGGGTCTGGAACAGTCTAAAGAAGCTCAAAAGAAGGTTCTCACACTGGTGTTCTGGGAAACCTTCCCTCCAGTGTGAAGGAGCTACTTGGATGTTTGCTATCTCTGAGTAGGTGGTACAGAATTCTGCTTTGTTTTCAGTTGTGTGTGCAGCTCCTAGGAAAGGATCATTATGAAGTGCTTAACCATTAAAAAATATATGCCTTTTTTGACCAAGTTTTGTACCCTAAAAATTTGAAAGTTCAGTCATGTGTAGTGAGAGAAATTGACTTGTAAATTCACTTACTTTAGTAAAGACTTGGTCCAGGCTTTTCAAAAGGAAAAGAAAAAAGAAAATCTTTTGAGTAGTGGAAATAAAATTTAGGTATCCTGGGTGCTTTCCTAAACCTGCTTTTGTATATTGACTGACTTGGAACTGTTGACATTATTGTCAACTGTTGACATAAATGTCAATTGATGTTGTAGATTTAAAAAAATGTGATTTGGGTTGCTGTCTAGTGCTCGTGGGGTAGATTGTTTTTGCATAATGCTTTTAGGTGCTCCTTTGATAGGAAGACTGAAACTTTATCTGAACTGCTCCAATATGAAACCAAGTACAAAAATTGTTCTAAAATATCAACTTTGCAAAAAATCCAGACAAGAAAAATCAGTGATTTTGACATATAGCATTTTGTTAGGGTATTATGCTAAACCAGCAAGTTTGAACTGAGTATCACTTGCCTGCAGACATGCACTTCTATTATGGATGATACAATTGTCTGTCATTTCATTAAATTATGGTTGGTATAATTTTATTGCTTTTATTTCACGAGGAGTAATTTAATTTCTGGAAAAGTGAGTTTTTAAAATATTTTGCATGAAAATTCTGTTATTACAGGAAGAAGCCATAGTTGTTGAGGAATGTGAAGTTGAAAGATCTTCATTATGTAATTGTTCCATTAAAATAAGGGCAGGCCCTACTATTTACTTGTCATTTAAACCCTAGTTAGAATAAAATGTATTGTGTCAAGTCATTCAGATGCCTTGACATTAATTTACCATTAAAGCCAACTGCATCATGGGAGCAGTCTTGCAGAATATATATCTTTGAAAACTGGGACAGGCTGGGAAGCTTTGAAGTGTATTTCCATGGCAAATTTTACTTTTTTTTTTCCTTTCCCCCAGTGTTGTGGGTTTTTTCCTCTCGTTGTTTCTAACCAAACATAAAGAACATAATTCATGAATGGATACTATGCTGAAATGTGGGATCTTAACCCCGCTAAATCAGTGGCTGGGTGTTGCATGAAATAACTGCACTTCTCACTGTGATTTGCTTGGCAGCCTTGAATAAATCACAAACCTCACACAGCTCTTGCTCTTTTTAATCTTTTTTTACATTAAAACTCTTGATGAGAAGGGAAAGAGGGGTGTGTGCTAAAATGCTGGGTCGTCATTAGAAATTGTAGGTATGTCATGTAAACAGCCTGCATCTAAAAGTGCTGATTGAAATCAGTCCTGCCGTTTTCTCATGGCAGATGAGAACTGAATGAGAATGAATTCAACTAGTTTGCATTTACAGCTTGCTCTTAACCACAGCAGCTCATCACTGGCTGCAATAACCTGATAACTGAGTACAGTTTGAGAACTGAGAACAGTTTCACACTTAGCTGACCAGAGCTTCCTGCTTCTGAGAGTAGAAGTTGCCAGCAGATCATGTGCTAATTAGTTTAGAACTCACTGCAGTGGGAGCAGATAGTCTGTAGGCTGGACCCAGCCATGGAAAAGTTTAATATCTTCCAGTCTTCCCCTGAGTCTTCAAACCTGTGAGTGGTCTGGGTGGAGATGCTGCAGACCTGCAAACCTTGCATGCCTGAATCCACAGGCAGCAAACTGATGAAGAGGTGACAGTGTCAAAGCAGTAAATGCAACCTAAATATGAATATTAATATAAGTTAATTATATTTTTGTTGTTCAAAACTTCCTGAACATTGCTTGTACAAAGGCAAGACTGCTAGGTCAGGAACTAGCTAGCTATTTTTAGGAACACTGATATAGATTTTTCTTCATCCCTTTCCCAGAATGCCAATATTAACACACTGTTCCCCAAATCCAGAGACCTTTCAGGGTTAAGATTTCAGTGTTGGTGGTGGATCAATGAAAGTTGGGTCGTGGCCTAACACAAATGACACTTTCAGGAGCTCTACCTTTGAACAGAAGAAAAATATTTATCATCTCCTCATGCAACTGCCATGAAATAATTCAGTAAAACAAAAAGAGGTACTTGCACTTGGAGCAACTCAGTAAATCAGACTTCACAAGAGCAAACTGATTAGATGAATCACTGACTCTACAGATGCATTGGAATAGAATGTCACGTGATTTTATTTTTAAAATGAGAACATTTAAATGAACATGTGCTGACTTAAGTTCCTAAACAATAACCTCTGTTTCAGATGTGCAGTCCAGCAGCTTTCCACATGAATGTTTTTCAGACAGTGGGTAATTCTCCAATGTTTGTGCTCTGAATTTGAGGGGACGTTTGGGAGGCTCCTGTGGTGGGTTTTGGAGGCTGACAGCCTCTGTAGTCCAGGCCAGCAGAGGATGCAGAAACACTTGGCTGCTCTTGCTGAAGTGCAAGTTTTAGGTATGAACAGCAGTCCTGTTCATGCAGGTAACCTTTTCTGTGGGTGTGATGCTTCATTAAAGATTGAACTGAGCTTTCCCAGAGTGAATCAGGTTAATTGCTCCGTGTAACAAAGTGTCGTTTCTAGACACCTTGAGGTGAGCGTCTAGGGATGAGTCAGCAGGTGAAATCAAGACCAGACTGATGAGCAGCAGCCTTGGAAAGCTCAGCAGTGAGGACAGTCTGGGAGAGATTCTGACCTCCATGATATGCAGAATGTGAAGATAGATAACAGAGATACAAAAAAGGAAACCAGGGCTTCTGCATTGTCTGGAGAAGACAGCATGCCAGCTGGTTAAAAGGAGAAGCAAGAAAATGTTCCTTTTTTTGGATTGCTGAAAAGCATTTAAGAATCTGAGGGGGGTTTTTTGTTTTGTTTTTTGTTATTTTTTTCCCCACCCATCTCTTTTATTATCCTATAACCTTGTGTTTAAATTTATTATTTTTTTCTTGAGCTAGAGGGTGAGGTTTGTGGGCAAGTGGCTACATTGGTTGCTTTGCTTCTAGCTGAATTACAAAGCACTTGGTACCAAGAGATTTGGCAGAGCTCTTTTGTAACTCTAAACTGGGGCCTCAACAGAGTCCATAGCCAGTCAGCACACCTTCCAGTGTATGTCTAAAGGAAATCAGGGATAGATTTCATTTCAGATGCCTAAAGGCTAGACTGTCAGAAGCCAAAAAAAGCAATATGATGTTCCTGTTGCAGATGGTAACTAAAAAGGCTGGCTGATGTGCAGCAGGATTCTGGGTTCTGTGCTTTTGAACCCCATGGGTTACTGAGCAAATGTCTATTCTGCTTTGGTAGCTAGGTTTGTTGATGATTTTTGAAGTAAATATTTGGCAGAGTACCTGTAGTAATTAACAGTGGACTGTTCTCAGAATTCATCTTTCATTGTGTTCAATAAAAAATATTTACTGCTTCATCAACACAATTTTGTTCCACACAGCTGAAAATATATGAACAACAAGCTACTTCACAAATCCAAACCAGATGTGTATAAGACATTCTGCTTTTCAATGTATGATAATTCAAATGTTCTGCCTGGAAAAATTACTTTATTGAAACCAATCAGAGGAAAAAAATAATGTTTACACGGGCAACATCATGTGCTCTTTAAAAGACATAAATGACAATGATTGCTAGAGAGTGTTGTCAGAAATAAATGTGTCATTTGTTTTAAGATTTACAGTCCACCACCATTAGAGTGAGTTATTTCAAGACTGTACTTCTTGGAAAAGAAGTTTCTTAAAATACTTATTTAATTTCTTTTTTTAATAGAAGGGAAGAAAGAATATGGATGCAGGTCTTGTAGCAGAAAAGCTTTGTCTTACAAAATATTGCAGAGTACATCATCTTGAATATATTAAATGAGCATAGGTAGGCTTAAAGTATTTTGAGTTAAATAAGCTGTTTTTTTCATAATAATTCCTTACAGTACTCTGTGTCCTAGTTATTATTTTGGCTAGTTCTTTTTCCAGATGCTTCCAAACAGAATGGCTGGTTATATTGTATCCTAAAGTGGTTTTGGGGCATAATGGGACAAGAGGCACTCGTGTGCACACTTGCACAGAGCATCTGTCTCTGTCGAAGAGCACCTTGGTTTTTGCTGGACAATGTGTGGTTGTTTTTGTGTTTTAAACACAGTTTGTCATTACATTAAATTTGAATTCAAAATAGTCAGACCTGAAGACAGATTGGTTTTATAATTTGAAGTTCTGTGTTGCCTTTTTGCCCCCTGCTTGCCCTCACTTGCTGCACACCTAAGCCAGGTCAGGTATCTTAAAGAGGTAATATGAAATAGCATTATTTATGGTCAGAATTATCATGCTTGCTTTCTTCAAAAGGTAAGTGATAGGATATCTCTTCAGGATATTTTCTTCTTGACACATTTAATTTAAATTTCATATTGAAGACACAGGTCCTTGGAGCTTTTCTAGGCTTCTCAACACAAAGCCTTGAGCAACTCAATCTAAATTCAGCATTTGACCCAGCTTTGAGAAGGATGCTGGACTAGCTAACCTCCCGAGGTCCCTTCCAACTTCGATCCTGTGACTTTGTGATTTAGCATGAGAAATAGCTGATTCATTACATTTGCATTTTATAAGCTGCTAACTACATCTAAGTCTGGTGTTTTGGGTGCACATCCTCATTTGAAGTGAAATGAAACCTTTTGGCCAAATGAAAACTTTGGTCAAAATGAAAATGAGATTTGAGACGGTGGATGTAGAATGGTTCAAGCAGATTTGGTTTATTTCCTGGCTCTGCTGTAAACAGTGTGAATCCCATCCAGTGGATCACTTTGTTTCTCTGTGGCTTACTTGTATTTCTGTCAAAGGCTGATAAATTATCCTTTCCTCTTTGTCTTAGATTCCTTTGTTTTCAGGACAAGGTTTGTCCCTGTGTACTTTCTTGAAGAAAGGGAAAAAAAGCCCCAGACAATTACTTTTGTTGTGATTTCATATTACTTGTGCTGGGGGTTGCCAGAAGCCACTGTCAGTGCTGTGTCTGTTCAAAAGTGATCCTGTTTGAGCAAAGAGGGTGCTTTTGGAAAACTGCTCTTCAAAAATAGGCTGCACTTTGTTCTCCCACACCCCTGCCTTGTGGGCTTTTTTCTATGCCTTTGGGTTGGCAGAAGTTTAGTTTCAAGTTTGGAGAGATAGAAGTCTCTGTAAAAGATGTGTTCAAATGTCATATACTATCTTTACCATTTTGAAGGCTTTCCATAGAACCAGGGCAAAGTGAAGATGGAGATGGAAGGCAGAAAAAACACTATAAAACTATAGTGTTTATATTCATACTTTTCTAAAGTATGGGATTTTCCTGGGCTGAATAGAGGGATTTTTCTCTTTCTGTTTTGCATTCCTTTCATAGTCCTGTAGTGTATCAGTCGATGAGGCCAAAGAGCTGTCGTGATACAGGAAATTCAAGATGCTTTTCCCCTGAATATCTAATGAAATTTGCATCTAGTGGAATAAAACTTCTGTAGTGCTAACCTAGGGGAGGTTTGCATCCTCTGCTTAAACTGGAACAAGTAGAGAATCTTAACTGCTATCAACATTGCTTGGATATGATATTTTAGATCATAGTAAACAAACACAGAGAATATTCTATCTGTGACAAATAGTGGATCTTAAAATGTTTCAGATCATTAAAAAGATTTGAGATCAGTAACTAATGTGCTGAAGCCTTTAACATCCCGTGTTTATTGCTGGGTTTGAAAATAACGAAGTAGCTCTACTGTTTTCTCTAGTACCTCTGTCAAAGTGAACTCGGGTTGTTGAAATGCCAGTGTCACCAGAGGTACCCAAAGCTCCAGGGGGAGGGAGCTGTTATATATTAGAGTTTTAAGAGACTTGCTGAAGCAGAGAATAATTTCTTAGTCTTTTTCATGTTATAGCCTCTCCCCAGATAAAACTGAAATGAGATGCCAAAGTTGTTTACCAGCAGTCCACCCCATAAATCTTACACCAAAAAACTGATATATTTATAAACAAGCAAGCCAGAGTGCATCTGTGTAGCCACGTATGTGCATGCATACATGTACAGGACTGCATTTTGATTTAAAACCAGGTGAATGATAAGCTTATCAGATTAATGACATCATCTTATCAAGCAAAAATCCTGCACAGAAT
Organism: Parus major; assembly: GCF_001522545.3. Taxonomy (NCBI): domain Eukaryota; kingdom Metazoa; phylum Chordata; class Aves; order Passeriformes; family Paridae; genus Parus; species Parus major. The sequence goes on along the minus strand of NC_031775.1, from coordinate 8,715,987 downwards.
CGGCAAAAGTTATCCCTGGTGGCATCTGCCTGCTTCCATAAACAACCAGACACAGACAGGAGCACTCACCAGTCTACATTTTTCCCAGCATGTTTTGCCTACAACCCATAATAATATGCATATGTTATTAGCTCTGGCCTCTGTCCTGGTGAAACTGAGCAGTGTTTGTGTATGTACAGACTCCTGTACACCATAATTATATGAGGAGGAGATTGAATGTAGAGCAATGAAGTATATCCGCAAAATTAGACAACCAGCTCCAAATGGGATTGGGAAGTGCATCTCTGCCAACAAGCCCAGATCCAAGCAGTGTGGAAATAGTGGAATTAAAAGCTAAGGAGGGGGAGAAGTTTGTAAGGCCTTTTGTGGATCTGCAGGAAAAAATAAAGTGGAATGGGGGGAAGTTGTTGTTTGTTCTGGTGGTGTTATTTTTCTCAAAATCATTGCTATGTCATGGTTACAAACATTGTACTAAAAGCCTAGATGTTTGCAATGACTGCATATCTAACTCTTCAGCCATAAAGCCTTTACTGAAAGCCAGCTGTAAGGAAATTTGAGTAACAATCAGGGAGGAAGGTTACCTTTGTAGTTCTGCAGTTTGTGACCTTTTACATTGTGTGTTTTTTTCTTAAAACTCATGAGACAAATTTCCTAAGAGTAAATCTCTATTTCCTGCATTTTGTGAAGTACTCTGCATAGCTCTGATGCTAGACAAATAATATCAAATATAGCTCACAGCAATATGGAGAATATTAACATCTACGAAGTGAGACTTCTAACTGTTCTTGGTTTTAGGGCAGATTCTGTCCTGGTTTTTGCTACACTCTGATTTTTAGGATAGCACAGAACGCTAAACTCTCAGCCCTTGAAAGTTCTCCCTCTATGTAAAATGTGTCCCAGATACGAAAACTGAAAAAATTACAGATCCTCAGATTTCTTCTGGCATTTCAAGGAATACTCAAAGTACACAGCTTTTGAAATAATGCCGTAATCTGAATTGCTTCCTGATGTGCTCCCAGTGTATTCATCTGTCTAATTTTGTGAAGAGATGGGAGGGTCCCACTCTCTGTACATTCTGCCTCCAGTGCTGAAGAGGGAGGGAAGGGAATAGAAGAGATGGATGCTGGAGTTATAAGCTCTGCGGGGGTGGACAGAGGGTGGGGTTTCGGTTCTTAATTAAAATTCATTAAAAATTAAGCTTTACCCTGAGAGAGAGAGAGAGATGTGAAGTGTTGAATCCTTCCTGTATCCTAAAATAGGGCAGCAAAAACTTGCACACGAAAGCGAAGTCTTCATAGGAGCGAAGTTCAGTTTTTTGAAGATGTCACGAACATGGCTGCAGCTGTCGGAAGGCTGAATTTCAGCCAAAGTTTTATAAATGTACAAGCTCTCAGCTGTTTGCCTGGTTGTTCAGTCTCCTCAGAAGTCTTGCATCTGTTTGATAATGCTGGGATGAAATGAGAGCCTGGGAGAATCAGCAGAAGTGGTTACAGTGCACTGCTGCACGTGGAAGGGCGCTGCAGTCTCTGAATGTGTGAAGGGAGGTTTTCCAGACCCATGGCCTCATGATGCATCTACAGTTGTGTTGGCATGGAAAAATGCAGTGATCTGTTTATTTTCTGAAACAATCATTAGCAACACTAATTGGCTGTGCTACGATAATTATGGATACAATACATGGATTTGGGGATGTGTATTTGTTTCTTGGAACATCCCAAATATTAGCACTGTTCAGATGTTTAAATAGCCATGGTGTGTGGAACAGATCTGTGGGCTTGTCTGAGACTTTATCCAGCCATAGTGGATGTCTGAAAGTCCTGGCTTGCTTCCACGCTGGCTTTTGGTGGTTCTGTAAGTTTTTCATTTCTAATAGTCAGTTCAGGTGCGGTAAAGATCTCAGTACTCAAAAGCCGCTTCCTTCTGATGTGAACTTTGATATACCACGAAAACACGCCGAGATTTTCAGCAATACCCATGTCTTGTGTGTGCTCAGAGATAAGGCTGCCAGCCTTATGATGAAGTGTGCGGCAGGGTGTGCTGCTGCCTTTGTTTGATGCTGAACCCAGGCAGCTCATCTGCTGATGTGCTCTGTGTCTTGCTTTGCTACCAAGCTGCCGCCTCAAACAAACTCCGCGTGCAGTGTGTGCGCAAGTGGGAAGTTGGATAATAAAGACTCAAGATGTTCGTTCTGTCTTTGAAGTCCTTGTCATCCAGTGGGAAGAGAATTAGCTAGCAGAAAGTATCATCTTGCATGTTTGACATTACTAAGGCAGTAGCATAAGAAAATACATAAATCTTCTGAATAACCATGAAGCATACTCCACTGGAGAAAATAGCAAGAAAATAAGAGTAGCTGGCAAATGGAGAGATACAAGCTGCCAAAAGGGATGTCAAGCATTAATTCTACCATCTCAGGACTGATTTTTTTTTTGAATTATATTTATTTTTAGAGCCACCAGATGCCAACCTTATTGCTTATGCAAACTAGATAGTCTGAAAATTGTTCTAGCTTGTTCTAGCTCACTCCAACCTCCAGTGCTCCACAGAGGCTGTTGCAGCAAAAATGAGATCAGCTTCAAGGAAAGAAATTCTGACTCTCTCCTTCTCTTAGATGTGGGTGTATGTCTTTCTTCTATGTGCCAGTGCCTATTCAAGGGTGCTGGCATGGGATCTGTTTAAATAACCTTTTAATTTATGAAGCCTTTCCCTGTGCAAAATATGGCTATTTCAGCCTAGCCATGACTGAAGCCAAAGATTTCCACTTTCTCTGTGTGGTAGAGAACTTCTGATTGTGTGCTTTCCCCTGCCCCCAAGTTTTCCATGCTTCTGCTCAGGATTTAATTAGGTCCAAACCATCACACATTTTCCACTGCTTTTTAGAGCAGTCAGTCTAAATTTACTGTTGGCAAAAACAAATTGAAAGCTGAAGCAGTGTAAAAATAACTATTTTAAAGGAAAAAAAAAACCAAAAAAAATATCCCAGATTCAAAAGGAGCTATCTTGTAATTTCAATCTGAATGAGTTCTTCCAAACCAGGCTTAGATGTTTGGTTAGATGTTAGGGGCTTTCCCCTTTTTAAGAAGTGATGTCAGTAACTTTGGTTTAATGTTGGTCTAATTGGAGAAGAAGCAGTATTATGCTTAAACCCCAGTTTAAAGCAGGTTAAATAAAAGTTCCAACTGAATTGTGAAATTAATAGATAAAATAAGTAAATAATTACCAGATTATTATCAACATACCATACCTGCTATTTATGAACTCGAAGTACCTCACTGTTTAATGAGTAATACTTTTTCAGCCTTGAGTTCATCCAAGTTACATCTTAGCTATGTAAAATGTAGTCTTATGTAGAGATAGATATTAGGGGGTTTTTTTGTAATTCTCAGTGTTTTTCCTGAAGGGACCTGTTAGGTGTTTGTGTGAGAAGGCTTTTGTTGAACTTTCTTGATATCCTGAATTTCTAGCATTTTTGTTCGTTAGTTGGATTTTTTTCACTTTCCTTCTCCTGCCTTGTATTTTTTGACCCCAGCCTATGTAATTTGTATTTGGAGAAATTATGCTTTAGCACCTGATGGATTGATTGTTTTATTCTTCCTTCCTTATTTTTTTACTCAGGTCCTCATTCTACTTCCTTTCCTGGTATCCTTTGTCAGAACTTGTACCAATAAGGCAATCTTTGCTCTGGGAAGATTTATTTAGGAGAACAGTAGGGTAGATTGTAAAGGAAATGATCTTTATGGGTTTTTTTAGGAATGGCTAAGAAGCAAGTACATCTCCATGTGAGCAGCCAATTGTCTCGTGGCTCTCCCAGATAAGCACTGAAATTGAATCTGAATAAACTGGATGAACTATTTGTGTCAAGAACCACTGTTGCAACCCCACTTAGCCCATTATTTAAAGCCTCACATATTTAAGTATATATGTACATATTCGTATGACCTGGGCAACATTACATGAGAATAGTATAAAAAGCAGCATGACTGGAGAAACTAACCATTCATTGGAAGAGGAGGGGGCAAAATACTGCAAAGAGTATTTCTGCCTGAACTTCTTTTCACAAACCTGAAATGGGATCTTTTAGAAGAGTTTATTAGTGATAGGGTTCATCTCCTGTGAACTTCTGACAGTGATTACTGAAGCATTTTGAAACTAGCTTATCTGATTTATCAGCTGATTTTTTTTCTTGGTCTCTTCCACCCTTCCAAGAGTAGCAGTTGTGCTTTCCAGAGGATATTACTAGGATTTTTACTGCTGCTGCTGCCAAAGATCTTCTGGCACGAAATCACTGTCTGAGTCAGCTTTGTAACATGACAAATTCAGAGGCAGCTGCAGTAGTGATAAGTTTGCTGCCTAGTGGGCAGCTTCTGAGTAGACAATAAATCTCCTACTAGTTATAAAATGTCATTAAAATGGCCTAACAAAATAATGATTGTGAAATAGTGTGCTTATTATTCTGGTTAGCAGGTTGAAAGATGTATAAGTGGTCTAAGTTAGAACAGTTATTCAGTTGTTGTATATAGCTGCTTTAAAAATTAGAAGCCATTCATTAGTCAGAAGAGGATAATGCAGTTTTCCCGTTATCTTTTCTCACCCAGTTGTTAATTGCTCATATTGTACTCTCATATTTCAGTGATCACATCTGTTGCTTGTATATGTGTTTTTCTCCAATGTGGTGGCACTAGAGCAGTGTATGTGATGCATTTTCCAGTGGAGAGATTTTACAATGGAATTAGGCTGCCACTGGAGGCGCTCAGTGTTGCATTTCCAGAACTGGACTTCTGTGGTTGTTGTTTTGTACTTCTATTAGGATTATTAATGCTGCAGTTTGTGAGTTAAACTACTGGTTTAATTGGCTTTTTCTTTTCTGTACTAGTATCTTCAGTCAACCAGAGCCTGCAGTCCTACTTTTTATGTCTAATTATGTTCCATTTCTGTGCCCCAGCCTACATTTAATTTGCACAGAAGTGGAAATGAAGTTGTCAGTGACATCTCGCAGTGACTCTCCTCCCCCTTACTTGAGCTATATCAGATGGCAACACTGCTGATTTGTTGAACCTCAAGCTGTTTTGTTTAGCAGTGCAAAGCTGACTGCTTTGCGACCATCAAACCGGTACAGTCAGCCACAAAGTGCTTGTGATATTGCCCAAATTTCTCATGGGTAAAGGTAGGAGATATTTCAGTTTCAATTATATACTGGCTTTATCTGAGTAATGAAACAAGGATGCAACTTCAGTATGTGAAATTTCATGTTCTTTGCTACCTAACACTGGTAGATAACTTAGGTTAACATGGATTTGATTCAGGGAAGCTGAGGAGTGTTTTCTATTTCGAGGCTAGTTTTGTTGCAAGATGAATGCTACAATTGTGCTTAGTCTGTATTATCTAAATCAATTAATTGCATAGTGGAGAGGACTGAAGGGTGAGAAAGCATCTTATTGCTTCTCAGAGCAAGAAGAAAAGCTGCTACAGATGTTTCATTCTTCTACTTTCCTAATGTGAAAGAGGGGAAAATAGCGAATATCATAAAACGTTGCTACAGCCCAAATTTGTGGATGCTATTTTAACATCAACTTTATCCTTTTTAACAAGTAGTGGTGGCTTTGTTCTGTCATGCTGGTTTTGTTGTAACTTAAAGTGTGGAGATTGAGGTTTGTGTAGCACTGAATTTACACTGCCAGAAGCCCACCCTGCAGACCTCGTGTTTTGTGAGTTTGTGCAGCATTGGAGGGGAAAACTGACCATTGAATTTATTTATCCCCCAATTACACTGCTTTCTCAGGTACATAAAATTAGAGGGTTGGTAGGATTTTCTGCATTGGTTTGGTTTTTTGTAAGCTCTAATTTAAAAGCATATATGATAGTTTTCCTAAAAATGTTTAAAGATGGGAAGGCAAAGTGTAAGAACTACAAAGTTTGTTTAGTCATTAATGAATAGAAAATTAACCTGAGTGTTTTTGAGGAATTTTAAATTCTAATTAGTCTTAGTTACCGAGGATGAATTTTTTCTTCGTGATTTTCAGTGGAATTAAGTAATTACTGGAATGTTATTAATCATAGCTTTCACAACTATTTTGTTGAAGGATGCACTGCTCAGGCTGATTCAGTTATGTAAAACCAAGAAACCATAACTCACACCAAAAAAAGCGGATTCTACTGAAAAAAGCAGGGAATGTGTACTGCTTGCCTGCAGTGATGCTTCAGTCACTCAGCAATGATTAAGGAGGAGTGCTACAATGTCCAGGAAGCTCTGGCAGCTGGAATTGCTGGTGAGATGCAGCTCAGGGTGCCTGGCAGTGACAGGGGAGTTGTGTGGCTCAGTGGCAGTCAGTGCTGACTTTGCCTCGCTGCGTGCGTGCAGTGCTTTAGGCTCTGTGTGTGCAACAAGGAGGGAACTACTGGAAAAGGGGTAGATGGTGGGGTGTTAGATATTTTTATGAGTCATTGAATAAATGCAGATGCTAAGGCTTGAGTGCTTTGTGTGCTACCGGTGCTCAGGTCTCAGAAGGAGTTGGGAGAACTTGAAAGACATAGAGAAGAGGGACAATAATTATTTACTAGCTTGCTGTCACTGTTAAAAGACTGAATTATATGTACTCTCTTGATGGTTGTGGAAGGACATAACTGCTGTAGAAATTATTAAATGTGGAAGACAAATATGTTAGACTTCCTTTTTGTGGCTAGCTTTGGTGTTAATTAAGTTTCTGATGCTTCATAATCTTCTTGGTGGCATTATATAAAAGAGCTGTGTGCATGTTTCCCTTACCTGCCAGTGAGCCATCCTCTAAACAACCTCCACATGGGAAGAAAATACATATTAACTTTTAATTTGATGCTAAAACTAATGAATTAAACACATTGAAATGGGAAATGCAGATTTTAACTAATAATTACATCTCCTGAAACTCCATAATGAAGCACTTAGTTGATAACATGAAAGATGCTATGATACTTTGCTCAGGGTGAGTATGGTGACAGGTTATAAAATTAGAACTGTAGAGCACATTGGATGTAGGAGCATTTATGTGCTTCCAAATTTAGCTTTACAATGTTGTGGCTTGTGAAGACTGAGGTGAAAAACAGGAGCCCAAACAGAATATTGCTTGTTGTGGTGATGGTCCCAAGAGAAATTTCAGAGAGCATTATACTCGGTCTTTGTGAAAGTGTCTGTCTTACAGTCCCAAACTTCTTGTCTTCCCTTTGCTCCTTGCTTTACCACTAACAAGAAAATGTGTACTCATTTGTTGCTCTAGGGCTGTGTCTTCTTTAATATTAAGCAACCAGCCAAGAAGTTTCAAATTTTAAACTTTTGTACCAACATAATATTTTCAGTTGCAGGAAATGCAGCATCAAAATCTATTTCACTTAATAGGTGATGACTTAGATGGATGACAAGAATGTCAAACTCATAATTCTGTGTTAAATTGAACATCAGAGGGGGGATGTGTGATTTGAATGCAAGTCAAAGGCCAAGGATTCCTGAAATAGAAAAAATCATGTTTGTATTATTCTGTGAAATATTGCAGAGTATTTACCTTTGACGTCTCTGGTCAAACTCAGCCCAACCTGGGTTTTGTTGACTCCAGAGTGATTTCTGAAGCTGTAGCAGCCCACTGAGAACCTCATTATCCAGTGCTTCCTTACCACAGTTGACTGACTCTTGGCTGTGCTGAAGCAGTGTGTGTGTAAATTAAAAAGCTGTATGTGATTTACCTAATTACTGGCACTGGAAAATGCCAGCCAATAAAGCTGAGCAGTTTGTTGTTGTGTGCTGGTAGTAAAGACAAGGGGATTTGCAGTGTGTGAACTGACAGTGCCACTTCAAAAACAGATGGGAAATTGTTCTCCTTACCTGAGAAAGAGAATAAAAGAAATCCTGTGAGGTAATCCATACACAAGGACAGAGCAGTGCAGAATGAGGGAGTTGTTGCAAAGACACTTTGCTTTCTCATGCCCATCCCCTTTCTGTTCTGGAAGACTGAATTAAAAGAAATAAAGTGAGGAAATGAGATTTAAAAAATAGAGCATAATGTAGAATATATATGTTTCTTTATGAAAGGAGATGTGGAGATTAATGTTAATGTTTCATAGCCTGACTTTGCATGTCCACACAACAAGGATGTCAGAATTATAAATGAAGTAATGAATAAATTTTAGATTGCATACCTTGGAAATATGCAGAAGCTTAGAGTTAAAATAGCTTTTTTTATTTCCCTTGTTTCTAGTCAATGTACTGTTTGACCTATTTCAATTCCTTGGAGAAAGAGCATCACTGCCAGTCAAACAACCTTCTCTCATCTTTTTGATAATTAGTATTTTTGCATTAAAGCATTAAGTGTTTCCCCATATAACAAGAAGAATTTCTTCATCCCATTAGGTATCTCCCTCTAAGCCTACAGTACCTTGGTGGTGACTGTAAGAAGTGATTTATTAAACGTTGAAAACACAGTGCTGGGTAGTCCCTGTACAACTTTAAGGAAATGGTAAATGATCCAGAAAAACTATAATATATACATAGATCAGGCCCAGGCAGCCCAGCCTTGTCAGCACTGTTACCATTTTCCCTTTGCCACTGCTTACTATAAAATGTATAAAATGACACAGTACTCTGTTTCCAGAAGAACTGTCCCATACCATAAAGATGTGCAGATACAGATTGTTACAGATCTGGGATTGACAAGGTGTTGCTGCTCAGCGAGGACACTTGCCAGCTACCATTAGTGATGAGACTCTATCAATTCTAGCATTTCTTTAGCAAAAGCTGGGCAAGCTAAATCCCCTGTATGTTCTAAACAGAGATATTTGCCTTCCAGATCTAAGATTTCTGTCATTCCCTTACTCTCCTCTGGTCCTTGCATCTAAACTCCCACCCCCACACAGTGTTTCATGGGCAGAGGGAGAAAGAAGACAGCTGTGATATAAGAAATAAAAAGATTTGGAGGACTGTTAATTGGGCTTTTTACTACGTGTAACAATAATTGTAACACCACTTTTATACTCATGTTGTAGCAGTACTGAATTATTTGGGTCATTTAGTTTTTTTGTATTTTCTTCTTCTGGATTTGATTCACTAGATTTCACATAAGGTAAAATTTTGCTTGTTCTTTTTTTATTCTTTTTTTTTTATTATTATTATTTCAGAGTGCTGGTGATTGCAGATGTCACAGATGTGTGCTATATCTGTTTTCTCCTAGCCTCTTTTAACCTACACAGAAATTTCTGTTTCAGGGTGTCCCTCATAAATTTTGCTTGCACCTCTTGAAAAATATTTTTTAAAATAATAAAAAATATTTTATTTTGTTTTTTAAATAAATTTACTGTTTTGCTTTTATGCTCCAGAGTCACTTAATTTGACAGTATTTCAGTTTCTCCATCTATTGGAGGTCATTTCCTAGAGCCATTTTTATATCCTCAAGAGGGTGCCCCTTTTTTGGTGCACCAAATGGCACTGGTGGTGCCCTCCAGTCTCTTTTGATGTCTCCAGAGATGTCAGGAGCAAGGGTGGGTGGGACTGCAGGGATCCTCAAAGAAGAGAGAAGCCCTGGTGTGGGTGATGGATCCACTTCTGGCACAATGTCTAAGTGCTGCTTCTCCACCGATTTCCTCTATCAGCTGCTTTTAGGTCAATTAATAAGTCCTACTGAAGGCTAAGTGAATGCATTTGATTGACAAAAGCACTTGTACCCAGAGAGCCCATCAGAACTGTCATAACTCAGTTTTGGAATAATTCTTCACTTTGAACTCTGAAACCTTTCAGAGTCTTAGCCACTTCTGTTTCTTTGGCTCCTGGACACCGAATTTCTGACCCTCTGTGTCTCTCAGGGCTCTCTCCTGAGTCATTTACCATTTGTTCAGCTTTCCCTGGCTTCAGTCTGAGCAGCACAGGAGAATGCAGCCCCTGATGTGCAAATTGCCCATACAGAGATGAATTTCAGTGGTGTTTAGGGTTCAGTACTTAAGTTCTGACAGATGTGACCACATATTATGTTTCAAAGCGATACTGACATTATTTCCTTTTCTGCATTTGATTTTGTTGTGACAAAGCATTAGGTGGGCATCTTTTTGTGCATTCCTTTTAGAGCTGAGGCTTGGTTAGTTCAGTTTTTTTTCTTAAGTCATGAAAGTAAGGGGCTAATTTTAGATTTCAGATTTCTTTGCATAAAGTAAATAACACATGATATTTTCTAAAAATGCAGTAGTAACTTGAAGATGCTTCCATATGTTTTTCAAGATAATTCTTGTACAGTGATTTCAAGCTGCAGAAACATTTAGACAATATGAACATCAAGGTCACACTTAAAGAATTAATTTAGGAGTTGCTGACAAGGGAGCATGTGTGATTTTTGGAGAGATGATTGTCTCTAATATCTTCTTCAGGAAACATTCTGTGTTTTCTCTGCAGTTGTGCGTGTGATGCTGTGCTCTGGTGAGAAAAGCAGTTTGTTTGAGGGTGTGCTGGTTTGGAGGGACAGAGAAATGTTTCAGAGGAATGTGCTGGTTGAGTTGATATCCCATGAGCTTTTTTATGTAATCCTCAGAGTGAAATGCAAAGGGAAGACACCAGGGCTGTCTCTGATAACAATTCCAGCTCCCTCCAGGCTGATGGGAGGGCAGCACCTGTAAATGACTTTGTTTCCATGCACTGGCTGCCTTGTTAATTTGCTGCTAAATTATACTGATTTGTTCCTTGAATCTGAAGGATAATAGAAAGTATTAAATTATATTATATAGATAATATAACAGATAATATAAAATATTATAAAAAGGTATAAAAATGCCCCAAGAGATAATATAAAATATTATAATAAAATATTAATAATATTTTAATAATAGTCTATGAGCTAGAATAGATCACAGAAAAGCTTCAGTGAGTCCCTTATTCATAGCACAACTTTGCTTTATATCATGATGTGATCAAAGCTTCTAAACTGTTATTGGATTAAATAAAATTTTCTCTGGCACAGAAATGGTTAAGGGGTAGCTTTTTGAATAAACCCCATCCAGAACTCTGTTGTTTGTTTATACAAAACTGCCTCTCTAAATGCAAAAAAAACCTTTTTCTATTCTTGATTAAGCTTTTGGTTTTAATAATATATAAATATATGCAAAAGAGTTCAAGTAAATTCAGAACAAGAAGCCTGTTATTATTTTAAAAACCTGAAGTTTTCTTTTTTTTTCTTTTCCTTTTTTTAATTTTCATCATTTCTTACTAGAATTTTTAAATTTAATTATTCCAGCAGGTCCATGGCTAATGCCAGCTATTGTTCAGGTAGCACTGACGAAGCAATGATCTCTGCTTTGCATTAAAAATGGCTATGTCTAGATGTTTCCTTTGTAAATACCAACAACTTAAGAAAGAGCTGCCATCAGCTAAGGCTAAATCAAAATAAATACTAAATATTTATGTTTTCCCTTCCTTCTACCTTAATGAATATCTTCCTAGGTGAACATCTCACATGTAAATCTCCCTGTTTTGGGTACATTTTGTTATCAGTCTTGTTGGTACTGTTCCCTTTCTTTTCTCCTTTTCTCCTACTGTTTCCAGCAAATCTCTCTTATCTTGACCTGTGATTCTTGCCTTTTGTGTTGCTAACTGGAGAGGGAAGAGGGCAAGCACTGAACTGGGAAATACCCTTCCTAAACCATGACACATCTAAAAGCATAGCAATAAAAATTTTAGGTTCTATGTTTTTAAGGTTCAGTAGGTGACTAAACAAAATCACTTATAAGCTATTCTGTGTGTAAGATTGATATTTTTTTTGTTCAAGACTCTTTCTAGTTAGGGCTACCACACATAATTCTGAGATATCAGGAGAGAAGCAGTAGATGACCCTATAGGAACTTCAGGGAACTCTGCTTATACTGAATCATTGTAAATATTTTAGCACTGACTTCACTGAACACAAAATTTAACTCCCTATATGCTATTAACTGACTTTTTAGACTGCCTTCTTTGTGGAATACAGTAGTGATACAAGAATATGTTGTCAAAAATATATTATTTTGTTGTAGGGATTTCTTGAGAAGGTATTTTTTTGATAACTAGAGTTGTATTTTCAGAGGAAATTCAGTAATTTGTATCTGGCTAATTTTTTGCAATGCATTTAGATATGGGAAGAAGGATTAAAAATAAGCATCTTGCTTTTTTAGTGCCTTGGTAAGTGCTGGTTCTATGGGAAATGATCAGTTATAAATGGATAAAAAGATAAAGGAAAAGTCAGTTTGCATGTTGGTACTGAATCTGTAAAGCTGGTAATACCCAGTGGTATATGGGTATAAATATAAATATGCAGCATTTTAAAAATTCTTTCAGTGTGTGAGCTCTGGTGTTAAAATAAATCATGTCTTAATATTCCTTGGTGGAAATGCACCAAGCATTTGTCTTACCTGTGTTAATGACTCTGCAGCTGCAGAGTTTGGGTGCCTGTCTGCTGGTCACAAAAGTCATACAAGGCCTTCCCATCTCTTGTTCTCCTGGGTCATTTTTCTCCCTACAGCAGCTAATGTTGTTCTGCCTGGAAAAAAAATGTTTACAGTGCGATGGCCATGGGGTGTGGGTTTCATTTAAAGCTAGCAGAGGAAACTTGCTTTGTTCCAGATGTAAGCAGCAAAATCCATTTCTGAAGCTGGAATGCTGCAGGACAGATGTGATGGATGGGAATGGCTGCTGCTGCAATCTGTGCAGAAGCAGCTGCCCTGAATGCTGCTGCTTCCCAGGATATTTTAAATCTTGCGTGCTTTCTTTTCCTGTATTTTTCCCTGGAGGTTACAGGTTTATCAATATCAGGGCATACTACTGGAAACACTGAATGTGGTAGCCTTGAAGGAGCAAATAGCATTTCTATTTTGCTATTTCTAACCATATCATGCCTTGAAGATCACTCAGAAAATCAGCTATAATGAGCCATCCTGTACTGGTATAAATACGATAACATCTATTAATGAGACAAGAACACAACTTCACTAACACTTTTTTAGACTGTTTTAAACCTAAATGAAATAAAATAGTATCTGTATTCTTCATACTGATTTTTTTCAACAGTCCCAAAGACTGAATTTTTTTAGAAACCAACTCTATGTTTATAAATAAGAGTTCTGAAGCCTTTCTTTGAAATGTGAATGGAATTAATTTGATTAAACAGTTACTGGGAGTTGGCAGTGATACATCCATTTTTGGAGTATGGGAGTCATGCATAAACCTTTGCTGATACAGTAAGGCAAGAGAAAAGAATAAGAATGCCTGTAAATATTTTTTTTTTATTCCAAATTAGTTGGGAGGATTCCAGCAGAAATCAATATACCCCGCTGCTTTTGCATGAAACACCTGGACACATGGCAGTTAAAAAAATGAAAAAATACCTTAAGGAATACGCTCTGAATTCAGGGACATCTGAATGCTTCGCAGAAATTCTCCTCTGTTGCTCATAAATGTTTGGGATTGTAACCACATTCAAACACTAAAAATAAATTAAGGAGCTGGATTATTAAATTTTTTGAATTCCTAGGTTTTATTAATTCTTTTAAAAAATAGTAAAAGGGTCAAACATCACAATACAATGTTGTTTATTTACCAGGCTTCTGAAGCTATGAAGGACAATTCCACCATGGGAAAGTCAATTCAGTATTTGTTTAGGTGTAAAATAAAACAAGAGACAATAGGATTTATTTTTTATTAGATAAAGAATCAGGAAAACTATAGTCTCTACAGTGTTTTCTGTTGGTTTGTACTTTCTGCAGTTATGTTTAGAACCAGTTTTTAGGTTTTGTTTTTATCAATATTTAATGAAGCTGTAGCAGAGTTTGTGAATGCAACATAAAATAACAGCAGGATTGTGACTTTCATGAAACTCATGTGTGGGATATGTGAATTATCTCCAGCAGGAAGTGCCCAGCAGCACCAGGGATACTGAGGATGTCAATTAGTGGCCCAGCTTTGGAATTCTGGTGGATGACCTTTGAGCTCCAGCACCTGATCTCTGCAGCCAGGAGATCTGTGCACAGCTCAGCTCTACACAGTGTTCCTGTGCATCAATCTACTTAGACTTGCTCAAATATTTCAAACCAGAAAAGACTCCAATTGAAAAGTGACTTTTAATGAGATTATTTATTAAAAAAAAAACCACAAAAAACCCCAATTACCAACTCTTGAGTAGTTTTCAACATGAAGAGTGCAATCCAAGGCTGCCATAAGGAGCTGCTAGCATCATTGCTACAACTGTTGAACTTAATTTGAAAGGTGAGGAACCAAACACAAAAAAAAAGATTGAGACTTAAGATTGTGTCCAAGTGGAGAAAATGAAGTACTGCAACTTATGCACATTTATAAATAAAACACAAGGGTTGATTAATATTAAATAGAAGAATAATTAAAATAAAGCAGAACAAAACTTCTAAAGAATATATTTAATCTAAAACTTTAAAATGCTGACCTTGACAAGGTGTTCTTGATTTAATTATGGTAGAAGAGGAGTCTCCTGCACTTCAAAAGCCGTGCTCTGAGAATTGACTGCATCACTGCCCCAGCTCAGTGATGGTGCGGATCTCCCTCCTTTTGCTCCTTGTCCTTTGGGAACACCTCCCATTCCTTTGCTCTGAGTATTGCAGCTGCCTTCATAAAGGTGTTTGCACAGATTGTTTCTGCAGAGCAGGCTGACAAATACAAGTGTTCTGTTCCCTAAAGCTGGATCAAGCTGAGTTTCTGCTCGTTAAACAGTTTTACTTACATTTTGTACTTATCACGAATGCTTTCAAATAATGTTACCAGTTATAACTGGTTACTCAGGTTTATAGTTATTTTTTTGCCTAATTGAGTTTTAAATGGTCATTTTAGTGGTCCTGGGTAAAACTGACCTTAAAAAGTACCTGGGATACGTCTTTTCTATGTGAGGATTATTTTTTTTTTTACATTAAAGCTGATCATTCCTGACATATCAACAGTGAGATGCTAGTCACTGTTTGCATCTATATAACACCTTGTATTGTCTCCAAAATTCAACTTGATACATTTCAGTTCAGGGTTTGCTTGCAATCATTAAAAACATAGTTTCTATTTAACCTGCATCTTTTTTCTAAGTGCTGCTACTGGGGACAGTGGCATGGCCTTTCGTTCTCAATCTGTAAAAACATTTGAGGTAAGACTGTTAGAGTTTATTCCCAGGATTTTTATTCCTCTCCACTGAGAACACTGAACTACAACCATTTGCTCTCTGGAGAGGAAAAATAAAAAAAGTGTTGCATAAAAGAATAGGGATTTTCTTATTATTTTCAAATGTGTTTTATTCATCTTCTGTCATTTAGTCTCCATATAAGGAAAACTTGTAGAGGTGTTTTGTTTGTTTTTTTTTTTTTTAAATATCCTGAGAACAAAAAAAGTTACTTGAACAACTGTTTGGGATTATCTGAATTTTCTTGCAGTACTCTAGTTACAGGTGTCTTTTGGTTCGGTATTCTGGTTTTCAACTTTGCTGTCAGTTTGGTGGATATTTACCTTGTATTGAGTTATGAGCAAAACCAGGTTAAAGTGTTTGCAAAACTTTGAGTTTGCAAGGTTCTATGTCTGTTGAGCACTTCTGAATTTATTTGATAGCAGGCAACTTAATATTTTGTGATAGGCTGTATGGCATACAGTGAAATGTTCTCTTACTATTTCAGTATGTATCTGGTCCTGCAAAGTGATTAGGAATTTAAACTTTTTGAATTAAGATTGAATATGAAGATTAAACTATGGCTCTGTGGGAATCATAGTCTATTTTGAAAATCACACTTCGTTAGACAAAAACCTTGTCGTAGTGAAGAAAATTAAAATATGTGTCAGTCAGGCATCTTCCTCTGAAAATTTCACTTTATTGTTGATTAATCTAACTGGATTGGAAAGGTTAAAGAGATTTATTAAAAGACAGGAATGATAGTTCACCCTGACATACTGTCAGTCTATTCCAAATCTAATTATCTAACTAAATATTCCAAAGGTGCAGCCAACAGTTGTGCCTGTAATCTGTAGGCTGTTAGGCCTTAAACTGTGTTTATGGAGTGGATTTATATACACCTGCAGATGATTGTGAAATGACACAGTCTCTGGTACATTGCTTGTGTTTGAGTTTTAGGCTGGTTTTTTGTGACTGGTGAATCAAATTAGTGCTGACCTTGGGTATTTGGCTTTTCTCTTTCACTGTAGTGGGTTTTATTTTTGTATTATTTTTTAAATTTACACTGTATTAACTACTATTGCTTGGTTTTTATGAAAAAAAAATTGTATCTTATTTTAAACCATATTTTGTTGTAGTAAATACGAAAATATTGTTCTGGTTAAAGGACACAAAGTAAGTGTTGTTACATTTTAGCAGGGAAACCTTGGGAATTGGAAGTGGTTGAGATTATACTCCAACTTTGCTCCAGTCTGGTTTGTTTTTCTGCAGGTGTTCCTTGTGACTCTTCTAAGAAACCTGATTGCAGATAATGCTGCAGTCAAACAGAGGTTCACATTCCCTGTGCTTTTCATTTCTTTTACTCTGGGTTTGATGTTACTGAGACCAGGATGATCAAATTTATTTGACATGTACTGTAGGAACATCCAATATTTATCCTTACAGCATTTCTCTCCTTTCCTTGCTGTCTCCTCAGACACTACAACGTATTCCACGGAGCGATCTGAGCACTTTAAGCCATGCAAAGACAAGGACCTTGCATATTGTCTCAACGAAGGGGAATGCTTTGTGATCGAAACCCTCACAGGATCCCACAAACACTGCCGGTAAGTCACCTGCCAGCCAGTGCCAGACAAGTCTTCTGGCTGAGGGAGGAAGCATTAAAAAAAAAATAAAAATACTCAGAATGCTGGAGAGCAGTGGAATGTTTTTCTCTAATGTGACTGCATCCCCTCACAGCTGGTGGCTTTTTTTTAATAGTCTGTGATAATCATATGTAGAAATACGTAAATAGGAACATTTTGATCTTTCCATAGATAAGAAAAATCTTCAGTATTATATTTTCTAATCATACAAACATGCAAGGATTAATGTTTCAATTTGTTGCCTTTTTTACATATTAAAGTCCTATATGTCCCTACATACCAGAAGCATTCCTTTATTTTGGGTACTCCAGCTAGAGTATTAGAAAATAGCTGTATGTACTGTTAATTGAGAGAGAGGAAGGGCTGGTAGTTTTAAGAATTAGAGGTTTTTTAAGTTTAATTACTGAAAGGTAAAATGGACTATGATAGCCAGCTGAATCTGCTCTATAGCTGTTGTACACTTTTATACCCCTGAACTTCTGCTATTATGCAAGGCCATCCTGAGTGTATGGTAAAGAATACCAGAAAAGAAACCCAGATCTATTATTATTAGTAGTAATATGTCATAGAGACCAGTAAAAAGGAGTCATATGCAGAAGGAATTCTGCAATATCTTCCTAAAGATGAGGATTTTAACACACATACCCTCCAGACCCCCAAATTATTTAAGCAATCTTTTAAACAGAAGAACGGGTTTTCATTTTGCACTGCTTGTGATGTAATTTACTCATGAGATACTGTGCATGGCATAAAAAAGGTGTATCTGAGACACTCATGTGCCCAAGTTCTGATCTGAAGATCTAAATGTGTGGATAACTCTAACATAAATAATAAAAAGTGTCAGAGGACAGAAGATTTCCTGAAGGATTTGGGACTTGAACTGCTAAGTCCCAATAAAAGTAGAAAAAAAAAGTTGCATAGTCACATGGATTAAAAATGGAAATTACTGAATTTAAAGACTGATGAAATTCTGCTTATTATCAGAAGAATATTGCTGAGATTTTCACTTTTTTATACACTACTGGTGACTTTTCACATTCAGTTGTGTATGGTTCAGTGATCATTCATTTCTCTTCTTTGTGCTTTTGTATGGCATGCCTAAATTAAATATTATGATTCATTTATTGTGGAATATTGACGTCTTTTTCTACTTCCATCATAATAGTACACTGGTGTTTTTTTTTTTTCTCAAAGCACTTGAGGTTTTTTTTGTCTTTCTTAAAAATTTCATGAGCTGTTAAGGGAATTATATCACTCAATTATTTAAGTATTTTTCATTTTCAGAATATTCAAGCAGAACAAAAATGCTATAAAGTAGCAGAGAAAAATTGATGTATATGAGAATTTTTAAATTGGCTAATAAATTATTAGCTAATCTCTTTAAACAGACTGGTTTTGTAAACTGTGGCTTACATTTTAAAAAATTTGCAGGAGGTATCTCTTAAAAGATGCATTTGGTTGTTTGTTTTTTTTTTGTTGGTTTGTTTGACTTTCAGGATCTTTCCTATTGTCTTTGCCAAATTCTCATTTATTTCCTATGATTCTGACAGTGCAGTCTATGATGCAAAATGGTTAGAAGTTTTCCACCCAATGAGCCAGAATGTTGACTTTCCATTCTTTGCAGCAGAGTGAATCTTTTCCATCACCTTCCCTGTGTTATCCCTCCATAGGGAAGGGATAACACAGTCCCAGTACCTCTGGGACTCTCTTGGCTCTCATGTATTTGAGGGCTCTGTTGCTTATACAAGTTCCAGGCACTGGCACATTCTCTGGGAATTAAACATCTTTTTTTTATGGTGGGTACTTGGAATGGTACACCACCAAAAGACCTGTTAAAGGCAACAGTTTTCACATAGAAAAAGAAGATACATTTTAAAATTTAAAGAGTGATTAGTTGAAGTACTTTGTTTAGTTTTGTAAGGACCTTCAAGCAGCTTAGACACTGCAAGCAACAACTTGTTCAGAATCACTTTTATACTGATAGGTTTGTCATTAATGGAGAGAAACCTTTAAATTTGACCCTTAAATGCTATATCTGTGCCTCGGTAGACTGAGTGTGTCTTTGTCAGGGTCAGTGCTGTAATGAGTGGGATGCAGGTGTTTTTCTGTCTGTAGCCTGTAACAGTGCTCAGAAATAACAGCCAGAATGTACACATTTAGAAAAATGCAATTCTGATATACTGTAATTGTCCTCTAAGTAGTAAAAAGCAATTTTTTTACTAGGGTTATGGAATTCCCATTGCGATCAAAAAGAATGGTTTGAATACAGAATTACGAAGGCTTAAAATGGTGCTTCATTCTTAGAATCAGGCCCCATTGTACATTCTCACTGTGAGAGTGATTTTGCATCTGTTCTGGGAACAGAGCACCAATTTACTGAAATGGGAATTTGCCATGTGGAACAGCTGCAGACAGAGGATCTTGAATGAGCAAAAAAGTTTCATCCCACTTGGTCAGGTTTGAAGGGTATTAGAGGATGATATTCTTAGAGAGTTGTGCAGTAGCGTGTGCAGGCCTAAGGATGAATATGCTAATTATAAAGGGACAAAAAGAGAGATATGGTAGCAATTAACAAATATTTGAGTTACACCTTGGGCCTCTTCTGTATCCTCATGACCCATCCTGGCAATGCCAACAGGCTCAGCTGGCAGCTCAAGCACCTTTCAGAGTTGTAAACCCCATCATGCTGTTGTTGGGAAGTTGACACGTGTCCATCCTCTGCCTTCTGCTCTCAGTGGTGACACTGGTGCTGGGATGTCCTGGAGCACCAGCTCTGGCTCATTCCTGTTTTGTGGGGTTCCTGCCCTGCCTGCTTTGAGCCCACAGCTGTGGGGAGAGGGACTAAGGTGCACCCCTTGGCCAAGGGCAGAGGGGAGGCTGTGTTGCAGGAGACCACTGGGAACACAGGAAATGAGGAGGTCAGAAGGAGCCCTGATTGTGGATCTTCCATTCCTGTTCACCTACAGAGGAGTATCCTGAAGTCACAGGATTTTTATTTATTTATTTTTTTAATTTAATTCTTTTTATTCTAAACTTAATTCAAATTCTAAATTCAATTTTTTAGTCAAACTTCTACATTTTACTCACTGTCTCTTGGTGAAAAATTGCCTGGGATGTAAACTGGCAAGAGTTCTCCCGCGTGGTTAGGTAACAAACAAGATCCACTGGATGTTTTGTGCTATTTTAAAGCTGTGACTTCAGTGTTTATTTTTGTGAATGGTTTAACATGAGCTCATTTTAAGGATAGGGTAGGTCATCGGTAGGGAAACTTCATATTTAGCTTCTCCATATGCTTAAATTTTTTCAATGTTGCCACCTTGAGAATTTAAGCTGAATGGTGAGGGTGCCTTAATTTTTAATTTACACAAAACAAATCAAGCACACAGTCAACTCTGACACATCAGTCTTTAATGGGGTATTATGTAATCCAGGCTTTAAAAAGACCTCAGGTCTTTTTTGTTCAGGTTTTCTTTGTACAATTTTATTTAAAAAAACCCATCGCAAGTCATTTTTGGTTTGGTTTGTTTTTTTTTTTTTTGCTTTTATGAGTTTGGCTTATGGAGTTGTAGTTTTTGGGCTTTTTTTTGTGACTTTCTACATTATTTTTTTCTTTTTTAGTCCCCACATTTTCTTTAGATAACCCATTTGGAACTGGAAAACACTGGCTGAGTAGGTGGCTAAAACTTTTGAGGGGAGGATGGTACTTCTAAATTTCTCCTCTGAAAGAAGCCATTAAGACTGTTGTGTATGCTCAGGAAGTCTCAGCTTTGGTGATGAACTCTGATGTACTCTTTATAGATTTGAGCATGTTGGATGAGATATTCCTTTCATCCTGTCTTCCTGTCCTTCAAGCAACAGAAAGCCTGAATAAGTTCCTAACAATGGGGAATGAAAGAATGGACTCACAAATCTATTATAAACAAAACTTCTTTGCCAGTTGACCAAATTACAGCAGGTTATGCATCAGCATCTGAAGTGTGCTACTGTGGTTACAATCCCAGAGTTTTCAGATTTTGTTGGACAGTCTGTTTTTCGTTCATACATGCTGTTCTGGTGAATTCTGAGCTTGGTGATCTTGCTCATATTTATGCATAAATTTTCCATTTTTACATTTTGTTGATTAAAAAAATGATACTAGCATTTCTCAGCTTTGTTTAAAATCTGTCATGGGAGCAGAAGGATTGAATCCCCATTTAATGAAAATCCAGTTTGGATAAATGTTTATATACTGTCTGGTTTTATTGTGGATCTTCTGCATAATAGTAACTGTAATCCAGGCATAGCCCTTGCTGTCAGTAAAAGCAGGAGAAAGGGATCAAACAGATGGGACTTCAGAAAAATTCTGAGCGTGGCATATGATACGTGCACTTAACCATAAGTTAAAAATCTAAAAAGCTAAGAATATAATTTCCCTGATTTAGTTACATGGCTTGTTTTCCAGGCTTTGACAGTCTGACCTAGGTGTTTTAAAATACCAGCTACTCCATTTTGTGCATTCCCCCATCTTGTATTATGCTGACACTTTTCCAGAATGCAAGCCCAGGAAATTATTCGCTATTGAATAGCATTGAATACATTAAAAACTCTCACTCATGTCATAATATTCCGTGCATAGTTTCATCCAAATAATCCACTGCGTTAAGATGGCAATGTCACATACAGCTACAAACTTTTCAAGGAGGAAGAAGGCTGTGCTTGGAATTTAGGATATTTTCAATGTCAAGGGCAGTCAACAGAGCTCCTGTTTTGAAAATGATTGTCGTATGAGCATTGCTGGAGCACATATCTAATTATATTTGTGTAGTTGCATGCACCATCTTCTGGAATGCCTCCACCTTTACTTTCATGTTTACTTTGGAAAGCCTGAAGCAAAGCTGAAATGCAAAGTTAGGTATCTGTAAGCTCTTGTTCAGTAACTTTAATATAGATACCCCAGTGTGTTATTGCTCCACCACCTGTTTATTCAGCAGTGCTCTCACAGGCCGTGGTTTCCTTCAGCACTGTGATTGCTTCTTTAGCTCAAGTGCAATGGCTGGCTCACCTGAAGTGTTGTGCTTGATTCCTCCTTTTCCAAACTCAGCCTGTAAGAGGTCAGGAAGCTGGAATTCTGGCCAAGAGGTCTGTTACAGGGAGGGAACATTCCCAGGGTAGCATCACCTCACCCATGTTCATTTACTACAGGTAGCACTTGTAATAGACAAATTAAAACCTTCACTCCCTTAAGTAATACTAATATCATCTACAATGTGACTACCTCTGTCATTTTTTGTTGGAAGCCATCATGCTTTTCCTGTATAATTTTAGATATTTCTTCTGCTTCACAAAACAAGCAAATAAAAATATCCCCAAACAAAGACCAAACTAGAAAACACTCCCCAAACCCAAAGCATTTCTGTGTGCTCTCTTTCAACCTCTTGCCCCTTGAAGTAACAGGGAGAGGTTGCATGGCTTTGTTGTCACAAACCTTGTTGTTTTAAACCTTTTCAGATATGAACTGTGAAGAAAAATGGTTTATAAACCTCAAGGTGAAATGGTGTTAAGTCCAAGATATCTGTAGAACTCATTTTATTACCTAATCTAGGTATCTTAACCCTTTTCATATTCTCCAGTCTTACATCATTTCTGTCATGTGGTCTGAATTTTTTTGCAGTTGACATAGAAGCCTTGACTTCTTTTAATTGGATGCAGTTAACTAGAATAAAAACTAAATTAACTGGTCCAAATAACAAATTTCACCTATATAAAATCAGTACTTTTTCAGTTATCTCTATTCTTTTTTCTAACAGTCTGCTGAAATTAAGCCCCTTCAAGTCTGATATGATGGTATAAGAATTCAATAAATAACAATCAGGTTTTTAAATGTAAATTAAGTCTTTTAACATCCTCCCCAGATGCAGTAGCGCAGGAACACATTATATGATATTCACATGAAACACAAGAACATCTGATTCATGCTTTCATAATTTTACATTCAGAAGATAGAGGCTCTTGAGAAATCTTCTTGTCAAAGTACTTTAATTATTGATTAATTTTGACAGTATCAACACTCCATTTTACAGTGCTTTTTATTTACAGATTTCCCCCTAGCTTGTTGCATGCATCTTCTGCTGAAACTTCTATGGTAGAAAATACTTTCAGCTTGCAGAATGCATACACCAATTTAAAAGTCCTGTGCAATCCAGTTACTTTCAAATAGCTGCAGAATTAAGGGTTTTAATGCAGCAGTATAATAGTGTTCATATCAAATGTCCTGACAGATATTTTCCTTGATGTGTTTGCAGAAGTTCACCCTTCACACGTTTCAGTTTTGGGCTACTGTGTTAAACCAGTGTTTATTTCAGTTGTCTCCCTTCAAGTGGTTTCATTCCTTCACACAGCTCTGCTCACCACAGGTCACTGGCTAAACATCTATTATTTATTTATCCCTCTAAAACATCTTCTGAAAACAGTTTTGTGTTAGTTTTATTGTTTGTGGGTGGATAAATTAATTTAGCAGTAAGAATAAATACAGAATGAAAGAAAGCTTTGTGTTTAATTAAAGTTTTAAGTTTCTATATCCTGAATTCATAGTATTTCAGGATTTATTTGCTTTCTGTTGAGCACCTTAGGCTATATATTCTAATGCTTTTCCTTTGAAAAAAAAATTGATTACTCACCACTGGGATTTCCTGGCTCCATTTCCATCTTTTGAAGTCATGAAATTTATGCACCTGCTTAATGTTATGGTGAAGATGCATTTTTCCAGTGGAAACAATACAGTAAAAGTCATACTACTGTACAGGTAAAGTGCATGCCCAAATAATTAAATTACACTCCAATTTAAGAATTCACCTGTGATTCATACAATTTAAGCAAATATCCATGAAAGCAACATAAAAACCTTAGTTCCATTTTGTCTTGTTTGAAGTGCTTATTCAAATTAATATTTTTGAAGGAGTTTGAGGAAATAAAGGAGAAATTTTGTAGATGTGCATTCAAAGTTAATGTTGATGCTTAAGAAAATGGGTGTTCTAAACCTGTGTCAGCATGCTGTACTAAAAAGACACAGAATTAATTTCTCTTTCCCAGAATACTGAAGACTAATGTAAATCCATTTTCAGTTAATGTAAAGTATGGGAAAACATAGTTATAGGCTTAGCACATCCCCCTGCTTACATTTCATTTTTTTAAAGCCATGCATCTGTAGTTCAGAGATAATAGCATCAAATTAAGCAGTGTTAATTCTTTCATTTATGTATGTACAGAGTTACTTCCCAGACATAAGAGAGATGTATCCTTTTTTAGAACAACCAGTATTGCGAGTGAAACAAAAATATTTCTGGAAGCTTTAAGTAAACTGTCATCTCTTCCTGGAGTTCTGGAAGAGAAAGAGGCCAAATTCAGCTCCCTTTGGATTTGGCAAGATCCCTTCAGCTGGTTGAATCAAGAGTTGGGCTATAACCTGGAATTTTGGTGGGGAGAAGTGAGAAATGCAGTTGCCAGCTAAGCTGATGAGATGGCTTTTCCTTGAGGCTGCTAATAATGCTTGGATTTCTTCATTTGCCACTTAAGTGGGAGATCAGGGACCAGTGGTGTGCTAACCTTTATTCCCATGTCTCAATATCAAGAATACTTAAATCTGGTGGAACCTTTCAGTTTCATCACCACCTTTTCTTGTGCCTACATGTGTTTCTGAAGCTGTATCTTGCCATCAGTGTTTAGCAAGGCATCCTGGTTGTGGTAGCACATCTGCACTTGTAGAGATGAGTCAAATCCATTCTATATAAAATACAAACTTCTATTAAGAAAGTTGATCTGTTGATTGAATAAATTTCCTCTAAACTGCCTCCTGTTTCCTAATTCTAAAGGAAAATAAAGCTGTGGCACATACAAAAAGCTGTTACTCAGCACATGTTGTCTGAAACTAAATACAAGATGAAGAGGTACATCCTGAAAATTGGAAAACCCACAAACTGGTTAAGTCCTTCCACTGCAAAGGAATGTTCTGTCAAATTATAAGAATTAGGGGGTTTTCTCCCCTTATTTCCAAGGTCCCAGGGGAAAAAGGTTTGTGCGGCTTTTACAGTGCACACAAAGAATTTGTAGAAAAAGAAACCATACCTTAAAATGTGTGGGTGCAAACATTGATGGCATATATTGCATCTGTCTTGAAGCTAACATATGCAAATATTCTGCCATCAAACTCTGCTTTTATATTAACTTGGAAATGAGTTAGGTTTGTTGTTGTTCTTACCTCCCTTAGGCAAGAAGGAATTTGTGAAGTGCATAATGCAGACATCTGAAATCTCTCATTTAAATTCTCATCCCTGCCAGTGTCTTAAGTACACTGAAAGCAATAGCATTTCCAATCTAATCCTATCTGCAGACATTCTCCCAGAAGATGGGGAAAAAAATTCACTAGAACAAGAAATAAGCTCTGGACAATTGAGTCCTTTAAATAGAAATATATGCCAACTATATCAAAATGCTAAATACCAGAACTTTAATCCACCAGCACTCTAGATCCATCTAAATGAGAACAAACAAAACTAACCACCTGCTTCCTCTATCCTTTACTGCTAAGAAAGCCCTTTCTGCTATCTCAAATAGGAAGAGGGGAAGTGAGGCAAAAATGTGTGGATGCTGTAATGTTGTGTAAAGTGGGGCATCTGAGATTACACAGACAGGTAAACTGTTTTATGTGAGTTGTATTGAACAGATAAATATTCTGGTTCTTATCCTGTACCCGTTACTGCAGGGTTTGAATTTTAAACTCATTCCTTGAAGTTATTCCAGTGCAGAGGGGTGAACTCTTTAGGCAACTTGCCAACAGTATGTATTAAGAAGCAGATTTAGATAAAGTCTCATCAGAGATAATACCAGGAGCTTGTCATGAAACACTTTTTGGGCTGTGTTTGTGCCTCATCAGCTGCTTTGTTAGGTCGAAAACCACACTTTTAACAAGAACTGTGCAGTTGAAGAAGCTACTGTGAAAAGCTTAGGGTAATACCTGCACTCTCACTTGGATCAGCAAACAAATCTGAGGTCCAACTCCAAGCGCTGAAGGTAGTTATAATATCGTCATATATCCTATATAATGATGCCTTGTTAATTAATTAAACACAAAGGATATTTGATTGGGGAATGAAAAGTTAGAGGTTATCTGTGGAACTTCTCCTGGAAGGAAAGTATCTGCTATAAAGCTATAAAAGTTGATAAACGTTGCATCAGGTGCTGCATATTTCTTAGAAAACAACACTACTTGGCCTTTTGGTGAATGTGTACAATCTTTGTGGCAAGCATTTTGTCTGAACCTTTCTTATTTTATGTTTTTTTATCCTGACTCCATAAGGAAAATTTTTTTTTTTTTTTTCCAAGCATCTTACAAAAAAAAAAAAATCTGGAGACTAATACATTTCCGTATTCTAGATTTTATTAAAAGTTTATTGAGGATGGGGGAAAAAGTCATGAAGAAATTAAATAAATCCTCAGCTTGATGTTGCTGGTCTCAGGAAGATCCTTACAGACAGGCCAGGTTTTTTTATCTTTTTTTTTTTCTTTTGGCTAGTCTGAGAAGTAAAATCTAGACTAACAAATACAGTACCTAAAGTGACAGGGGGCTGAAATTGATGGGATCACTCTGGCCGACTCTTTGAGGCTGCAGAATGCAACTTTGTGTGGGAGCTGCACTTGCACCAGGCTGCCCTTTAATTCTGCAGTTCCTCTTTGTGTCCATTCCTTTCCATTTCTGTCCTTAGGTCCTTTCTAACACTGCTCAGGTAACAGTGAGGCTCTGACTTTTGGGCTCCAATCCCATCAGAAATGGGAAGGAGGGCAGTGTAAGGTTCTCCCACGATGGCTGTCCTGGGTAGGACATTCCCAATGGATTGCCTTCTGGAGGAATTTTCACCTTTCTGCTTAAATTTATCACTGTGACTGGAGCTCCCAGGAGAGCTTGTGAGAATATCTAAATCCTAAAAATTGAGTTTTTTACTAATCTTATTAGGGAAATACTAGCAAAAGCTTGAAACAGACTTTCACCCTCCCCACCCCCTTCAATAGAAAAGTTTATTTCAAACATCATCTTAATAAATTTGTGAGTAACATATCAATATAAGGCTGTGGTTGGTGGCTGAGGTTACGGCAGCAGGTTGACAGTGTGCTGATTGTCTTTGAGGACTGGAGGAAGAGATGGAGAATGAGAACTTTGATGAGTTAATATAGACAGAACATGGGAAAATAAAATCATAATTTGATGGATTAATAAGTCAGCAACAATTACATGAGACCAGCTGCTTCAATATAGAGGTTTTGCCATTTAAGCACCATCAAAGTCTTTGTGGACTGAGGAAAATTACATGGAAAGGAATGCTGTTCATGAATATGTGGTGCTACTTCCATGCTAAATTGCTGCTGTTTCCATGTGACTTGCTAGCTCAAAACCAGTGCAGAAATCATTGGGACTTCGTGTTGCTGCATTGTCCAGGATCTACATAATTTTGTCTTATTTAGAACAATGATCCTTTTGTTCTGTAAAGCATCCAACATGTTACAAAAGCTACCAGCTCTGTGCACTGAATCAGTTCCTATTAGGAAGCAGCAGCAGAACTTGATGTTGTAGCAGCTCTGGCAGTGCCAGTGTGAGATCCTGATCATGTGTGATGCACAAGGGCTTTGCCAAAATGGACTGAGAAAGCAGAACGTGATTCCCATGCTGCAGTGTTGGTTCAAATCATACAAGATGTTGTCAAGAAGGACTGATGTAGTTTTGCTTTTCTCTGTTACTTTGGTCATTTTGATCATTCCATTTGGGAAAGAGATGTTTGTCTCATGGGTGTCTATAGAGATGGTAAGTTAACACTGCTGGGTTTATTATTTGTTTTTAGGAGTGGGGCTGAGGGTTTACCTCTGTACATTGGAACTTTAAAATTCTCCTGAAACCAGGAGTTTCTAACTTAGCAAAAAAAACTTACATCAAAACCCGTGAATTTCCTGAAATTAAGGGATAAAATAGCAGCAACAACTAAAAATTGATGTGTTTTTATTTTTGTATGTACAGTTGCAGTAAAAACATCCCAAAGAAGCAAAGATGCTCTCTTTTGGAAAGAACAAGCAAGTTCTGGTAGCAGTGGTTTTAAAATGCTCACTCTTGTAAATCCCTGAGCACTCTGTGTTTGAATAATAATGATTTACAACACTGGAAATGTTTGGTACACTGCACTAAAGATTTTTATATCCACCTCATTTTTGCAAGTAGTGAACAGTAGAATATTTCCTAATAGAAGAAAATGGACGAGATGGTGGCACTATGTGCAACATGTTAGCAAAAAATAGACTGTATGAATTTTAAATAAAGCACAAAGTTAATTCATTATGTGTAATGGATAACTATAATACTTGCTGGGATGAAATTTCTGGTAAATCTTATTGCTGAATCGAGAGGTTTGTGCTCTTGTCCAGAGTGACTTGCTTTCTTTGTGTATCTTGATTTGCTCATGATGTAAACATGAATCAGAAAACTAGATGCTGCATATTGACAGAACTGGAATTAAATTTTTATATTTTTTAAAAAATATTGTTACAGAATTATCCCTAGTGTTGTGTTTTGTTGGGTTAGATAGAAGGAAGACACTACTGTGTCTGTAGCTGCATCTGAGAGTTTTTTCACGGTTTTCAAAGATAAATTTCTCTGTTCTGGATTTTGTCTTCCCCCAGTTATTTTCAATAATCCATAATCACACCACACATTTAATGAAACCACTCAGATCACAGATCTGTCTCAGTCATCCCAAGTGCATTCATTCGGTTTAAATGTTCATTTTGGCTTGCTTGTCTGGCATTTTGTCATAGATGTCTAGCAGTAATCTGAGGCTTACCACAGCATAAACAGGGTTGCTCTTAATCTTTTAATTATTTGTTCAGTTAAATCCCTTTCTGAACTAGATCCTGGCAGTGTATCCTGAGAGCCATCATGTCCCCAGGGTCTTTTTGGGAAAATGGTCACTGTAACCCAGTTTCACCCCAAATACTCTCATCCTGAGTTCATGTTGCATAGCAGGGAACAGTGTCCCACTCCTCTCTTGGTGAAAGTCCTTGTTGAGCAAAAGCATTTTCTCCAGCAAAGAGAATTAATCCAGATTTCCACTACTGCCCCTCTGTCAAACAAAGTGCTTCTACTGTGGGCTTGAAGCTCTGATGGGTGTAAAAGCTGTGTTCCCCCAGTTATCTCCTGATCATTTCAGGCTAACAGGCTGTCCAAGCATGAGAAAGCTGACATGAAAATAACCACAATCTGACAGAAATTCTTAGGCAGGGGTTATATTGTTTAATCATTTCATGATTATGAAATTATGCTGGAGATTAGCTGCTGATCTTTGTCCTGCATATGAAAAATGTTTAGGCTCTCTGAAAATATAATTGCAAAGCAAATAACTGAGAAAAAAATAATGTGGTAAGTGAAGACAGTGTAGCTCTAAGGAATGAAACAATGTGTGTGTTTGTTTAAAATAGCAAAGTTAGATATATATGTATATATAGATGTGCACATATATATGCCTTTATATCTGTGTATGAAAAGGGTCAATCTTACCTATTCTATGATAGCAAATGTCAGAGTTTTGCAGAAGTAACAAATTGGAAAATTCATTGTTACTTAGCAAGGAGGTAAATTATATAGAGGATCTAAATTTTAAATGCACACACAGGTCTCTTCAGAATGTCAGATTCTTATATAGAAAAGATTTTATTGTGGTGGTTTAATCAAAAGCTAGAAAATCTTGGATTTTCTTCTGGAAACTTGGAGGCATTATTTCTTTACCTAAGCAATTTTTATTTCTTTATTTATTTTCCCCCTGTGAACACTTTTCACTTTTTGTCCCCTTTCCATAATTACAAATACTTTGCAATGTTTTTACTCTGTGTATAGTTACTGGAAGGCCCTAATAGTTCAAAAGCATTACAGGGGAAAGCAGCAATGGATAAAATTGACTGTGATCAAAGGGGGATGATTAAGGGTCTTCTATTAAATTGTATCCTGTTACTGCTATAATTTATTTTTGCTTAGGGATTAGGTGGTGTAACCTGAAAAGAATTATCATGGTAATTCTGGGATACAGTTTTTAGATGTAGAGAGAACTTTAGCATTACATGACAGAATGAGCTTACATCATTTGGAAGAAAACATGGGTTCATGCCTGATGAATCATTGTTCCCTAAAGGATCAGAGTTTCATAATTATGTAGTAGAGAAGAAAAACTACAATCTCAGCCTTTTACTAGAAAATGTTTGCAGAGTAGCCAGGAAAGCTTTAGTGTCTGTAAGTGGGCAGAATTCCAGATAAGCTTTTCCAACACTGCTTGCCTTGAAATGCAGCTATTCCCTGTAGTAAAAACCAGCAAGATGTAGTACCCACCAGTTGTTTGCACCAACTTAATCTGTTGACATTGCTGTAAACAGGAAAGTAATATGTGAAAAATAAACTTTTTTCCCCTTTGTAAATAAAATGTAAAATGTGGCCTTTATAGACTGTTTTAAACAGCTAGAGCTGTTTAAAAAACTGACTTGAGTGGGTTCTCAGTCACTTAGAAGCTTGTATTATAATTTACTGATTTAGTTTTCATATTAATTACTGACATGCTTTTGCAATTTTTTTTAGTGCATTATTAGTGTTTTGTGGTGAATAAGGGTTTGACATATTTTTCTTTAGCATCATCCTTAGAGCATAGTTGTTAGTTTTCATTATATTTCTCTAACACAAAAGTGTCAATAAATATCTTTATTATCATCCAAAAATATGGATATGAGAGTGCTATTCTCCTTTCAATTTATGCTTAGCTGGAGTATCAGGGAGGTCTAGTAGTCATATAAAAATTTACAATTATGAGTCCTAAAATGATTAGGCAGTTTGTATGTAGCTAGTAGGAACTGTGTTATGCTTTATAATAATTAGGTACTTGATTGTTATTTCTTTTTTAAAGGAGTACAAGTGTAAAAATGAAAGTATATCCATTTTCTTTGAAGGAGTTTCTGGAGTTGACACTGTGCTGTGTTTCATTGTGCTAGAGAATTCTTGATCTTTTGTCAAAATCCAGAGGTACATTCCTGGGATATCTGTTAGAAGAATCTGTGACATGTATTAAATCTCACTGTTTGGCTTCTTTCTTTTTAACAGTGACTTAAAATGAACTTTTCAGAAATAGTCATCTGCTCCTAAAATAGGCAACAGCTTTTAACCTCTAATGATTATTGACCAGATGATATTTACACTTTCTGTCTGTCCTCTGAATGCAGAGTCAAAGTTCATTTTAAACAGTTGCTTTGCCTTTTTGCCTGCCTTGGTATTTAGACTGCAGTAAATCTGAGACTTTGAAACCCTTCTGGTAGAAGTTTGCACTTGCCATGGGGACATCTTGATTTCAGGGAATTTGTAGATGAAGAAAATACTGTCACAGTCAGAGATTTCCATGCACTTCAACCTATCCTTGACTTCTCTGCATGCTTAGAATACTTTTACGCTGTAACAGCTTCCTTATAAAAGAGAATATTTTGCATTATTACCTCTCAAAAACACATCTCCAGTAACTTTGTAAAGTGGTCTTATTAATCAACACAACAATGTTGAAAATGGATGACCAAAAAGCATTTCAGTTTTGCCTGATGGACAAAATTAGGAGTCACCATCCAATATATTTTTTGATAGCCAAGTTTATAATCTGCAGTTTGACCTGATAAATGGTTATGAGGTAGATCTTTGCCTTGGATGTTGGTTATGAAGGACTGGTGGCTGTGCAGGTTTGCTGGGGGAGCTGTCTGGTCTCTGTTGTCACACGAGGTGGAATGTGCACGCTGCACTGCAGGTTGCTGCAGTGATTGCAGTTTCCTCTGATGTTACATTAATCTGAGCCTGTTCAGAGTCTTAAATACTATCTAATCACAGCAATAGCTAAATAAATAATGAGAAGTGGCTTTTAATGGAACAGATTCTGTATGTATATGTATCACACGCTGAAATTTTGCCCGCAGTCTTATCTTGGACACTAATATTTTGGGAGTTGGTCTTGTAGCCTGTTCCCATTTATCTGTTAGCTCCCATTTCCTAGTCTTACAAACCAGTCTGTCAAACCAGCAAGGTCAGATGTAAATCTTCATGACTGAAGACTGTGTTGTCTCTTGACTTCAGATTTTACAGATGCTTCTGTTTACAGGTATTATCTTCTTTTACCTCCCGGTGGAACTGAATCCTTTGTGATTGCCATTTTGTTGTCTTAGCTACGATCAAGGAAAAAAAGCATCTTTTATGCATATAAACAAGCACCAAATCAGTTTTCTGCCTTTGCATTTGTCTCTTTCAGGATCTGATCTTCAGAACAAACAAACAAAAACAGGGAAATGGCTTACTTATGGCCTCTTTTAAGCCTGAGGGGGTTTTTCCCAGTTTTTTTTTTGTTACAATTGAGATCAGTCCATCT
The DNA here is from genome assembly GCF_001522545.3 of Parus major. Classification (NCBI taxonomy): domain Eukaryota; kingdom Metazoa; phylum Chordata; class Aves; order Passeriformes; family Paridae; genus Parus; species Parus major. The sequence continues at coordinate 8,683,755 of NC_031775.1, read as the reverse complement.
AAAATGGTTTTGCTGTCCTGTGAATGTATTGCTCAACACTGCTGGTTAGTCCTGGGTCAATAGGGCTGAGAACACCCTCAAACTTGTATTCCATTATCCCCACTGGGGTTTGCTGTACTTTGCATGAGTACTTTGTTCAGCTCAAGCACCACACCAGGATTCCACATTGCCCAGTTCTCTGCATGGAATGTTTCACCTCACACGTGGAGTTGTGATGCAGAAATGAGGCTGGAATTCTGCAGCCATGGACAGATCTAGCAGTAACTACTGAGTGCTGCTGCCTATTATAAAACCAGGCACATAAACCAGTACAACCCAATATTTATGAAAAACTTGCTTTCTGCTGCTGTCAACACTTACTAATTACTACTGCAACTATTCATTACTTGCAAATGGCCTTTTTGGGTTTTATTGTAATTAAACCAAGATAATAGCTCTTTATATTCTCTGTGGCAAATCATGATGAATTAATGAACTTATCTCCTCACCTGTTTCTCTTCCCTTTTTAATTTAAGATATTGCATATGAATCTATGTTTTAACCTAGATTTATATCTGCAAAGGAATTTCAAAGTACTGCCCTTGATTTTTACACAAATGCACAATTCCACATCAGTGTACAAAGTCTTTAGTTTAGATGTCATTTCAGCAAAAGACTTGAAATAACAATTAGAACTATGATCCATAAATATTGGCTCAAGCCGGTAACTGAAAGCATGAATTGAAGAACATATATGGAACAGGAAACTGTAAATGCTGTTACATAAACACATTAAATATATCAATTATTTAAAATATAGTTAAATATATTAGTCTTAAATTTAACTATGATATTGACTTTCTTGGAAGTCTGTGGAGAGAGGAATTGACTGACATATTTTATAGAAAACTCAAATCGACTTCATGTGCAAGAGCAATTGTTAAAGTAAAAGCAAATAGTATTTTTATTTTCAGTCATTTCACTGGAGAGAAGCTTGCTGTGTACAGGACAGAGACTCCTGCACAGCTGCAAAGAGACATCCAGGTGAAAATGCATTTTGAGGATGTTCTTTGGACTGTTGTCTTTTTAGACTCCCATTAATGAAGTGTCAAGATATCATCTCTTTGTTGATATGCCCTCCTGAATAAACATAATTACTTTATTGCTGTTAAAACAGCACATACTGTCTGAGCAGCAATCCTATACAAATCCTATACAAAATCCTAGTCTAAAACAGATAAGGAAAGTTTATCTTCAGGAATGAGGAACCAAAACAATGATTCAGCACATTTGTCTGTATTGTGCCCCCTGATCTCCTGAAACCATGAGAAAAATTTCACTTGTGTGGACTTCACAGTATGAATGATCCAATGGGATGGATGATATTTACTAAAGTTTTTACAAGTCCAGGAACTGACAAACTGCAGCAAAGATAGAAAGAGTCAAGGGGGGCAATTTTCATGATCTGCTGTTAAATTTTATGGTATTTACAAGCTTTCAAAGATTGGGTGCTGTATTTTGGGATGCAGAAATTAGATACAATACATAGCAATGAGTTTCTGCTGGTTTAACATTTATGTAGATAGCATAAAGAAACAGTAAATGACAAACAATAAATGACCAATGAAAAGCAATGTATTAAAATATATTGCTCGTAAGAGCACTTCCCTTTTCTGAAATGCATATGTGGAACAGCAACCAAGATCTCATGTGTTGGAGAAAATTTCATCTATTAGCTCGATAGCCATCCAAAAGTGATCCAATATCACACTTTCTCTTTCCAGAGCTCCTTATATGAGAAGTAATTCCTAAATTTTGGACACCAAATGCTACAGCAAAGTGACATAATCTCAGTAATTACTGAATGTCTTAACACGAAGAAAGATCAGCTTTTCCAGCGGTTCACTTTATGCACATGGCAAATGTTTTAATATTATACTATTTCATAGCAATAGGAAAAATTCTAGAACACATCCAGTGAAGGATTGCTGGCAAAGTGCAGTGTCTGTGTGTGTGTGTGTGTGTGTGTGTGTGTGCATTTATGTGTCACACAGCTGCTTTCTGAGCACAGGGACTGAGAGAAGCTCCTCCTGACAGGTGAACCTCCTGCAGACAATTCCATGTGCTCACTCCACATGTGCTATTTACTATCCACACTCATGCTTTTATTTTCCTAGGTGGTTTTGTCCAAGCCTCTGTGCTATTGGAATGATAATAATTTAATCTTGGTCCTGTGAGTCCAAAATCAGTACAGCTCAGAAGAATCAAAGCCTTGTCAATTATCAGGCTATCACAGTGTACTTCTGGAAGATTTTTCATGGCAGGTACAATATTTCAGGGTTGGTGTTGTGGGTTTTTTAGGTTTTTTTTTTTAACAGAATTAGCAACTCAGGTAATTAAGCTTACATTAGATCAAATAAATGAGCTCTGAGAGTGAAGTTAAAAGCTGAAAGTTTGTCAGCCTAATTGTAACAAATTGTTGGCCTGACATACAAGGTTAACAGCAGCTAAAAGCTTAGAAGGGAAAAAACTATCAATCAATGGGGAAATCCTTTAAAGAAAAGCTTTGCTGGGCTTGGGTGTATGAGGGAAGCAGGGCACTCACCAGAGGACAAAGAGAAATTTTGACTTGATATTTAAGAACCTTTAAAGATTATAAAACCCCCAAATGTATAAAATTTAATTAGAAGCTAATGATTTGGTGTTGTGGGGAGCTGAAGGGAGCAGAATTGGGAATGGTTTGTTTGAAATGACCTTGCTGTCAGGGTTTCACATAAGCTGTTAAATGCATGCAAAGAACTGCCACAAAATCAATGAAATAAAACATTGCAGTGGTCCAGTATGGAAGCATAAATTACCATTTTAATTTTCAATCAATAAGAAAACAGATATCCCTGAAGCAGTAAAACATGACCTGCACACAGATCTTTATTGCAGGATGAAAAAGAAAGCAACAGATATCCATAAAACTCTCATAGGTGTTTCCAGGAATGATACTGGCTGTACAGAACAGGCAGAACATTACTGGTTTAGTATAATAAGCTGATCTGCTCCTGATTGGGAATATCTGCTCAAAGAATAAAGCAACTTCCTTCATGGTTTACCATTTTGCAAAGCTTTTTGACGGCTGATTTTAGAATTTGCATTGGATGTCCTTGTTTTGTTTTGAAGTTTGTGGGTCTGGGTGGAATTTGTAAAAATCATCTGGTTTAGCCCTGAGAAGGTGTCAGGATGGTGGTGCCCAAAAGGCACTGAAGAGGGAAATCAAGTAGCACAGAGAACTTTATTGTAGGCCACAGTTTTACAAGTATTTAGCCTTGATTGTTGCCATAATTATTAGTTTATGATAGTGTTTCATGCGTTGTTTGAATGAATTAAGTAGAGCATTTCTGTTGAGAAGGTAAACTTATTACAGTTACAGTTAGAGCATGAAAGTAAAGGAGCTTGAAAATCCAGCCCATTGATACCTTGAGTTTAACTTCAAACCTTATTTTTAGGACAATATTGAATAAGTTTGAGTTGCTTTTGCCTGTGTTTCCAGATGGTCATCACAGTTTGAAATGCTTTAGTCACTTGGCTTAGACTGAAAGGCTTCTCTGAGTACCCAGTGTTTGGTTCTGACTGGAAGCAATTTAGTGTCTGAATCACAGCCACAGAGATCTGAAACTGAGCAAGATTTCTGCATGTGCTGTAAATTGTAACACCATTGTAACCTATTTGCTCATCCCATAAATTCTGTTTTCAAGATACCCATAGAGGCATAAAGCAATTTAGTACGACAAAAGTTTTCAAATTTACCAGCAATCCTGATTAACTGGGGAGTTCCCAGCTGACTGGAAAATTAAGTGGGAAAAACCTGTGGTCCCTGTGGCTGGCTGGAAGGACTTAGGGTCTCTATCCAGCTTGTAAATAAAATCAGGGAGGAAACCAGCTGATGTTTGTCACCATCAGGGCTGTCACACATACCTGCAGCTACTGCAGTTTCCAGAGAATCCAGCCCCTACAACAGGTTGTTCAGTTCAGTGGCAGCAGCTCAATGGAATGATGGAATCAGTAGATTTTGATTCATGTTAAACCAGTGAGAAAACATTTGTGGCAGGGGTTCAGGATCTCCAAAGGACTGGCTGGTTAGCAGGACAAGGGGGTCTTGGTGAGATCATTTAGGTAAATAAGGCTTTGTGGGTTAATAATGGGGCTCTTAGTTTTGTACTGTATGATTATTTATATATTATAAAACACCTCATCAGTATGAATTTTTTTCACAGAATTTCAGATTTGAATGAAAATGAATGCAAGTTATTTCCATTTATCTGATTTTTGCAGCAATTCTATCCAACCAAGAAGCTAGCATAATTTCTTTTCTGAGACACAAATCTGCCCAAATGAAACAAATCAGTCATAAACTCACTGGAGGGTTCAGTGTCTCTTCCTGACTTTGTAATGAAGCTCAAAACAGGGAGACAAAGATGCATCCATCATACCCTGGAATTCTACCTATAAAGGGATTGTGTGGTTGTACCTCTAATGGGATCCTGTGATCTCTTGCTTCTGTCACTGAAAAAGTCCTTTAGAGAACTTCATGTGCACATTTTTGAAAATTGTATCTTTACAGAGCAGAATAAAGCTTATGTAATTTTATTGTGAGCTGATTTTTCCAACTTAACAGTGTGATAATCCTAGAATGTAGTTTCTGCTGCTAAATTCTTGCCATCTTCCTTGCTAGGATAAAACAAGATACCTCTTTACCAAGCATCTTATTTATGAAAAAAAGAACAGATAAGTAAGTGGTGAAACAAAGTAGAAATTTTAGGGAGGAATTTTCAAACCCTGAAGTGAATTTTCTTTTTATATTATTGATTTTATGATCACTCTTCCAGTATCTTTTATCAATTGGCTAACAATATCCACATCAGTGTAATCTTGTGTATTTGAAATTTAGCTTGGGTTTAATTTAGAATCTATATTTAAAAAGAATATAATGTTAATTGTAGCAAAAGATACTTTAAAAAATGCGGTTGAAATAACAAAAATTCTATCCTTTCCTGTTTCATTTGGTGTCCTGTTAGTTTTGTATCTTTGTAACTTTTAATATTTGTACTTAGAAAAATACCATCAATGTGCCTTAAAAACCATGGGACACAAAATTAGTATTTGCATTTTGCTGAATTTCTACATATGAAAACAGCCTTCAGGTTTCTGTGAGTGATGTTTTTTCCCACGGTTTTTCATAAATATTGAGAAGTATTCCATCTTCTCTCTGCAGTGTTATTAATAAATGTGGTTTGGAAGGTAATTTTGTACATGTTACTGGCAAATGTATGATTTTTCTGCCCTTCCCAAGCAGCCTTCTCGTGTCCTATGCACATTAACTTTTATTATCTCTCCTTGTCAAACAATTTCTAAAGCTCAATGTGATACACAGCCATACATGTCTGATGCCAGGAAGTTTCTAACCCTCTTTTTTCATTAATCTTCATAACTGCAGAAATTTCCTGCAATTAATAGAGTGACTGAGAGACAAAAATCCAATCACCAGATAGAGAGCACTTCAGCAAGTTACATGCAGTTTGTTGAGTAAGTATTTAAACAGCTGCTAATAAAATCTCAGGTCCATTGGGAATTACCTGTGTTAACACATGGATATACTGAACTTTAGAAAAGGATGAACTTCATGCTCTTCTTTTAAAAGTAAAAAGAAACAGAGGTGGAAATTGCATATCAATTTAACCAGAATATTGGGAAGCTGGGCATGAGTATATTTTATAGATAGGTATTTACATACTTTTTTTGCATTTTATCTCTCAGATTTTATCTTAAAAATTGACATAGCTAGCAATTGTTCTTACAAAATGTGGATACTAATGAAAATACACTTGCAAAACCTCTCTACAGATTGTAGGATTACTTGCTCTTCATTGACACAAAAGAAAATTAAAAATTGAGAGTTGAACAGTAGGGATGATATGGCTGGGTTTCACACTACAGCAGGGAACAAATTTACCAATTTATGTAAATTCCGTTGAATTGAACCTTCTACATGAGAACGAAGGAATGTTTTCAGTAGTTTAAAAAAAAGAAAAGTTCAGTGTCTTCATGAAGAAATGAAATGTTGAGCTAACACTAGCTGGTTTGCAGGCCATGAACAAGTTCAATCTCTTTCATAAGCAGGATGAGTCTCTTTGTGCACACGTGTTCACAAGAAGTTCTCAGCACTCATGGCCAGTGCGTGCTGTGGCATTCCTCTACAAGCATTAAAAGGGGATTTTTTTTTATTAGGAAATTTATTATTTCCATAAATGCATTGCAGAACTCTCTCTGCCTTCTGAAATTGTGGAAGAATCACACATCAGGTTTCTGGTTTGGGAGAGAAAGATTGCCGTGCAAATAGGCTTGACCCTGTCCAATATTCCAGTCTCCAGAGACTGGAAAAATCATTTGTTGTAAAAAGTAGAGGTATGAGGGAAGTGTTATGAGGTGTCAGAAACAGTTTGCAGCTTTTCCTTAGTAGTAGAGTTTTTCTGGGGAACTTGTACAGTCTGTTCTGTCCTTTCTTCTGCAGTCAAGTGAATTCTCCCTTTGCCTAAAGAGATTTTCTACTATTTTTGTTATGCTTGTAAAATTAAATGATTCTTCTGTATGAATTGCTATTATTTAGTTTCAATTACTAATTCCAAAATCATATTGCTTTAATGCTTCTCAACTCTATTTCCTTAACAGCCCTACCTGAATCTCCCAGGGAAACATAACTAAACCTTATAATGGATTGGTATCAATGCTGTTCCTTGAGATACACATCAGGTAATCTGGCTTTAAAGCCAAATGCTGTGAGAGGATAACAAGGGACCATTGCATTCTCAATCTCTAATCCAGATCTTGGTCAATTAGCAAGGTAGATGCAGTGCATCTAAGCTGATTTTACCTATTAGTTGTTTAATCTATCACTTTTAGGTCAGAAGAAGCCTAGACAAGGTTTTGGTCATGAAAAACCTATTGCAAATAACAAGAAAAGGGACACAATTTTTAATCTTTGTGTAATTTCAAACCCAATGTTTAAAATAGGAGCAGGGGGAGACTCCCATTGAGCAGCTTTCCATGTAAGGTACTGAGATTAGTTTTAGGTTCTTACAGACAAATTAAAGATGATAATTTTTCTTCAGGAAAAGAAGCAAGTGAGCACAAAGAATGAGATGCCCATGTAAGAATTAGGACTCTTCTTGGTGCTCCTAGTGGGAATAGTAATATGAAATACTTTATTTTAGTATTTATTTAGTATTTTATTATTTAGTATTTATTTAGTATTTTAGTATTTAGTATTTATTGAGTATTTTAAAATGGAACAAATTCCCCTTTGAACCTCAAAATTATAAAACCTCTCTCAGTGTTGTATTTTTATGTTCAGTAATTATTTGATAGAAGATGTAAAGTTACTTACTATAGATTTCTGAGTGTGTATATGTATTTCATCTGGTATATTATGTAGCAAAAGAAATCTGGGATCAAACATTTGACATTACATGCAGATGTTATTTCTGATATAGAGTTGTGTCTGTGTAGAAAACACTTGTGGAGAGAAGGAGTGCAGTGAGATAGTGTCATCCAGGGGCAGTGCTGTCTAGTTTGTTAAAAAGAAACTTCTGTATTTTTTCTGTTTCCTGTCTTGGAAAAAATTGCAGTATGTGTATCTAATTTGAGGCAAAGTAATTTACATTTACTTTGATTTTTTTCCCTTGTTATTCTTTGAGCAGTCTGACACACTGAGTACTGATGAGCACATTGGACTCCTGGGTTTTATTTCCTGCTCTGGCTCCTAAAGAAATCTAGCCTTTATTGCTAATTTAACCTCTTACTATTACTCATTCTTTGTGAAATACTGCTGGGGTTTCAAAAAAAGAAACAGAAAGAAGTGCTAGTAAATTTGAGAGCAGCATTTACTTGAAATTGAGTTCTAACTCCTAATAATCCAAAGTGAATTTTAGAAATTTCAGTTCTATAGTCCAGCAATTATTCAGCTATCTAAGATGTCTCAGTATGATCAATGAGATCATCTGATGTTTACAGGGCAAGTATTCAATAAAAATGGAAAATGCAAATCATTTGATTATTTGTGTAAGTTCCTACAGGTGGATACAGGTTCTGTATCACTGAAAATAAAATGTGTTTAAAGGTAGTTGTGCACTTCTGTACTTGACTGAATCCAACACCTCCCCAGAGTCCTTTTATGTTGGAGCATTGGAGAGTCTTTTCATAGAGGCAGAGTCCAGCCCCTTGATGCTGTTTACATGGAAAGAAGGACTTTCTTAGAGCCCTGCACAGCTTCCTGGGTTTGCAACAAATATGTTATTTTGCAGAAGAGTATTTACTCATGATGTCCAGCATAATCCCCTCTGCATAAGGTACTTTAGGAAGCCATAGGTCTTAATTATTGGACAGGATTAAATTTCATTTTTGTCCTTTACATGAGTGATGGAAGAAATATCAGAGTCGAGGTTTGCAGAGGAATGCAGGTCTGTAACATCTTGCCACTTTGTCAAAGCTTTTTTGTTGTTTTTTGTTACTGGAGGTTTAGCTTGGAGGAGGGAGGGTTCCGTTTTTCTTTTTTTTTCAGGGGAAAGAAATGGATAGGATTATAAATCTACTTTAATCACAATTTGCAAAAGTTTGGTGTCCACTGAGTCAACAGATGGAAATATATATTGCCACTCTAATGCAGAGATTGTCCAGAGCAGCTGAATATTTATGTAAAAATCAATCTTATGCATAATATTCACTGAAAAGATGAAAGAATAGGAATTTCTATCTAAGAGATACTGATTCCCACATCTTACCCAGTCTTTTTTGAAAGAAGAAAGGGAGCATTAATACAAAATTTCTGCCTTGCTGCTCAGTTCCATCACGTGTGATTTGAGTGTATTTGATCAGGTGAATCTCCCAGAGGAAACTCATAAAGGAGCAGCGGTTCCCTGTGAAATAAATACAACTTCTGATGTTTTGGTGTTCACTTTCTTGCTCTGGCAATGCCAGGACAGCTGCATCTGGCCAGACCTGTGGCAGCCACCTTTGAACAGACCGTGTTCACTTCAGGAAAACACACCTCTGCTTTTAGTAGCACCATTCATTAAAGAGAAACAACTTACTTGTTCATGACTCAGGGTCAAAATTTAAAAGCATTATTATTTTTTTCTTTTTAAGTGAATTATACTCTGTGATAACGGTGGCTGCAGTTACACATATAATTAGATTTACTGTGAAAAGAACATATTGGCTTAATAAAGTGGATTTATTGTTTCAATTTGTTCCTAATTTTGAGGGGTTTTTTAGAAATTGGAATATTTTTGCATTTCTTTCAGTGTCATCACCACATGATGACATTTAGTCAACATTTAATTCGAAGTTAACTATACTAACAAAGTTAGTTCTAGCTTGTCTCAAAGAAATTGTAAGATTTAACTTAGGTTATGTGAGTATATTTATGTGCTCCAGGGATAGCAGGTGACAATCTAAATCCCCAAATCCTCCACAATTTAATCGTGGGGTTTTACATCTGTAGGAGTTTTATATCTGTAGGTGTTGTCACAGCTCTTCCTTTTGGCCAAAGATCAGGTCTGGGGAATGCTCTGTGTTCACTCTCAGCCTTATCCTACACCTGTTTGGAACAATTGGAATTATCTTAATCTCACCACTGTCTTCTTCCTAGGCTGTGTTCAGCAAGAATCTTTAAATATCTTTGTCAAGAGTTTGTTCTACATTTTTTTTTTCTTTCTTCTCCACAGAATTGACTTTTGTGAATTCAGTTAAACATTGCAGGATATGAGATAATCAAGGGGTGAGGCCTTTTAATGTGGAAAATACTCACATGATTTTTAAAATTCTTTTTTCCTCTCTCATTTTGTTGGCCAGTTCAGTAGTGGGGCTTTCCTCTCTATTTTGAAAAGGCACTATTTTGTTGATCATGCTCTGTGTAATAACCAGGTATGTTGCCACTGCATGTAATTATGGGTGTTTCTGCTGGAAAGATTGCTTGACATATTTTTTCTTTTAACTTAAGTAAAGTGTACATAGAAAATGGACTTCAAGTGTTGATTATGAACCTGTGCCTGAATTTTGACCATGGTTGTTACTGCACAAACAGCTCTTGCTTGGATGTACTACTGAAAGAAGTCCATTGTGTGAAATACTAAGAGAGGAAATCTTTTGGGTTATTTCCTGTACTAAAGTTTTAGTCATCCTAATCTACTTCTGGAATTTTTTGTGTTCCTGTATACAACACAACAAATATATTAAAAAAAAAAATAAATCTGTGTGTAAGCTTATGGCTATTTTACATTTATTTTTGCTTAACTTTCTGGATAAAAAGCTCCCTTAAAGGCAAGTAAATGTCCATCCATATTTCTGTCATCATATAATCAGGCTGTGACTGTCCTGTTAGGTCAGCAGTAGAAATGTCTGCACTAAACAAAAAAAAATGAGAAACAAATCATGTTTTTCAATGGTCTGGGTCACACATGTAAGTTTTGTCTTTCTTCCATTAAGGAAAATAATAATAACTCCCAAATGTACCTGAAGCTGTGGGCAGTGACACACGTGGAAATTTCCATTCTGGAGAGCTTTCCCTGTGTGCTAAACAACACGTGAATCACACACATTTCTGTTTTGACTCTTTATTGACGTACACTGCATCTTACCAGAGCACTCCTCTGTGTTCCCTTACCAACAGAAGTGCTAAATTGTCACCCATGGTGGCTGAGAGCTCTGTCTGATGATCAGAGGTTTTCTTTAATCCCTGGAATACCTCAGCCCTGGTTTCCAGCCTGTGTAGTACACACTGTGTGAGAGAGGCAAATGATGCAGTTTGTAAGGGCTGAGCTTGAACCTGCTGTTTGGATAGGCAGGAGAGTTTAAGAATTTACATTCATTATTTTGTAGGCAAATTTTAATAAATTGTTTTAAGTGTGTAATGTGTAATTTGTAACCTATAAGCCAGCCTCCTCTGCCAAATAAGAGTTCAAGGCTACAGAACAGTTAGTTTCCTGTTGCTGTTCTTTGGTGCAAAACCCTGATGGTCTTCTGAGGCTTTTAGACCCAAAACTATTATTTTCTCTGTAGGGTTCTTGCCTGTGTGCCAGTTTCTTGTGTGTCTTTGCAGTATTGTATCTGTTGCTGCCTGGTAATTTGCCTCTGCTGGGAAAGTACCTGCCTCTCTTTCAGAGCACACAAACAATTCTGGAGATGAAATAATAGGTTATGTGCCTTGTATTTTCAGCCATGTACAAGTGATGTGAAGGGTCAAGAGAATATCTTGTGCAAGAATCCACCCTTTCATCAGAGGCTGAGGTGTCAGATGTGATGCATTTCAGTCCTCCTGGCCCACGGTGCTTTATTCATTAGAAAGCATGTTTGGGCTTTTATCCACTGGCATTGATCTGAATTACTGCAACTAGGAGGAGGAATCAATTCTCTTTGGTACTTGATTTGAGCTGCCTGAGCTATAGAATCATTTTAATTTAGACTTAGTTCACACTGTAAAAGATAAGGGCTCCTTCCAGACATACTATTAGGTCTCAACCTTGAAGGTTTCTGTTATAATTTCAACACTTATCCACTTATTTCATGAATAAAAGGTTTCTGTTTTAATTCTAGTAATCCCCCATGTGAAAGCCCTTAGCACAAGCAGATTCATTGCTGGGAGCACAGGAATAGCTACAGAATTCAGTTCCATTGATTTCTCCTGCTTACTTAAGGGAGGGATCAACACCCAGCTTCATTAACAGCGCGGAGCGTGCGCTTGCCTCTCCTGCTGGAGATCTGCAGGGCTTTCAGTGCCTGCCATCCTCTGCTCTGCACTTTGCTTTACTGCTCCTAGGCAATAGAAAGTGCTGGATCCAGCAGTGGCACTGAGGCTGATGTCTTCTCCTTGCCTTTCAGAGCTTCACCATGTCAGCACAGCCCGTTCTCCAAGATTTTGTTGCTGCGATTTGACCACGATGTTTCCTATGCTGATGTATTTCAAACAATCAGGTTTTTTTCCAGTGCTTATGTTTCATTCAGATCAAAGGGAGCAAACCTCCCCTTCAGTGTTTTGTGTTTCAGTGTGACTGTCAGAGGACTTACCATCACCTCAGGTTATGAGCTCATGGGGTCTGAACTACTGCGTTGGAGTTGTTGCCCAGATTAGGGTTCAGTGAATGTCTGAAGGTTTGATTTTTATTCTTTCTTAGTTACTTAGGGCTCGATCATGCAGGTTTTTTGAAAACATCTGAGGTGAAAAACCTCCTTGCTCGGAGGTTGTGGTTATTAAGATGATGTGGAGCACTGTGTGAAAAATCCTATCTGTTCAAAATCAGCCCAGCTGGCTTGAAATTGCTGAGGGTGAATTGAGCAAAGGTTGGATGGTGATTTACCAGAACTGGATGAAGATGCACATTACATTAGCAGCATGAGCTGTGTGGCCTGGGGCTGTTTCTGAGGGACAGTGGCTCATGTGGTCACATTCTTACTCAAATCTGAACATAGTAATTAGTGAGGACTGCCTGATTCAAGTTCCTAAAGCCAAAAGTACCCTGAAATTCTGCTGAGCACACCACTAACTCTAAACCAAACCATTTTTGCTTCAAGAAGAAGGTATGCTAAGCAATAAATATCAGTAAATTGTAACTTTTACTTCACACTTTGCATTTTATTACCAAAGTTGACTCAATTTATTCCTCTGATGAACCATGTGGCAAGGACACTGCTACTGTTGTGCAGCAGCCTTGCATTTTTTAATGGATTAAAATCAAGCTTGTGTGTGCTGATTATGGTAAAATTCAGTGTGTCTCAGGGGCAGCTGCCCAGCCATGGATGTGAGCATGCTCATCTGCTGAGAACAGCAATTCTGATGGACTGTTGGCTTCCTTTTAGACACTATTAGCTTGTTCTTTGCTGGTAAAAAATGAGCTGTGACTTTCTTGCCCGGGGGCATTTGTTTCTTGTAGCTTTAGCATTGCTAGTCATTGTGGGGATTTTTTTTTATTTTACGCTGTGAATAGCAAGAAGTTTGATTTGCTGTTAGAGCTCCATGTAACTTGGTTACAGGGAGCAAAAAATGATGCCACAGGGAAGCAGGATGTGATAGACAGCACATCTAACTTTTCCAGTGTGTAGGATCATTCCAGAAACTCCAGAATTCTGTAGTGTTTAACAGCCACTGTCTTCTACAGCCTGCACGTCTTCCCCACAGCCTCTTCAGGAATTAATTTAGTTTTCAGTCACAAATTCAATTTTTGACAACTCTACAGCCTGAAAGCTATCCTTCTGCCACATGTAGAAAAGCAAGAGCATGTAGGTAATGTTTTTGCACACAGATAATTTCCTCTTTTTGGAGGTGATACAGTTTGGGGATAGGTTTTATTGGTACTTTCTGCTTTTTGAGCAGAGTTACAAATGATATTTATTAGTATACTGCAAGAATCATGTTCACTTGCATAATTTATATGTGTCAGCAGTATTATATTGACTTCTGATTTAAAATAAAAATGTGTTTTGCAAAAATTTTGCATATATTGCAATTTTTTTAATTGCTGTGAAAACCTGTAGTATCTCTAAATGGATTTTTGCCAAAGTTTTATGCTATAGAAAGTTACCTCTTGCTGTGGACACAGAATATCCAAATTAATGTGTGTATCTTTTATAAGTGTTAAGAAAAAAGTGTGCCTTTGGTTTGCTTATGATTTTTACCCTATTCCCTGTATTCTGCATCTTTTTTTTTAAACATCTTGACAGTGTATTGTGCAGACATGATACACAGAAGGTCATCTTTTATTTTTACATTTAAAGAAAGGTATGCGTTGTAATGTTCTAGTTTTAGACATTATATTTCATCCAAACCAAACTTATCAAGAAATAGAGCCCATCTGCTGCTACAAACACAAAATATTTTAAGCTCAAGCCTGCATAAGAATTCTATGAACGCACCAGGAATAATTAGATTAGGATATATTTGCACTTGGAAGTTTAGTGAAGTTTTATTCTTGTCTAGCTTTGAGGGTTAAGGATTATTTAGGGCCATCAAAGCCTCTAACCAATGAGTTCTAAAGATACCTTGTTCCAGATTGCTCTTGGAAGCAATGTTTTTCTCTCTTTTCCTCCCTGCTTTTAGATTTAATGCCTTTCCTCTATTATTTAACGCTTTTTTCAGATCTGCATTCTAGAAAAATATTTCCACTTTTTATATGTTCAGGTCTCTGCAAATGTTCTATAGGAGAAATATGGTGTCTGTCACCCAAAAAACAAAAAATCATATTAAGTCTTCTTTCAGGTTATCTGACCTCTGTACACGTTTCTGTGCTCCTTTGCATTGCTTAATGTCTAGGGTTTGCTGCAGATTAATTAGTTGGCAGTGTATAAATTAGATCTAAAAAGAATACAGGAATCTTAGATTAGAAAACTTGGCTGATATTGTGTATTATGTTTTGATGTCACATATGGTAGTAATGTTCTGGGAGATTCTTTTGGAGCTGTAGTGTCCAGAGTTGGATCTGGTGTGTCCCTAGTTCGGGGATAATTCCTCCTTACAGCGACATTGGGCCTGTATTTAGTATTTGAGGGAGTTTAAAATACAGAGGTGATAATTTCACAGGTATCTTTTCTTCCAGCCTGGTGATTCTGTGATTAATTTAGGAAGGAAAGGAGAGACCATTTCAATTCTGAGCCCGTTTGGGAAGTAGCAGAGTTTTGAGCTGGAGTTGAGGGGAGGAGGTCCAGATGCCATGCACACAGGTTCTGAGGGTACTGATCCTTCCCAAGCCTGATGTGCTGAGCTGGCTCAGCCAGGCCTTCCACCCCTGGAGTGATTTAATCTCTCTGATTCTGTGTGCTGGGCTCTGCTGGCTCCTCTGGGCAGGGAGCACAAAGCCTGGACACACCAAGTGCAGCTCATGGTGCTTAACTTGGAGCCTTTGGTTGTGAAGTTCTGTTTGATCCTTTGTCAGAAGTGAATTTTGTTCAGGTGATTGTCACCCTTCCCTGTCTGATCTGGGATCACAGATGTGCTCAGCTCTGTGCCCTTGGGCAGTGTTCTCTGTGGAGAACCTGAGTACCATGCATTTATTTACCTTTCTGGAAGGGGAGACATTAATGTTCACGGGCTTTTTTGTTCTCATTTTTGAAGAAAGTCAAATTACCCCTAAAGTTCATTGTATATCAGTGTAATTCTGCACTGCACAAAGCAAATAGCTGGGAACTCTTCCTTTCCTGAAGGGTAATAATAGATATTTCAGTTAGCTACCTGCTACTTTGTTTTCCTCCATGCACTTTGACATTTAGCACTGCAGTGTTTTTAATTTCCTTTGATTTTTATAATGACTATTTTGTTCAATTATTCAGCTATTTTGAGCCATTTTTTATAGTTATTAAAATTATATTGTAAACACCACTGAATTTTTTTATTTTTTATTTTTTAGTTAATCTGAACAGAACTCTGAATCCTTGTGCCAATCAAGGTTGTGGTTTACAGTTTTTAAGATAACTATAGGACTGGGATTAAGTACTGCCTCAGAGAAAGGGAATGAATTATACATGAGTTCCTCATATGGGGGCTAAAATAGTAATAAGAAAATAAATATAATGAAAAAACTCCTTTTAAACTGATCTGGTCTTGAGTAGGTGATCTCTGATGAAACAACAAAAATCAGGGTGGGCCCGTGGCTGCTGTTTGAAAATCCTGTGGTAGTTTATGTGAGCTGGCCTTTTTGATTCTTTCAGTGAAATGCCACTTTGCTTTCTAGTTGCTTTCTTGCTTGAATTTCCAATGCTGCTTTGCTACTAGAGGGCTGCAAAAACAAGTGGTGTTGCAGTTTTTAATGGGGAGCATCTTGCTTCTAATACTTTGTTCCACAAACAAAGCAAAGCACTGTCAGGCAGCTCTGGCCATGATGAAAGAATATAAGCATGGACACAAAGTGACCAGAAGAATTAATATCCCCCAGTGCCATTGTGAGGAAGAGGAGGGCTCTGAGTCTGTTGCCTAACCAGCTCTTGGCAGGCTTCTTTTGCCTTTGAAAAATGCAAAATTAAACAGTAATACTTTTTCTGTCTGTGAATAGGAATTCTCTACTTATGAAATATTTATTAAAATCTTACATTAAGAAAGCTAAATGCCAAAGGCATAGAATTATTTGATTCTGAAAGACATGTAAGCTATCTATTAGCATATTTTTTTCCATTTAATTTTTTTTTCCCTAATGCATTTCCATGGTCATTGACAGGCCAACAGATTAGTTTGCTTTTAGAAGATAGATTTAGTGAAAAGAAATGCTTATGTCTTCGAAGTACCAAAGTAGAAATAACAGAACCTCATACTTCTGAAGCACTATTAAAAAAATAGAATTAGAGACCTTAGGAGAATGCAATAGACTAGAAAATTAAGAAAAAAAAATAAAACAGATTTAATCAGAGGTTTGGTTCTTTAGTGGTTGGAAGGGACTTGTGGTTTTGGTTTGTTTGACTGGACTTTTTCTTTTTTAAAGCATCTATGTTACTTTGGGAAGGAATTTGACTTTTTTTTAAAATTAACATGTCGATTACTTTGGGAGATGGCAGAGTATAACACATTCTGTTTTCTGGTCAGTTTGGAACATAGAGTTCTGCTTTTTCTATTAGTATGGTTCCAAGTGGATGCTTTGTGTACAATAGTGACAGCTATTACATTGTCTGTTTAATTACAGCCAGCTCAGTGAGAGTGGCAGGGCTGGCATTGAGCAGATTTGTGGCTGAAAAGCATTTCAAGGGAGTATTGGGCACATCTCCATTCCAAATGGAAAGTGTTTTAGTATATGATCTGTAGCTTAAAATAAAGCTCTGGAAAATACCGATATTTACTGGAATTGTGATCAAAATCTTTTATTGTTTGTAGTTAAAGCACAGCTTGAGATGCTTTGTGTATTTACTTTTTCACTGGGAAGATCTTAGGAAAACTTCCTTGGCATTCTCATGTCAGAGACATCTTGTTCAATGTCTCTTCAAAGCAGGCATTATTAAGGTGAAAATCAGGTTTCTCATGACCCTTTTGGTGGAATTTTGGTGACTGAGGGGTGCAGATTACACCACATAGTCCAAACACCCTGCCATGGTGCTTGGTCACTTTGTAAAACCTTTATCTTTTTATCTTGCCCTAAAGAAGAGAGGTTTCTACCTGCATTCCCAGTTGTGCATTTTCAAAAGGAGGTTTGTATCCCACGTACTGGAAACCTAAGTCTCTAAGTGTAGGCAAAATGTGCTGAATTTTGTAGTTGAAAGCAATGCAGTTCTCACTTAAAAAGCTGCTTGGCTGTTTAGTGCAGCTGCTAAGCTCTGGAATGTGTCACCTGCTAAAGTTGCTGTCATTAAATTGGTGTGCACACACACAGGGCCATCGAGAAGGGCTTTAAAGCAATGCATAGCCAGACCCTGAAATCTGGGCAAGAATTGCTTGGGAGTGCAGGGTAAGCCTCAGAGGAGTTGGGTGCTTGAGATGGTAAACAGAAAGAATTGTTGACTTGCTTGTCAGTATTAGAGGTTTTCCTTTAAAGGAGCTTGTGTCAGCAATCTTCAATCCAGAAGCCCTTCAGGAAACACAGAATGAGTATCTGAGACAAATATCCAGAATTTAGGCCATCTGAGAGGTTGCCCTGAGGTAAATCAGCTCTTGATAAGAGAATTTTGCTCCCACATAAGAGAAACAGAGCAAACATCTATTTTTCTGCATTGTTTTTTCCACCATGGAAAAAAGGGGAACGAAGTACAGTGTCAAAATATGCATGAAAACTAAGGTACTTTGATAAATTATGGAAAGATAAATAATTATTTAAAGAACCATCTTTTTTGTGAGGAGTGGGGTGGGGGGATGAATTGCTACTGCATCACAATGATTTTCTTGTGCATAAATTAATTAAGAATAGTATAGGCATGGTGTTGGGAAAAGCATAGATTTCATAGTTTAGGTTTAAGCACTCTACAAGTCCCTTTCCTTTGTTTCACCTTGACCACAGATAATTTGGGGTTTTTAAATGATGATGATGTCTTTTTGTATGGCTTGTAATGAAATTTAAAAATCCTACTTGGTACTTATCGTTACATAAACTTAAAGAATTTGTGCCATTATTACCATTATTGCTCTGCTTACTCTGTTGTGACACCAGTCTGAAATCTATGCTAAATAAACTAAGGATGGATCAATATAACCCATAAAATTAAAATACTCCAAAAGCAGCACTGGGAGTTGTGGTTGTTCTGTACCCCAGCTTGCTGTGTAGCTTCCGGCACAAGAGGCTGACTCCAGGTGTGCTTGAGGTGGGTTGGGAATAAGATTCTGAATCTTCTAGGACAACATCTACAATTTCAGATGCTTGAAGAATCACTTTCTATTGCTTTGACCTGTAAATATAAGAAGAATATTTGACCAAACTCAAGCAGAAGTAACCAGCCATACTCACGTTTACTAATCAAGCTTCATTTTTATCCAGTTTCACTTTTGTTATTGCAATATCAGTATATTCAAGGAATCCTACAAAAGAGACCATTTCCAAAAAGAGGGAGGGAGGGAGGGAGGGAGGAAAAGGAAGGAAGGGAGGGCTGGTCAGGTTGTTCTTTCTAAGTCCTGACTTGTATTTCTTGCCACATAACTTGGGGTTTTTGATGCTACTGCAGTGCAACAATAGATTATATTTGCAAGCTTGATATTTTCCCAGCAGGGCCATGAATTTCACATGTAATAATTTGCATTTTAATAATCCCTGTAAAGTGTTCAGGTACATCTGATGGAAATATCACGTGAGTCAGTTTTAATCCCTCGTGCAAAGGCTGCCAAAACTGGTTTGTCACTTGTAGTGTTTTAATTCACGTATGTTCAGGTTTGTGGGAAAATGCAGAAAGAAAAAAATTTCATTACCTGTGCACTCAAACCTCCTCCTGTTCTGTAGAGCTGTATTTGTATGTAAATCTTTCTGTATTGAGAAATATCCAAATAACTTGACAAGCCATGACATGGGGTTTTATTTTTGTCAATAATACATATAAAAGAATCTGACTGATTTTTTTCTTTAAGTTTTTAACCTTCTGACTGTTGTTTTGCCAATACCATTAGATCATTTTTATCTTCAGCAGAAAAGAATCATTTGGCAATAATTGCAAGCTCAATTGAGTGGAATCACACTGTGTGGTCCCAGCTTAAATTCTTCGATGTCTTCCTTTTATCCTAGATAAGTCTATCAGCCTATCAAAGATGGGATGATTTTGTTAATTTCCTTCTTGAGGTCTTCATACAATTATTTTCTTTTTGTAAATGTCATCTACTCTAATTAGTTTGTGCCAATTTTTTTGCTTTTAATGTGTTGAATCTTATAACAGAGTTAGTGACTGGTTTTGACAATGAAATATATATAATTGCTTTTTAAAAATGTATTTATCGTATCTAATACTACTCTTCGGATGTATATTTGGCACAAAAGCAATAAGATGTAAGAATCAGATTGCAGGAAATAAGTATTTCAGGTATGTTGAATCACAATATTGAAGTCATAATTATAAAATAAGAACTTTCCAGTGATGACTGCTGAGTGCAAAATGTGAGCAAGGCAATTCATGATATTCAGCCAGCAATATCATGAATTGAAAAAAAATAATTGCATTTTAGTAACTATATTTTCCTTGTTGAATTTTTATCATATACTGAGTGAATAATCCAATCACTGGAAAAGTCCTTTTTTCCTAATGGACCTAATGTGGTTTTCCACAAGGAAAAGGATTTTTCAGCTTTGACAGTACTTAATATCTGCTTAGTCTTGGGTACTTGAAGGAACTTCAGGTGAATCAGTGGGCAGGGGCTGCAAGGTTGACCAGCAGGGAATTAACCTGACAGCTTTTCATTTTTTCACTTCTTGAAATGCAAGATTCATACCAACTCCAGCAACTTTAGATATAGAGCATCTTTGTTGTGTTTCTTGAAAGAGCTTTACTTTCATACTTAGAAATAGCTTGAAACCTATTATATATAATAAAAACATGAACAGTAAAATAGAGTAATTTAGACTTTTTTGATATATTTAGCCTTTCAAAAACATCACACATGACACATTAATAATACACTGATTGATTTGGCAGTTGGGATGGTTTAGAAAATGGCTTTGAATGCATAACAGTAATAGTTTCATGCCATTACATTTACATTTAGACAAGCATGCAAAACTAGTGGTTGCTGTTTTATATTCCTCATAAAAGCTAAAGCATCCTTTTGAATTTTTTACATATCCAGTAAGACAGAAAGAAAAGCTCTTTAAAGCATTTCTGTACCTATGGCTGTAAATGAACTGTGATCACTGTTTAATATTAGTCTTGCTCATATACTTTGAAACACTTGTTTGTTTCCTCAGTGGGGTTTCTTTGGGGTTTGTTTTTGGGTTTGTTTTGTTTAGGTTTTTTTGTTTTTGTTGGTTATTTCTGGGGAGTTTTGTTTTTTTAATGTAGATGTGCAATTCTGTGTAAGGTAAAGGAGTTAATATCAGCTTTTTAGAGAGCTTACCAAGAGAGAATTTCATTCTAGGTAATTGCTATTTTTTCATGCCAAGCAAGCTTAACTCTTTGGAAAGTGATAAAAGTATATAACTTGGTTTTTAACCCATTCATGTGAATACTTCAGGGTTTTTTGGTAAAATATATTAGGTAACGGGTATTTTTAAAAATGCATATGGCAAATGTTCCTTTGTCTAAAAAAAAGATGTTTTCTTTTTTTCATATTTTAATGAAAAACTTAGGAAAAAAGCATAACAAATTTAATAAATATTAAGGTCTGAGCTTTTGTTTTATTGGATTTGATGCTGAAAGCTGTTTGTAATACAATATCCTTGTTTAAACACAAGCCAGAGTAACTATGTCTTCTGCTGCTTTATTAGTGTCCATATGGAATTCTGCATGTCGATTGTGGGTTGTTTGGGGTTTTTTTTTTCTCTAAGGAATCCTGTTGAAATGGGTGATGTAAACTGCTGGTCCATATGCTTGAGGTTTCTGTGAGAGAGTTTGTTTTGGCGTTGGATTCCCACTCATTCTGATAGACAACATTTCCTCCAAAACCCAGCACACAGTTTAGTGGAGCAGGGGGTAGGTGTGGCTCTGTGGCTCACTGGATTTCCAGATTTCCATGATTCTAATGCTGAGACAGAGCAAACAGACAAGGTGGCAACAGAAACTCCAGCCTGGCTAAGCAGTGCCATCCTCACAGTTTGCAAGATGGTTGCAGAGACTTGGGAATCAGTTCATTCATTACATCTCCTCTTTTAAATGGCAGGAAGAAACTTTCTTTGTCTCAAAGATATGTCTTTGAGAAAGCTGACAGTAATTTCCTAGGAAAACACAGGAAGAAAGATGTGTTCATGCTGTTATGATTTATTGACTGGTTGTCACTGCTTGTCCAGTGTTATTAGTAACCTAAATTGTGTTATCACCTTGCCTTGGTTTGCTTTCTAACACATACCTGAACAGCTGGAAGTTTGTAACCATCCACTGGAATTAAATTCCAAGTACACCCTGTTGTTACTGGTGAGCACCTGCTAAAGTGCTGGAGGTTAAGCATTTCAGTCCTCAAGAATATGTTAGTTTTTTAAGTGGGTTGGTTTTTCTTTTGAATATGCTGAATATTGGAAGGGACCCAGATGATCAGAATCAATAAGTCTAACTCCTGATCCTACACAGGATTCTCCAAGAATCTTGCTCTGTGCCCAAGAGTGTGGTTCAAACACTTCTTGAACACAGACAGGCTTGGTTTGGTTTGGTTTCTTTTCTTAAAACTTAAGATTTAAATGGATCATGACCAGTTGACTGTGGAATATCTCTAGAAATGAAAACTCCATGGTGCCTCTGGGCAAATTGTTCCAGTGTGTTAGTGGCCTCAAGGGGAACAAAATTCCCATGCATCTATCTGGAATTGCCCACATTCCAACTTGTATCCCTTGTCTCTCATCCTGTCACTCTGCACCGTGGAGGACAGTCATACCTACGCCCTCCCACTGTGTAGCTGGAAAACAGAAAGGGGTTTTCCTTGAAATTAGGCTTTTAGCTCTTTCAGCCTTAGAGATGATGTGCTGCAGCAATCTGAATATTTCGTGGCTTTCAGCCAAACTAATTTCATTATATCAGGGTCTAAAGTAAGAAATTGCAATTAAAAAGAAAAAGAAAAGGTAGCTGTTTTGAGCTAATGTTTTCTGAGTTTTCCTTGTTTTAATTGCATAGATTTAATCATTTTTGTTGCAGTAGCTTCTGTGTAGTTCTGGCAAATTCACTTTGCATCTGTCTGCCATGCTGTCAAAGTCAGCCCTGTGTCATAGGCCTGGTATATTTCTATATATTTTATTATCATTCACATCTTGCCGTTTCTTTGTTAGTCACCTGTTACTCTTTCCTTTTTTCCCCCTGAAAGTAAACTGTACATTTCTCATGTTGAATAACAAAAAAACCCATCTTAGGTCAAAAGCCAAATTGTTTTCCATCAGGTTGGGGGGGAAAAAAAAAAAAAGGCAGAGCAAATAAGATTTAGAAGAGTTTCATGAGAAAGCCCTTTGTTTAGGAGCTTTTTTAGCATTTGCAAGTTATGAAAATTACTAAAGCTTGGAAGTAAAGGGACTGTCTGTGGTTTCATTTTTCTGTGTTGATAATTGTTTGTAGTGGCTCATAGGTAAAAACACTTTTACTTGTCTAGTTAGTGCTTTATAGTTTCAACATTGAAAAACTTATCTCCAGCAAGTATCTCCAATGTGGATTAATTTAAATAGAACATCTTTCTGTGGTGGATTCATTTGACTTTTTGGGATGTTTTTAATAAGGTTATAATAAGGTATCTTGAACTGAAATATGAAATTTTTTTCATAAACATGTATTATTTGTCATCATGTTATGTAGGCTATTTGTAAACAACTCAGATGCCTCGGGAAGATGAATCCTATTAGAATACATTAAGTAGCATAATTGTAACAAATGATCCATGGGCAAATGCTGCACTAAATGAATTTCAAATTTCCAGCTAACAAAAACCAAGCTCTTCATTTATCTGAGATGCACAGATAAATCTCTCTGAGAGTGTGAAAAGCTTTGTCTGAATTTTTCCACGTTTGAGAGTACTTTAAGTAGGCAGACAGATCCTCTTTAACATAGAGAGTAACCTTACAGCCTTCTGAGGAGCTCTTTAATCTTAATCATCAGCTGGTATCTTAAAATCATTGTTATATTTTTTTTCTGCTGAGAGAAGAGCATTAAAATTGATATGTAAAGCACATTCAGTTTGTCAGAGCCTTACTGATCTGAGGCAGGCGTTCCTTCCTGGGCGCTGTAACAATTTGGGCATTTGGGCTGTGAAGGGCTTTGCAGGAGGAGCTCCTGCAGGGTTTTGCACTCAGGATGCTCAGGGATGGGGATGGAGCAGGGAACAGTGTAGGAGACACTTTCTGGGGACAGTCTGAGACACAGCAGAGACCTCTATAATCGAGTTAGGTGTTAGAAGTTTATTTCAGGGCATGGGAGAGGGAGGGAGAGCCTGCTATGAGCCAGCAGATGGAGCTCAAAGCGGGCTCAGAGAGAATACAAAAGGGGGCAAAATATGAATACATGAGCTCAAGACTTAAGATTGCTAAGAAAGAGAGTAACAGAACAGAAGTGAGAGAGCTGAGAAAAAAGAGAGGGAGAGCGTAGCAAGAGAGCCAAGAGGGCTAAGAGAGAGCCAAGAGTTAAGAGAGACAAAGAGAACCAAGAGAGCCAAAAGAGAGACCAAGAGGGCTAAGAGAGAGAGCCACGAGAGCGTAGTAAGAGAGCAGCAAGAGAGAGGGTTCTCTTTTACAATTACTTATATAATCTATACATTTGAATATTCTATTCCTTTACTAACCAATCTTTCTAAGTATACTAATACTGTAACATTTGCGTGCAGCCTATAGAAATCACTGCTTTTGCATATTTTTAGTTATCTCATGGTCCTTCACACCTTTCCTTATGAGGCTGGGGAGAGGGGTCTTAGCTTAGTTTTATTGGGGGAAAAATGTGTTCTGGCATACCAGCCTGGTTTCTTTGAATTATTCAAACCGTGCTTTCATTTGTATTTCTTCCTTAGCCTTTCTGGCTAAAGAGTCATATTTATAATTTCTTTCTAATTCTACCTCCCCAACAGAGCAGCATTTCACCAGTGTGCAAATGTTTCACAGCCACATGTAGGGACAGCTCTTGTCCTGGCCTGAGCAGGGGCTTCTCCAGACAGAGACATCCACTTGTGCTTTTCCAAGGTCTTGAGGTCTCTGGGTGCAGCCACCGTCCTCTTCATCTCCATGGGCCTGTCTGCCTCAGGCACAGTCTGCTCAAAAAACACTATCAAATTTCAGGTGCATGTCTCACTTTTATCACTGCTGTAGGATCTGGAGCGTAATGCGAAGAAAATGTTCTCAGTTGTAAACTTTGCCATAAAAATATTTCTTTTGTTTATCTGGCTCTGAGGTAGCTTTGCTGACATGATTATTTCTATCAGTCTGTTATGACTCTGCAGTAAGCTTATTTACCATCTGCTTTCAAGATGTGTATTCCTGGCTAAAACATGATGTTTCCAGCTGTCATATGCCCGATAGTGTTAGGTAGAGAAAATAGCAACAAAAAAATGAGGGAAAAAAACCCCAAAACATTAAAAAATTGCTTCATCTTCTGTAGAATATTTTTCAGAATTCAGTCTCGCAGTTATTGAAATGTGAAATGCTTGAGGTATGGACAGGCAGATGGAATATGATCCATCTTAGTGTCCTCTGCCAGAAGACATGGGTTTGGGGGAGATATTTCTCTGTGTGCCTTCATTCCTCCTCCAAAAAAATAATGGATTTTAAAAAAACCCAAATAAAAACCTGCAAAAAAACCCCCAACCCATTGTTTTGAGATTTAATATATTCCATCTGTCTTTATTTGTTTCTTTGAAAATTAAGTTTTACCTTTATCAGTAATTTATAAAGACTATTGATTTGTGCTGTGGAAGTTAGAAGTATGTACAGTATATGGTCATAGAAAATTCACTGGAAAATTTTATTTTGTGTTGCATCTTCCCTGTCCATCCCATCATCCCAACATCTCCCTGTAGCTTCTTACCTGGATAGATTGCAAGATCTGGATGTAGACTGTACATATGACCACAGAGAAAAAAACAGTGTCTAATAGGAGCTGATAGATTCTGTGGTATTTTATGTAGAGAACTGAAATAAATATCCACCAAAAAATACAGAATACAGGAGTGTGATGAGAGATTGGCCAGATGTTGCTTACAAAAAATTAAGAGCAAATCTGTAGCTTTTTCCTAAGTACTTCAGCTATGTAGTAATGGCCCTAAAATTCTACGTTTAGAATGGCTGGGGAGTAGTAGAGCAATATAAAATTTTTAAATACATGGCAAACAGTTAACATTTCCAAATACTTTTACAGCTGGAGCTTTATCAAGCTGTTCGGTTTACCATTCTATTCTACATTAAATGCAGCAGTTTTTTGGTTTGCTAAGTTTCCTTTAATAGTACAGAAGGATGTTACACTTTTATTGGAATACTACAGTTTTATATCCAACACAGCATCAGGGTGACCAGCAGGTCAGTCTGGAGGTCCATTTAAACCCAGATTCTGTGTACAGTGATGGCTGTGAAAAGTGGCTGAAGTATCAGTTTTACCTTTTCAGCTGCACTTTACATGAAGTGCTGCAGGGCTGGATTTAGTTTCTGTGTACTTATTAATCTTTAACAACATCCTTCTTCTCAAATGTGTTCAGTCTTCCTTAAATCTAGATATAACCTTTGCCTCTCTAAACATCCATTAGCAAGGAAGTTCACAGATCAGCCCTTTGCTGGGTGATGAGTCACATCATCTGGTTTTGAAGCTCTTTCCTGTTAGTTTCACTTGATGCCTCCTGCTCCTTATTTTGGAAGACAGAGTGAAGAATCAATTTTTATCACCTTGACCTTGAGGACTGTGTTTTTATAGGCATTTGTTATTTCTCCCCTGAGCTATGTCTTTCTGGAAAGAGACTGAAGTGTTTGGTTTTTTTTTTGCTTTATGTAGGGATGCTTTTTGTATAGAAGTTCTTTCAACTTTGTCCACCTTAAGTTTCCCTTCTACAAATCTAGCTCTGCTGTGTCCTGAAATAGGGGACCAAGGTGACAGGCAGCATTGATGTGGACAGACCATGGATTTAGACAATAGAAAAATGAGTTCTGTGTTGTTTTCCTGAAAGTTCCTAACTTTTAGTTTACATTTCTGAACAACTACTGATATATTAAAAAAAAAATCCCCACTTGAATTTCTTCCTCTTCATCTATATTTATTTTATCTGTCATTTATTGGTCACTGACATTTATTGGCCACTCAGTGCCCAGTGTTGCCTCTTTTTTTCCTAACACTGGGAGAAACTTGGCATCTCACGAGATGTTCATGAAAATACTGTGGTGAAAGTGTATGGGAGCAAAATGTGACTCTTCCATTTGTTGTTTAAATTGTCACAGGGGAACAGGGTGGCTAAACTTAACTAACTTGGTGAATGTAGAATTCAAAAACTACCCCTAGTACTTTAGATCTGATTTTTATTCAAGTACATTAATATGTGTTTCCCATTGAGAAAGAAAGGCTCTAGAATGGTATTCATCAGCTGAGGGAAGGCTGCAGGAATGTATTTTCTTCTTAGTGGTATGAAAATGTTTAAGGCCAGCTTGGATGGAGCTCTCAGCAGCCTGGTGTAGTGAAATATGTCCCTGTCCATGGTAGGGGTGTTGGAACAAGGTGATCTTTAGGGTCCCTTCCAACCCAGGCAGTTTTAGGATTTATGTAGCCATGGAATTATCCTCAAGCTCATTGCATCCTTACACTTCATCAGTACACGTTGTCTCCAGCAGGATACATACATTCTTCAGTTCTTGTGATTACAGCTGGTGTGAGTGTACCCAAATCTGCCACATCTGCTCCTGTTTTCTTAACTGTGGCTACAAAACACAACCAGATAGAAAGTCCCTAATGTTCTTTGTACCAGCCAAGGGAAACCAGCACCTGATTTAGCCACTTTTGAGGTGCAAATGTCGATGCTCCTTACCTGGGAAGAGCAAATCAAGTTTACTGCTCCTGACCTCTCAGTAATCTCATTTGTGTTTTGAGGGTTTTATTGAGAACTAAAATTACTTTTTTTTTTTTTTTTTTTTTTTCCCATCCTCTCAGATACTTAATTAAAGGTCAGAACAACCTTCTAATTTCTTAACACAACAACCCTTTGTTCTTGTTACTTCAGTTTCTTTACTTGGTCTCTCTGGATTCACAGGTCAGAAGATGTATAAAAGAAAATAAGATAGAGCATGTATCAAGAAATCCAATCCATGTAACTGAAATGGATGAGACTCTTATTTTCTCCCTTAGTGAACAAGAAGTAATTGCTGCAAATTTTTTGTTCACTTCCATTGAACATCAGGTAGAATGTGACAAATGGCCAGCTTCTGCTATATACTAAAAATTATGGTAGAATAACTAGACCACCTTGCATTTTTTGCACTTAACTTCAGAAGTGACTGGCCTGATTGTGCTACTTGAAATTCTAACTTTAAGAACAGTCTTAAAGTGGTAAAATTGAGCTTGGAACTGAAATTGCAGAAAGATGACACTGAAATAGTCATGTAGTGTTTCTGGCTCCAAATTGCCTCAGAGTTCTCTGTTAGCTTGTAAATATTGCACCTATCTGACCTTTGTCTGCTACTGAGAAAAAGGAAACTTCCACTGAGATAAAGATGCTGGCAGAATCTGTGGACAGGTCTGAGGCTGAAATTGAAGCAGGTGGTTTGTTTGGCACTTGGCCACATTTTAAAATCACCAATTCAACTTTGGTCACCTACAGAATAAACAAAGTCCACCCACTGTCAAAATGGGCAGGTCTCCCCCATCCAAGTAAATGGGCTAACAAATGTTTTTCACAAAGCATGCAACTTTCATTCCAAGCTTTCACTGAAAGGAAAATGCAGTGCTTTTGTCTTGGTTTAAAAAGTGTGCCTTTTTATCAGCATTGTCCTGCAATTCAGTCTGGGACTGTCCTTATGTCTTGGGTTTGTTTGGGTTTTTTTTGTTTTTTCCTATTAAACCAAAGAGTAAATTTTCCTCTTTCTATTAAAATAGTTCAGTACTATGACAGAGTTTGGAACAGAGGATTAGGGGAATGATAAAATAAACTCCTCAAAATACTATAATGCGTGACCATTAGTACTGGTTTTTCTTCTCCTTACATGTTAGAAATAGACCAGATATGAAACGTGTAGTTACAGTAATATATATTTTAAAAATTGTGGGGGATTTTTTTTTTGTATTTTGATTTCATTCATGCTCTTTGCATACGATCCATACAGCTGTGCCCAAAAGTATCCATGTGGATCTTAATGCCCGTGGAAAGCTGGTTTGTAAGATTGGCACCCTGATTTGCATGTGAAAACCCAGTGATTACTGTCAGAATGCTGCAATCAGAGAAGCAAGCTGGAAGTTCCACCATGTCCTATATAATTTCAACTTAGAAAATTAAGGTGCTATGTATATGTACTTTTCATGCAAAAATTATAAATAGGTATTGAAACTATTCGTTAAAATTGTTAGACAAAAAAATTACTGAACAAGCCTACAGCTTCTAGGGAAGAAATCTACTTGATGAACTTAGTTTAGGATTATTTCCTGGTTTTAATGATAGGTAAGTTTTATTAAGAGTGTGGTATGATGCTGATTGGCACTTTGTAGGTTGGAGAAGTAGATGAGGGGGTGGGTTCCAGTAATGTAGAAAAAAATCTGAGGTTTACAATAAAAGGTGAGAGCAGCACTATTCTGATAATTTTATATATAGCCTCTTTTGAATTGGTTATTTTACTCATCTGTAAAATTACCATTTGACAAATGCTGTCTGCATTATAGATGTTTTTCTAGGAAAAAGAAAAAAAAAACTTGTAGAAGACTTCAATTGCCTGTAAATTCATACTAGTGTTTTCCAATCTCAATGCTTCTTCCTCCCACCTGCACCCACATTGAATCAGCCTTTAATCTGATTTTTTTCTGCTACCTTAGAAACAGAAAACACTTTCATTGATGCCCTGTGTTTATGTATTAGAAGCATTTCTTTAATTTCAGATCTCTTTCCATGCAAGCACTCCTTAGAGGTCAGCTTGGCTGTTTGTGTCAGTATGTGTGTGCACATACAGGCTTTCTTAAATCTGAGGTGAAATATATGTATGTGTGTTTGTGTACACATATATATACCTGTGTGTATAAATATATTCGAAATCTCATTTGGCTTGTAGGCAAAGTAAACTTGTATAAGTCAGGCATTTTTTTAACTTGTGACTTCTTCATTACAACTATGAAATTTTAAATCTACGGTTAGCCCTGCTATATAAAAACTTATAAAGTAAAGATCAGACTTCAGTGCTTCACTGCAGCATTTTCAATTACCATTACTTCTGTTTTCAGTTACAGAGTTTGCACCTGGATTGCATTTAATTGCTTTACCTCAGACTCTCTGACCACTCAAAAAGAAGTCTAAAAACACAGAAAGAAATGCTCAGACAGAAAGACCACTGAATACTTATTTTTTAAATATTTGAGATTTTTTTTTTGTACATTATTTCTTAATGCATTCCCACAGCATAGCTTTTTACTTCAGGGCATGTTACAGTATGTATTTATAATGAGACTGACTGTGTTCTGTTTTGCTCTGGTGCACATGACTCCAGTGAAGTCAATGGGCTTGTGTGAGACTTGTAAAATAATATTCAGACTATTAATCTTTACATTGGTCTCATGTGGAAGAGCAGCTAATATTTAAGACTGATTATAAGGTTGTTGCTGTAGGTTCCAAAGTTATTTTATTCTCTTATTTTATATTTTTCTCATTTCCCCCTCTTGCTTATTTTATTCATTTGGAAAATTATTGTTTCTGAATATTGAAGACAATCAGGAGTAGTCTTTATTTTTTTCCTGGATATATTAATACACCACATGAGTTGTTATTCATGCTGCACACCAAGTCAAAACTCTGGGGAATTTTTCAAAAGGATTATGTGGAGTTAGATTGGAAGGGTAAGGAAAATATTTCAAGACAATCTTCCTGCAGGGTAAAAGGCTCAGTGCAAGATTAGATATACATTATTTGTGTTGTTGCTTGCTCTGGGAGGAAAGTAAAAGAATCTTAATGCAGAGTTCAAAAACGGAAAATAAACCAAAAAATGAGTAAACACAACTTGTTTTTCAAAATGTGTTCCTCTTAGATGTCTCTCTATGCAGAATATCAGTCCAACTGGATATAAGGGAATTTATCACCAGCTCCAGTTCAGGATTAATTAAATAATCCCTCAGTTAATGATGCTTGTCTGTTATGCATTGGATTAGAGGGGTCATTGCTGATGGCACACTGTAGGTAATAATTTATGGTGAGTTTCTTTTAGCTAAAGCTTCATGGTCACCAGAGATGGCTGAGTCATTACTTAGAGAAACCCTTAGGAATGCTGGACTTTTGGAAGAGGAGAGAGTAAAGGAGGAAGATGGTTCCATGTTAAATCATGTTTGCTGACTTACATTGTAGGGAAGAAGGGACAAGGGGGAAATGAAGGCAATACTGTGTGGGTACTCCAAAACTCAGAAGAGAATAGGTTGTTCTGAGCAGGTCAGGAGAGAAGGAAACCAGTAACAACAACAAAAATTTAAATACCCAAACTTTGTTACCAGTAAATTGATGGAGTGCTCTCTTTGGAATTGGAAAGAGCCTTACCTGGTGGCATTATGAATCCCTTCTTATGTACAACTCCTGTTTGCAAATATTCTGGTTTTGAATAATCATTTAACAATCTGCATGTAAATTGGTTCATTAGTATGAAACACTGACAGTAGTTTGTTTTTTTTTCATTTTGGCTAATGTTTAGTATTTTTTTTTGCAACCCAAAGGAACTATATACTATCAGCACAGAATGCTTTTGTGCAGAAGCCAGAGAAGTCCCAATTTGACCTGCCAGCTGTATGATGCAGTGTTCAGTAAGGGAAATATTACAGTCCTGCTGTCTTTGTGACTGGCTGCTCTACAGATTGTGCAGGATTTGGAAGAATGCTACATTCATTCCAGACGGATAGGCCAAATGAATAATAATCTATTAATTTGTGGAAATTATTTTTGAGTATTTACATTCAATGGACATTAAGAATGTTCACCTTGAGCAGAAGTGTGAAACACCCATCAGTTACTATTCAGAGCAAGTAACCTGGGAAAATGCCACAGCTTTCTTGTTTAATGAATGAGACTAAAAAGTTTTGAGGAGAAATATTCAACTACAACAAATACTTCTTGTAGCTGACCACTGTACTCTTGCATTTCTACCTTTGTAGAAAGTGAATGGGAAGGAAACATCATTTTAAGTTTAAGACCCCCAGAAAAATTCCCCTGCCACATTTGTCAACTATAAACATTCCTAAAAAGTCTATTTAAAGACTTGTTCAAGAACAGAAAGGTGATATACCTACTCATTTCACATCATTCAAATACAATAAAAATAGAAAACTATGATTTCTTTCCAGTGCTGGCTTCACTTCCAGTTTTTGTTTTGGTTCTCAGTTAACAATGTCATGTCTTAACACACCTTAAAGAAAGCTTTCTTCAACTGATTTGTAGAAAAAAAAAAGATGCCACTTCTTTTATGATGGGTTGTGGTTATATTTGCTTGTGCAATGTTATTAGGGATCGTGCTTTCACTAAGTACTAAACAACACAACAGTACTTGTTCAAAAAGCTTCTTTGCTTGTATAAAACCATTTCTTGTAGAGGGAAATGCAAGTGCACAGTTAGATATCAAGTTAAATTATTCTCCTCTTTATGCAAGGAACTATTTACTTTAATTCTTGACCTGTTGTATGGTCTGTTGGTCTGAATGTTGTGAGTACTGAGTTACGAATCCTCCTTCTCTCCTCTGATTAAATCTTGTCATTTCTCTTTTTTTAATCCCAAAATATTTGTCATGTATTTTTCAGCAAATATAGTAAACAGTAAAG
The DNA here is from genome assembly GCF_001522545.3 of Parus major. Classification (NCBI taxonomy): domain Eukaryota; kingdom Metazoa; phylum Chordata; class Aves; order Passeriformes; family Paridae; genus Parus; species Parus major. The sequence continues at coordinate 8,651,733 of NC_031775.1, read as the reverse complement.
TTTTAGCCTTCAACATCCATTTCCATTCATGGAAACCCTTATGGGAAGCTTAAATTAGCTACCCTTACATTACACACTGTTGAAATGCTCTGAGCCACCATTGCATAATATGTTTTCCAGTATCTCTGGAAAACTCAGTTATTATTATCACTTTAATATCAAACAAAACTCAATGCCTGTGAGCTCAGAATGAGTAATAGCTAAATTTTATGGTTTATTTTAGAGTAGCACAGGTTCCAGATGGAGTAGTCCTTTTTATCTCATCAGAATTTTTTTTTCCTTGAATATAAAACATTTTATTCTCCATCATTTTTGCATTATAACTTTTCTCTGATATTTTCATTAAAATGAAGCAGTTGGCAAATGGACTTTTTGTCAGCTCATTCTTTATCTATTTTTTTTTTTAACAGAGATGACCATAAAACACTTAAGTGTGTTTTGTGCAGTGCCACTCCCAGTTTCATCCTCTCTTTCCTACGTTTCCAATTAGCAGGGCTTTGCTTCATTACTCTGATGAAACTGGAACAGTGCATCATTGCATTTCCCCAGAGAAGTAGGTGTGTGCCATCAGCTTTACAGCATTCAGCTGAGGTGTTGGGGCATGGAAGGGAGGAGGAAAGATGGAACAGAAAGTCGATGATGACTCGTTTTTGATGGTTTTGTCTTCAGTTGTCACCAGCGGTCTCTTGCCTTTTGAGACCAAATTTGTTTAAAGCTCTGATCAATGTCTGTAAATATCTCAGCACATGGAAAAAGTTTTGGGTTTTTTTTTTTTAAATTTTTAATTCTTCCTATTGTAAAAAAATGTACTCTAGTGTCATACATCAATTATATAGGCTTCTGAGATGGGAAGGGGAAAGGAAAATAAGATTCTGAGACCTTTAAATAACCTACTCAAAATAACTTTTTCCCTGAATAATGTTTCATTATTTTGTCCTGACCTATATAAGTTAGAAACAAGAGCCACATCCTAATACAAAAAGAAGCATTCTTATTTTTCTAATGATATGAAAGGATGTGATTTTACAGGGTGTCCATTTAAAACTGCTTGAAAGGTTTGGGTGAGTGAAAACCTTTCACTGAGCCAGACAGGCACAGGTCCCACGCTGGGGATGCTTTGGAATTAGATTGCACTGCTTCAGCACAGCTATGGCCAACATTGACTAATAAATACTGTATTACTGGGCAGTGTATTTATGTTTTGTACTGTTAATTGGGGAGAGAAGCTGCAATAAGCTACATAAGAAATTAAAAACTTGTATTATAAAATGGATTCAGAATATTTCAGGTCATAATCTTCACTTGGTCTGTATTGTCTTTTTTCCCCTCATTTTATAACCTGGTAAGAGATAGAAGTACCACCCACCCTGATGCCGATTTTGGTGCATTTTGTTTTCAGCTGTGAAATGATATAAGGCTGCTGAGAAAGTGGACTTCATAAATTTAAAGCACTTTTTCAAAAACCTTTTGGAGGATAGGACATGTGTGCCCAGAAGTTTAGTCATATCAGAAAATTGATTCAAAGGATTCCTGTGAGATAGCTGCCCATCAGAATTTTTCCTTTTTTAATAATTTTATCTGTGTACCATAATTTCTGATGCATTCTTTTCCAAAATTTTAGGAGTTCTGCTTTATAATTTCCTTTGAATCCTGACTTCTGAATATTTTTCTGAAATACTGCATCTTTTGAAATACTTGTCTCTACCCACTTCTCTTGGGCAGTTAAATTTTTTTCGAGCTTTTTGGTACACTGGGTCTTAAAAAATGTTATGCTTTTACATTTTATGGATTCAGGAATTGAGAGTTTGATACCCAGTCTCTTGCTGTACAATCTTCATGTACAAGCAATTTTTGAATGGTTTGTAATCTAGTTTTGTTGCTTTGCTGTTTCCATGCTGAATTCTGAATCTTAGACCATGTTTATTACTGAAAGTAATTTTTATTTTCCTGTAAAACTGCAAGTGAAATGGTATGGAACTCAGTGAAACTGATGGGTCACAGTATTGATCTGGGAAAAATAAAGCACTAACTTGTTCATTACATTCTATTTCATATGATTTATCTAAGGTTTCTTCTCCTCCATTTTATATATCTTGCTATTAATTGTATTTTGGATAATCCAGGTATGGAATGCACAAAAGTTATAGAATAAAGCTAAAAAAAAACTCTTATAAGTAAAGGTCAGGCTAGTTAAATAATAGTACAGATTTTTATTTTTATTTTTTTTCTTTATTTAATCATCACAGATGTGAGAGAATGAAAGTGAAAAAGAACATCTCAGGATGAATCACTCAACAGATATGATGTTATGGTGCACTCTCACCTAAGTTTTCTGACTTTTCTTCACTAACTGGTATTTGAGTCCTTGCAGATATGAAAAACGAGGTTCACATAATTGTTATAGAATTTAAAAGTTTAATAAAAAAGCCAGTTAGGAGAAAAAAATAAAGTATACAGATATGGCTGGGTGTCTGCATTCAGCCAAGAGAGCACACCTTACTAACAAAGGATTGTCCCTTAAAAACAGAACTCTACTACATATCCATAGATTCTCATACATATTCATACATTCTTCTTAGGATCTTTGGTATTCTTCTGTTTAATTTTCTCTTGCCCCCTTCCCAATAGATCAATCTTCTTGGCGCCATTGAGATTTACGTTCCCTGATACAGAAATGCAATAAATTCCACCCCCAGAGCTCTGGTCACTGCTGTCTTCATCTGGATAAGATAGTTTACAAAAGAAAAAAAGGGTCTCCAGCTATCTTTTTCAGTCTTTGGGTTATACAGACAAAAGTAGTTTTTGTTTTAATACTATGTCATAGCTTAACGTATATGTATTATACCACTATTTCTAAGTTTCATCAATAACAGAAATAAAGAAAATTATATTAATACAACAAAAATTTCCATTCTTATACACATAACATTCATTTTAATATTTGCAAGAAGCCAACAATATATGTATCTATAACATAGACATGAAGTTTTTGCAGCCTGCTTATTGAGGATAGCAAAAAAAATTTACCAGAGGAACCAGCTGTCTTTTGCATTAAACAGGTGTGAGGCAATTCTTGTTCATGAAGGGAATGAAGTTTGAAGCTGTGGTTTTCCTGCTGCTGAGAGGAGGTGCAGGGGTATTTTCACTCCTGAGGACACAACCCACATTATTCCCAAATGGCCCATTTTATCTGTGTCTGTAAGGGACCAGCTGCTTGGCAGCTCAAAACATTCATTCTATTTACTGTGTTGCTCCAGCCTGTTGCTGGCTAAATGGCACTACCAGGAAGCATGAGGGAGTGTGCTAGGGCAGGAAGGCTCTAGAAAATAAGTGGTTTTTTACAATTGTCCATGTTAAAGGCTGAACAAATGCACTGCAGGTCCACCAGATTAGCAGTTGTCTGCAGTGCAGAGTGTTAGAAAAACCAACAAACCCCTCCTGCTAATGAAAGCTGAGGCCAAAAGGGATTTGTGCAAAGTTTCTCTATTCTTTCTGGCTGTTCTTAAACATTAAAAAAGAAAAAGTTTAATAAGAAAAGTAAGTAATTTAATTCATATTCTTAGTCCTTTAAAGGTGCCATGGATTTGTATTCACACGAAGTTTGCAGTCCCTGAAAGGTACTGAATGGTGACTTTCTTTCATTTTGATCTTGTATTTGAAAATGATTACTCAGTTATGTTTTGTTTTAGTTTTTTAGTTTTTTGCTATTGAAGTGTTTTATTTGGAAAACAATTTGTTTTGGTTTTTTTTATTTGTTTTTCCCCAGTCTGAACCACTGTACAATGGAAATCAGATTCAATTACTTCATTTTGAAAGCAAGCAGATCTCTGAAACTGTAGAATAATTTTGTCACTTAAATGTATTTCTTAATGGTTCAAACAAAGGTGTTGTTGGGAGTGAAATAGATGAAACAAGTAATCTCCTCAGAAATAATAGGTTCATAGTAAATTTGAATATTGTTGAGTTGTTGAATTGTCGGGTTCTGCCCCAGCATTCTTTCTTTGATTCCTTTATAAAGTTGCAGCACTAAAAAATGTTACAGTAAGTTACAATACAAAAATCTTAGATAACAGCATATGTAGCTGTAACATTTCTATGTTGGATTTATACGGATATTTTCCAATTAATTTTGATTAATAAAGAGTTAAAATTACAATAAGCAGCAGTGACAATTGGTGTGTATACGTACAAACATTTATATAAGTGTATAGGTATAAACATACACAAAACAGAATCATATATTAGAATACATCAGAATGAAACCTGCTAAACATATGCAAAGAGTGAGATGCTTCCAATTTTTCCTCTTGTGAAACCTGGGATATAAATCTCCACTTTATTCAAGTGCTGCAGCTTACTTGAGTAAGTAGAATTGTGCCTGGGAATAAAGTGCCTAGGAAAAAAAAAAACAACAAGCTTTTTAATCTTCCTCACAGTTGTTAATCAAAATAGAGAAATTAACAGTACTTGTTATAACAGTTCTTGAAACAAGTATGGAATATATTTATGAATTGTAAAGGTGCATGAAACTTTCTAAATAATTTAGGCTTATGTGTTATAATTAATTATATAGAGAAACTCAATCTCATTTCATTTCAGAATCCTGGTGAAACTTGAGAGCGTTTTGTTCAGAGAAATAATTTTTCTCTAAAGAGTAGAAAAGTGTTTGCCTTGTTTTTAAGTAACAAAATGTTGCTGTGTATCAGATGAGCAGCTGTCTGTGAAAATGCCACTTTTACATGCAAATTCTATCTCTCAAATATACAATTGGAGACTTGCACAGCTTTTTACATGTGAAATTATCACTTGGTTCCTTCCAAGTAGCCCAAGTCCTGCAAACAGAATGAAGGAGACACCAGAAAATGTCACCTGTAGCACAGGTAGAAGTGCAGGTGTTTGGGGTTTGCTGGGGAAAGAGAGAAACCATCAGCCAAAGCAGTCTTGTTTCCTGCCACTGCCTCGGGTCTGGCTGAGCTGGAGCTCATTTTCCTCCCTGAGCTGTGCTGTGCTGGTAGAAAGGTGCTGCTCATAACCAGTGTTTTGGCTCTGGCACTGCAGCAACTCTGTCTTCTCCAACATTCTCCCCTTGCCTGTGGGCTGGAGATGGGAAAATCTTGGCAGGGGCCACAGCCAGGACAGCAGATCCAGCTGACCAAAGGGATATTCCATCTCATTGTGATGTCTGCTTAGCAATAAGAGAAAGGGGGGCAGGGACACTCATTTTTACATTTGTCTTTTGTAATGACTGCAATGCCTAGTGAAGCTCTGTTTGCCAGGAAGTGGCTGGACATCCCTCGTTGATGGGAAGTAGAAAATAAATTGACTTTTTTCCATCTTATCTTCTCCCTCCCCTTCACCTCCTGCTGAGGAGATGAGTGATAGAACAACTTGATGAGCACCAGCCAAGGTCAGCCCACTACAAGCATAAATCTCAGGCTTTTTGGCTTGAGATGTTGCTGGTTCATCTGCAATGAGTTACTGGTTACCTTTTTGTGCATAAGGCTTCTGTTTCCATAGCTGTTATTACCCAGGTATATTCATGCTCTCAAGAAACATTCAGATGAATTCAATGTTTCCTTCACAACTCATATTCACCAATATGTGGGTTTCTGGAAGACCTACTAATGCTCTGTTAAGTGGCAAACATATTATGTCTTCCTATATGAAATGAAAGCAGATTTTTTTTTTTTTCCTGAAAAAGCTGTCTCCAACTTTCTAGAAACTTCTGTTTTCCCAGCATAACAAACTTTGTATGTAATCTATGCTGTCCTGCAGTGTGTTTCCTTCAAAGTCACAGGACTGGTAACAATGCTGAGAATTATTGACTGTTTTATTGTACTTGTAACTGCCTTACTGTTCTGAATGAAGTGTTCCTCCCTTGTAATCAACTTGCCTGATCATGTGGCAGCACACACAGTTAACATTAGTCCTTCCTTATGAGAACTGTAACAAATGTGCTGTGTCCCTTCCCAAGGTTAGAGCCAGCTTGAGCTTGTTTCAGTTAATAGACTTCTGTGTGTCAAAGTAACTGATTTTTTAAACTCACTGGCAGTGGCCTGAGCATTCCTGGATCAGCTTTTTCACTCAGCAGAGGAAAGCATTTTCTTTGGCCTCAGGAGAGAGAGATGTTCTCCATCAAAATAGTGATTTTTTTTTTTCCTCTTCTCAAGTGAAAAGTGTCTGTCAATGTAAAACTACCTCTCCTAAGTTCAGAGTAGGAAAGTACCTCTCATAAGGCCAGACAAGAGTCTTTACTTCACTGCATTTTCTTGTATAATGAAGTGATGGTATAAAGAGCAGGACAGAGACAGGGAGCATGTGCTGGGAAGGGCAGTGCTAAGACAAGGGATGATAAATGTTTGCTGCCTATTTTCAGTGTCATGTGTGTAGGATTTAGTTATTAATGGATAAAGAAATGAGAAATTATTGTTTTCTTATTAACATTAATACTTTTTGGCTAGGAATTCATTTCAGCTCTCACAGTCCTGCTGGAAATGTTAGGCATTGATCACACAGGAGCTGTTAGTCCTTCAGCAGTGACTAAAATGCTCATGAAAGCCATTGATTTCTGAGACTATTTCTGAGGCATTGTACAGTGTCAGAAAAGATTGGAAGATGTGATCCAAACCCAAAATTTTATCTCAAAACTGTGTATGTCATTCTCCTGAGAAAAGACAGAAATGCTGTGCAAAAAGCTGTGTCCTGAAAGCTGCTTAGAGATCCAAATTATTATAGTCTTGCAAAACTGACAGTCAATTTTGTATCAACTCTATCATCATTGCAAGGCAGGTTGTTCATTAGCTGCAGGTACATGCTCCTTTCCTACATGCAATTTTCTTTTGACTTAGACAGTAGAGAAGAAATAGGAGACCTTCCTTTTATAATTTCTGATTCAAATTTTTATAAAATTCTGAATTTAGTAATTATAAAGCGTTGCAGTAATTTGTTCTTATTTAATACATAGTTTATAAACTTTTCCTTATGATCAGGGCACAAAGCAGTTTTTGACATTTGTAAATCCTGATCTGGTCTTTAGTCATTGAGGATGTTATTTGGATTTGCAGTGATACACAGAGATATATGCAATGGAAGACAGAAAATTCTAAATGCTTTTGACAGGTTTTGACAGCCATAATCCTGATCTCATCCACTATGTTTCATGCTGTTGACAAGGGAACTATTCTTTTCTTTCTGTTCATATATGGTATACATTTGGAGTGTTCTGAACTATTTGTCTTGTTATAAATTCCCATTTTAAATGTTCACAAAGATTAGCTTGGCGTCACCATTTGTAATTTTGCACTTCAGGGAGGATAGCAGGGAGTTTTGTTGAATTAAAATACTGTGTGCTTTAAAAAAAATACAGCAGAAAGGGGGCATCTCTGACCCCTTTCTCTGCCAAGTCAGTGTGAGGGTCTCTGCTCTCATTGTTCCTGCCATGTAAAACCCACCTCAGTTTATATGGTCATTTAGGGAGGAGATGTGCACAGTGCTCCTGCTCTCTCCCACTGCACTCCAGGGGATCAGGGTATTCCGAGCACTCATCCCTTGTGCTCTCTAAATGCTTATTTGGACCCACAGGTCCAAGATATGGATTTGATTTCACAGAATTCCTGAGATATCTCAATTATTTTCACACATGATTTTGCAGAGGATCATTGAACTCTTCATGCCAGTGCATGTGGGACCCATTTTGGAAATTCCTGTGCCTTTCATGTTCCTGGACATGTTGCCAGGAGAACCATTTCATACTGCATATCCCCTGTGCTGTGCTGTGGACCTCATCTGCTACAAGGATCCTTAAGCAGAGTGTTTTGCTGTATAAACATACTCCTAATCTGCTATTTTTATCTTCAGAATTCTGTACAAAAATTGTGCTTCTTTGTGAAAAGATTTTCAGAATTTTTGGTAGGCTGCCCGTCTCTCATTGAAGTGGAAGAAGTGTTGCATGCAGGCTTTTTTTAGCCACATGGTACTTTTCATCCACCTAGCATATGCTTAGGAGATCAGGATATCAAGTGCTTTACTTTGGAACAAACACTCTTGGTGAGAGTAAATATGGCTTGATGAAGAGAATTGAATAAAAGAGTAGCATCTGAGGGGTTTATGAAGTTTTGCATAAATGTATTTTAGCAAATTTTACTGTGAAATACATCATACTTTAACGTTAGTGAAATTCTGATTAATTTTTTTTTTTCCACCAGAAATCATAAGTTCTTCTTACCCAGGAAGTAAGGACAGAATTGATCTGTTAGCTGGAGGAATTCTTCCACAGGCAGCAGAGGAAGAGGCTGGATCACTGAGCTTACAGCCTGTAAAGATCTAGGCGAGTTAGGAACAATTTTTATTAGAAATTTAGACATTTCCTCTTCCTCAGACTTCCCCTGAACCATAGGGGACTTTTAGCACATTCCTCAGACATTCTTTGCAGTCTGTTGACTCCAGAGCTGCTGTTCAGGCTGGAAGGAGTTGTGTGGAGCAGGATATAGATTCTGCAGCCATCAGGGCCGAGTGCTTGTTTGGTCCAAGGGCTCACAGAGTTCTTCACCAAAAGGTGTTCTTTGAGATCCTTTACCTTTTCTCATGTGAAATAGTGTGACTTTTCCTCTTCTTCAAATGCCAGGCTATCTGCATAGGTGCACAGTAAGCAATAAATTAATTGTGAAGGCACAGGATAATGCCAGACAGGCGACTAATAATGGCAACAATAGAACACTGTGCAAAACAAACTCAGTCCTGTAGAGTTTGCATTCTTTATTTAGTATTTCAGTTCTCAGGTGACTCCTGTACCTATATTGATGCAGTGGGAGTACACATTTAGCTGGAGCTTTATCCCTCACTTATATTTAGTCCTTGAAGGCTGAAAATAGATCTGAAAAACCTATTATACTAGATTCAAGTCACTGCTGTAATTTGTGTTGCTTATGGAGAATGCAGAAGATAGCTCAAGACTAATAAATCACAGCTAGAACTGAGCAATAACCTCACCAAATATTCCAGTAGCATTTTGCAATGGTCTTCAGCATATCATCCTTTTTACTTTTGTGTTGTATAATTAAAAGACTGTGGAGTCACAAAAAAGGTTTTCTGAGGTTTCATCCTTCCTTGCTCATCTCTGTGTTTATTCTTGCACTGTGTGACATCTATGCAGCCATCTGGAGTCAGATTTGGTTGTCTGCCTGTGGAATGTGAAGAAATTCAAGGCAAAAGGACACTCAGAAGTTTTATTTTGGTTGGTGGATTTTATTAGAAGTGGTAAGTGAAAACCTGGCTTGTACAGACATGCTGGGATGATTCCTTTAAAAGAACAAACTTGGACTGAGGTGCCTATTAGTGGAGGGGGAAGTTATTTTAATGGGACCACGAAGCATGCCAAATGTAGTTTTATTTTCATTTTCACATTTACCATTGATCTACTATTATATCCATCCCTGGCACCCACAGGAATCTTGTCCATTGTCATCTTTGTCATTTTAATTGACAGAAATGTAACATTTAGCCAAAATAAATGAAGTATAACTTTCAGCTGATAAAAAAAGACTGTCCAGTTTATAGCTGGAGATGTATATAATACTTATCTGTTCTTAAAATGCCTATAAAATACAGGTAATGAGCAATATTTGAGAAGTATTCTCTCATTTATGCTTACTTTCTCTGCTAAAAAGGACGTAGCTCATATAGATGTAATGAATGCTGAAAACCAGTTTGCTTGTAGTGGATTTCTTTATTAGTGTGAAAAAAATTTGCTTTTATTGAGTTGAACATCGTAGTCCTGATTGCAGCACCGTTGCTGTCAGCTCTTTTGGTGAGGCTTTGGTACAATTATGCTTTTGGGAAAGTTAACTCTTTTATATGATTTATATATTTATATGATTTAAAGAATAACTTGGAAGAACCTATGTTTCAGTACCTGAGTCTTGACAGAGGATGTGTGTGCTTTTCTTAAGCAAATTAGGGTCTGTCTCAAGATGAAACATGAGGAAGGAGACACACCTCTGGAAATGAATGTCAAGGAGTAATTGTCAGCAGTTTTCTTTTGTACCCAGATTAGCATCCTGATCTAGTTCTAGTGGCTTTTTTTTATGGCAATAGTGGAGCTCAGCATTTGTGAATGATGCCAATATGGAAGGAGTTGTAAACATTTTTGGGTATGGGGTAGTAATTCTGACAAATTGAAAGGGCAATCCCTGAAAATACAAAATGCTGTAATTGCAGGATGAACTCTGAAGTGTAAGCAGTGCTGAGTAGCAAAATGGTTCTTTATGTTTTATGTCTGACTCTCCTAAATAAGTTAATAATGTTAATAAAGTTGTAAATTGAAGTAATTGTCTTCCAAGGATACATCATCGAAAGTCTGGTGTGCTTTATTTAGCTGGAAGGTCTTGTCCAGATTTTGAGCCCATTTTAAAAAGATAAAATCTGATAGTTGAATAAATTCCATAGAAACACCAACAGTCAATTTAAACCAAGTAAGGAAATTTTAAAGGATTACATTTTTCTTGTTGTATAGGAGACCTCACAGGATATGAGCAGAACTTTAAAAATGCAGAATAATCTTGTGAAGTGATTGATTGTTCTCTGAGAAGCCTGTGTGTGGGATGGAAAGAAATTGTCTGTTTGCACTAGCTCAGATGTTTGGAGAAGATCCACCATCAAAAAGAAAACAAAAATGAAGAGTAAGAAAATTTTCCTGTGTTTAATATTTTAAGGCAGTTCCCCAAATATCAGGTATAACATTGATCACTCATGATGATCCTTTTCTGGTACTAAACAATGTATAGCAATGTATTTCTGGTGATTAGTCACAGATTCTTTTTTTACCTTTAATTTCTTTCATGATCCTATTTTCTCTTTTTCAGTGACAAAATGTTCATTGATTTATGGTTGTCAGCATTACACAATTCTAATGTTAGCTCATATTAGCACTAAGATTAGTCCATAACTCCCTAAAAAGCAATAGCAGTGATATATGATTTGGGAGTTGATTTTGGTTTGTTTTTCTTCTCAATTTGTGTTAAGGCTTTATGCAGTGGTATTTTTTAATAGGTGAAGAAGTAATTGATAAATTTACCATTTTTATATATACTGTTGCTGTGGAAGATGCTACTTTATTTATAATATAGGTTTTCTTAATCAGCTTATGAAAAAATTGAGTCTGTTGTAGCCTGGTCATTGTGCTGTTAAATCAGTCAGACCTCTAGAGGGAAGAGTCTGACAGCTTATGATCATCACATCTAAAATCAATTAGTGATATTCAGTGGAGCAGTGTAAGGGAGTCATTTTAGCAGCTATCATATTGCAGGACACAGAGTTAGATCCACTACAGGTCACAACTAAAATAGACAATCATACATCCTGCAAGAGCTAATAACAGTAATCATCTGGGAAGAACAGCTAAGTAGCAAATGTTTGGGCTCAGGCAGAAAGTCCCAGTGCACTCTTAATGATCCATGAAAATGGAAATATCTCTGTAGCACCTGAAAACACAGCAGATACCTTAAAACACCAGACTCAAACCTTCCTTTGAAGGGTGGATCAGATGGATCTCTCACTGTGGATATTGCCTGCACCTACATGTGGAAGTCCACACAGATAAATAAAGTTAAACTGACTTTGGGAGTGCTGTAATTTATAAAGCTATGGTATAAATTTTCTTTGTGACTTCGGTAATTGTCTTGCTGAGTTGAGGAAGCAGTAAGTAAAAAGCCAGGCAGGACTGTTTGGATGAAGCTGACAGATATTTATGTACTTTTTTGTGGTAGACATTTACTGTGGGCATGTTTCTTTCAGGAACTTTAGCTTCAAAGTGAGATTAAAATAGGGAGAAAGATTGATTTACCTCAAAAGCAATTTGGGAAGATGCAGATTAACTCTTCATATTTCAGGAAGTAGAAGTCTGTGTGGCTGGGCCCCATTTGCCATCACAGTTGTGCTGTGAAGAGCGTGTGCTCAGGAGCCAGCTCAGGCTCTTGGGTGGCACAGAAAGCTGCAGCAGCAGGGGAGTGACTGGGGCACAAACCTTTCCTCAGTGGCATTTTCTCCTGGGCTTTTTTGCAAGAGTGGTGTGAGTCTCTGGTTGGTTTGTGGTTCCAGCTAGAGATGTGCAAGACACCACTTGGAGCTTGCTGAAATGAGAAGAGTTTCTGATTCCTCACAAGTTTCCTGTGGGCCATATTATCACCTGGATTTTGGTGCCTTTTCCAGTGGGATTATATCAGTGGAGCACTGTTTGTTGTGAGAGCTTTTCCATGTTGGGTAAAGGGAAGCCTTTGTGAGACAGCCCAGGTCATGGCTGTGCCCATCTGAGCTCAGCAATGTGTAGCATAAAGCCTTTATTCCTTTGTCAGCCCATTCTAGCAGTGTCTCAGGATTGCAGGTTTACATCCTTACATACATTCCCTTGAAGATTTTCATGGGAAATATTTATAATTAGTAGAATATGAATGTTAGTGTGTGTTACCAAATAAATGCATTTGTCTCCAACATTCTGCTAAGGACTTTGAGAATCTAATTGTAGTAGTAATTTAATCATTCTTTTAGTGAAACCGTTTCTGAGCTGTTACTTATTTTATGACATTAAAATATCTTTCATCTGACATACTTGACCTTTCTTATCCACTTACAGCTCGAAACTGAATCTATTCAGCAGAGCTCTTAAAATATCTAGATTGGAGACTCCAACAATCTTACAGTGGAAAAAAACAGCACTCTCTTTACAATTGGTATCTTAGGAAGAAATAGACCACTTGAGGACTCATTTGACAGAAGAATCCCGATGAGTATTCTTACCTCTTCTAGTAAAGATGATGATAGGGATTAGGAATCCCCTAGTGCAGGACCTCTGTATAAAATCTATAGAGCAACTCTGCAGGATACTTGGAAAAGACTTTACACAAAATCTCTTCTCTGTTTTTGTCAGAAGTCTCCTCTAGCATCATGGCTCAAGTGTTATCCTTTGTTCCTTGCAATTCTTTATCTTTCACGCTTCCCTTGGCTATTAAATCTCCACTGTTTGCTTTACTCTATTTCTGAGTTTTTGTGATTGACTGAAATACAGTTCAGAGTATCATAGTTGTATTAAAGCCTCAGAGACCAGTAGCTAAAATTAACAGTTTTTTACACAAAATTAAATATCTTTCTTAAAAATCATGTGTTCCAATGTTGTATAAAACATTATACAAGACACTCATTTATTTCTCTTTTGGGAGACAACTGTTCTACTGCTGAGAGGATCTCAATACAATTTCTAAAGATTAAAATAAAACTGTTTCTAATACAAATCAATGACTATTACAAAATTGAAAAAAAAAATTAGGCACAGTATTCTTTGGAGTGGTATTAGCAAATGTTGCTTCTGTATGTGGAGTAAATATATGTCAGTCATGCAGCCTAAAAAAATAGTTTGGGGGGTATTTTAGCACCATCTTTTGTTTTTTTAAGAATTAGCTTTAAACCAAATTTTACATCATAGTTCCTCTTGTATTTAGGCCAATGTGCTGATCCGAAGGGAAATAGTTGCAGTTTATTTTGCAGTTTCGTTTGAGGCCTCTGAAGAGAGTCCTTATGAAGAAGTTAGAAGTAGCAAAAAATTTTAGTCCTGTGTTTTTCTGGTTCTGCTTCCAGAATTCACAAGGCAGCCAAAGCAGATTTTGCGAATGCTCCTAAAATCTCATCTCTGGTGCTGTCTAATGTCCCTGGCTAGTAGATGTTCTTTATAAATAACCCCTCATCCTGGTGGAGAGAGCCTGAGAGAGGCTCTGTGCAGGGGTGAAGAGATTCAATCCATGGGCACCATGGGCTGTGTGGCTGAAAAATAAAACACCTGACACGTGTTTTGTTTGCACTGCCCTGAGTTTGTACAGGGAAAAGAAAAGTTTTTCTCCACTTGAAACTGTTATTAAAATGAATTTTGCTTATATCCTGGCTTCCATATGGCCAGAAACTTAAAATTACTGCAGTCCAGCATTTCCTAAAGGATTCAGGCAGCCACTGATGTGGTCACCACGTCACCTCAGGTTTGCAGAAAGATCCCAGGGACCACAGGGTTGTGTGTGGTGTCTCCAGCCAAGGATCATGTCAACGATGTCTTGAAGATGTTGTGCATTATTGTCATGCTTGTTTTGTGTCTTGAAAAGTTATGCCCCAAAATCAGACATCTGCCCATGTTAAAATTTTAATACAGTTGAGATGTTTGGATATTTTTAGTTGATAAATGCATTTTTTATGTTACTTACCTAAAATCTATTTTTGGAGCATATAACTTCCCTAATTATTTCTGACTAGGACTAAATTAATATGTAAAACCAGCCTCAGAATTTAAAATGCTTATGCCTGTTTTAGTATGTATGAGAGACATATACACTTCTATGAACTCACATTTAAAAAAACTCTGTATTCTCCAAATTATATTACACTGGGCTTAAATTACTATTCAGGCTACCATTTACTTTGACTAATCGGTTAATGGATTTAAAAATCAGCTTCAAAGATGACAGGTAGGTGGAACAGAAACGTCACACTGCTGCTTAAATCCAAATAAAAAGGATGTGAAAGAAAAAAGACCAGAATATGAGAGTCTGATTTTCTTCTGCATTAATCTGACAATTTAAGAGTGTTTCTGCCATGTATCTACACTATGAGTTCTCTAAAATATTAATCTTTCTGCATGTTTTACAAAAGGAACAGACAAAATTAAACATTGACATTACACATTTATATTTAATATTTCTAGCTATACATAATTGTAGCAGATGATTACTGCTTATTACTGGAGAAAGATTATTTGCAAAAGCACTTAGAATTCTATTATATTTGTGTCCTGATTAGATTAATTTATCGTCTTTCTAGACAGAAGTATGGCGATTCCATGGAAAGGAAAACAAAAGTCTTGGGTAGTTCTTAGCCCATTTGTGGTTCATAGTTAAAGACATTTAACATTAACAAATTTAACATTAAACTTAAATTTGGTTCACCTGCAGGAGCTGTATCAGGCTATGCAAGTCTGTGACTCCAGATGTTGAGGATGTTCTAGTTTCTTCTTAAAGATCTTGATAATTACCTATCCTATAAAGGTTCTAATTGATTAATATATTATCCATTAGTTGTGCTGGCAGAGCAGTCTCCCTGTATCCTGAGTACCCTGGCAGTTTCAGGAATGCATCTGGAAGGTCCCTCTAGGACTAAGGCAGTGAACACATGATACAACCATGCTGCTGAGATCAGTCCCTCCAGACGCAGAAGAGCTTTAGCCTGATACTCTCCAATCCCCCACATGTCAATGTGGAACACTCAGCTTATGTCAGCACTTGAATATGCTTTTAGTGTCCTAGAAATGCTTCCTCACTGCTCCAGAACAAAAATGCATGAGGAAGAGCTATGCCGTTTGAAGTTCAGAAAGCAAAGGCACGAAGAAATGCAAGCTCCAAATTTTTTATGTTCCTGTTTTCCCTGAATTTAGGCAGCAGTCCAAAACAGCGTCAACCATAGGAAAAGCAGAATTTTTTTTACCTGGTCACCTTAGTCTCACCATTGTGTTCATCAGTCTCTGCTGTGCTTATCCTCATGAAAACCCTGTGTGGCTGAGCCAGCCCAAATCTTACCAGTGAAGACAACTTACGAAGAGATAACTCACAGGCTGTGCAGAGTGTAGTCTTGGCACAGAAGTGCCCATTTGCATTTCTAGAAGAATCCTAGTGGTTTGGGCATTCAGACAGTAACTTTATAAAGAACATTGCCTCTGTCCTGTAACATTGAGATTCTGAATTCCTCGCTGGGCTCAGTGCTGCAGGTGGGTGAGCCTGCTGTCCCCCAGTGCTCCAGACTGCCATGCCTGGTTGGAGCTGGAGCTCGTGTTTGTTCTGAGGTGCCTGACTCATCTACTGCCTTGTAATACAAACTGATTCCGAGATGTTCATGCTAGAGAGAGAAGAAAAACACTAAAGCAGAAGCTCCAGGGAGGAATTGCTGTAAGTTTCAGCCATACAGTTCTGTACAGTGTGTGGTACGGACGTGAACGCACATTTCTTGTTTAACACTGAAATGGCCTCAGGGAGTCAAATCTTGGAACAAAGCCTTGTTTTTAGGAGCACAGTACAAATTCAGGGGGAACTAAAAAGTTAATGCTCCAGAGATACTGTAACAATCCTACTGATGGATGCATTTTCACACACACAAACAACCTTGCCTCCTCCTCTGCATTTAAAGGATGCTCAACCAACAGTCTCAACTTATAAAAATATGCAAAAAATACACATTGGATAATTAGTGGCATAGGTATTCTGCACATGCCATCAGTTGTACTTTTAAATGTGAAAATCAAAGGAAGCGAGTTTTTTTAAGAGCTTTGAACATTTTGATGTACCAGGTCTAGTAGAGAAGCTCTTTCTGTGATGTTGAAATGTGGCACATGCTTTAAAACAAAGTACAGTCAAGCCTACCCTTTAAAGGTTAAGTTAGTCTTTAAATATTTTTTTTCGTCCTATTTGTTATTGGCTGCCTCAAAGACATTGCAACAAAGTTTTTTCTTCTCATCAAAATGTAGTAGATGTGTCCATGACCTTACTTTTGAATTCTGTGTCTATATGCTGTGTCAATGTGTTTCATTACTAGTGGGTTGTTGTTTTCTTCAGTACTCCTTTTGCCTGTGCTTTATACATACTGCTTGTCAGTTCCTTTGGATTTTTCCTTGGTATTGCCTTTCACAAGAATAAAATCAGAAATATTCCTGAAATAATATTACTGTCAAATTGTATGGCTAAAAGAGATTTGAGCTACAGGAGTTTAATTCTCTAAGGGTCATTCATTTTGCATTGAATATAAAAGGTAACCTGCTCATTCAAAATTAGAGAGGCTTTCATAAAATTGAGGCCCATAATAGGGAAGAAAGCATATGCATGAGTAATTTGCAATCTTATAATGAAATATTGCTATGGGAAACCAAGTAGAACAACAGATGCTGACACCCTTGTTATGATTCTTGGCAGGGTTTTTTTCCACTTTCCTCGAGCCTTCTGAGTCACGTTGACCTGAGATATTTGGAGATCTCTGTGTACTACAATAAAATATTAACATTGCAGCAGATATTCAGTAATAATAAGTTTAAATTAAAAGAACATATGCTCCATACATCAGAAACCTGAGCTTCTGGCAGTAAGTGAATAAAAACAACGGAATCACCTTTCTTGGTGATTCTCCAGCACTGTGTTCTGTAGGACAAAATCCCAAGAGTTTGACCCAGTTTGGTAGGACTTAGCAAGTGTGCTTTGAGGTAAGCAGTGGCTTAAAGGAGCTCTTGAAAAGCTTGTGTTTTGAAAGGCCAGTTGTATGATTATGGTGTATGATTAACCCCCATTTTTAAAAGGGGAAAGAGGGATAACTAGAGAAATTCCAGGCCCGTCAGCCTCAGCTCTGTGCCCATCAAAGATTATGGAGCAGATCCTTCTGGGCTCTGTGCTGATGCACGTGGCATGGGAGGGAAGGAATGCCATCCACAGGGGGCTGGAGAGGTGGGCCTGTGCAAACCTCAGGAATTCCAACAAGGGCAAGGTCCTCCATGAGCACCAGGGGAACCCCAACACAAATACAGGCTGGGCAGAGAATGGAACTGATGGTCTTTAAAGTCCCTTTCAAACCCAAACCACAGTTCTATGGTTACTGCTGTTTCCAAAAAGATGGGTGGCAGGAAAAGGTGAGAGTGTACTTCAGCATGTGAGAAAATAAGCAAACTTTCTAGAATTTCAGTTGTAATTTTGGAAAATTCACTTAAGGAGTTGTTTTGAACACATACAGTGAGTTTATTAAAAGAAAAGTATTTCTTTGCAATAAGCTTGGTATTGTGCCTATGTGTGCTTTGTGAAATGTGCTTTTTTTTTCCTAGTGAAGACTCAAAGAGCCAGAATGATATATTTGCTAAAAGTATTTTAAGGCATTAAATACAGACTCAGCTAGTTAAAACCTTTTGTCTTTATCCCTTTTTACAATCATGACTTTTCAGATTCTGGTTGGAACAATTGTGTTTGTTCATAGGAAAGATCTGAAATTTTCAGAGAGGTCATCTTTTCATAAAATGTCAGGGAAGCAGCGTGGCTGCTGTCTTTATTCAGCAAATCCCTTTGAGCTCTTCTGAGGAGGTTTTTCTTAGTTATTTCATGTGGTTTGTGACTGCACAGAAGATTGTTCTGCTCCTCTGTTCTCTTGACAGAGCTGTGCAAAGGCAGCCTGCATTAGAGCCTACTTCCCGGTCTCATTTTTATATTAATAGAACATTTTTGCCACTGACACAGGAAGAATAGGGAAGCACTGAGAGTGCTTGGCTGTCAGATGGTTGACAGCAAGCTAGATTTAAAAAAAATAAAAAAAAATTATAAATGGAGAAAGCTACTTTTAAAGCTGAAGCTCATGAGGGTTCCCTCTTTACTGTGGTCTAACTTTCTTGTGTCTGGATCTTTACAGAGAAATGAAATCTGAATTGTTAGGAGAAAAAAATGTTTCTTTAGTTCCAGAAACAGTGTTAGGCTTTTTTTGTTCAGTTTGGGAAAAGCTACTTGGTAAAGTTACTGTTGTCACTTTTGTAGTACATGATAATTAAATGAGAACTTTTGGAATTCATTATGAAAATAAAGAAAGGGAAAGCCAAGGTGTTAATCCAAATATTTAATAACATAAACACTTTAAAAGGAGCATGAAAGGTGTCAAAATTAAATATTCATTTTTGTCAACTAACTTACCTATGTTTTTTGCTGCTTAAAATAAACCCTAACTTCTGCTAAATCTCTCTGCAAGTCATAAGGCAGATCACAGTTCTTGTCATTTAAAATATTTTCCATGAATTTTATAGTTATTATGATAAATAGCAGCCAACATGTCCAGGTTGTGAGATACAGAGACAGTTATTATGTGCACATTTGTGAGACCCAGCACCACATTTAGGAATAATTGGACAAAGACAAGTGAGCTTTTAGGTCACCTTGGTATATCCTGACCTGCTTGAGAAGTGTCAATAAGACATTTTTTTAATTAGTAAAATTATGCTTGAAATAGTCACTGTTAATCCTGTCTGTTTCATATTTTGGACATTTTTCTAGCTGCATGCTATACTGTGAGCAGTCTTTCTGTATCCATAATCACCTCTTAATACTTAATATTCTTAGTCACCTCTGGAAAATGGCACCCTCTCTCTGTTTGCAAGTCCAAATACAAAATGCTGTGGCATTTCTTCCTGCATAAGTATTTTAGAGTGACCTCCTGATTTATTTCCTTTTCATCAGTTTTTTATCTGAAACTGAGTTCCACAGTTACTTTTACAAATACCTATCACTTTAATTTCATATAGTTTTTTTCTCAGTTGAATTTGTCTTTGTTTAACTATGTCATAGTGTTGAGGAATGTGTTCATATTGCAGTTTGAGTCATCTGGGAAATTATATATTGCTGTGATTGAACATACTATGACTGGGGATGTTTTCAGGCAAACACAGGTTGTCTTCAAGATACTGAGCAATCCAGCCACCATTTATGCTTTTTTCAGCATAAAGCACTGTTAAAACCCTTTGTTAGTAACTACAGTAGTAAAAGAGTAGAAGTCAAGGTACTAGACTAAGAGAAAAGCTGGAAAGCAATGGAGACAAAAAACTATCTGGGAAGTTCAGTCAGAGACTGGGAATATGGGCTGCTGGAAAACAGCACAGCCTTCACTAAGTCTTGTGCAAAATTCTGAGAGCAAGTTCTTGGGAATGCAAGTTGCTTTTGGACAAAATATTTGGGAAAATATATCAAACTCTGAACACGGTGATTACCCTGGTTACGTAATTAGACTTCATATAATTGCTTGTGACTTAATTAGAATAGACCCCATCATATATTGTGAAACCTCAAATATGTGACATTCTTGAGGCAGAAGAGGAACCAGCAGCTCTAAGACACCAGAGAGAGGGTAATCACAAGCTTTGAGGTTAATTAACCTGCAGCTTAGAAGAAGTCTGGTATGTCAGTGTGAGGCTTTGTTTTCAGTTTTCCTCTCCTGCCAGGCATGGTGATTTCTGCTGGAAAAAACAATGCTGAGGGGTGTTGTGCTGTGGGTGGGGAGTTCTGCTGCAAAACCGACCCTCTCCACCCTTTCTCTGTAACTGCTCCCCTGCCACCCTCCAGAACTGCATTTCTGTGGTAAGCACGTGCATCTAAACATGAAATAAGGAGGATTTATTTGACAATGTATTTGAAACATGTCTCTTAGCAGTGACAGAGGATGGCAAATTGTGAAATTCTCACTTAAACAGGTTTTGTTTTTTTCCTAGGGCTTATAGAAGAGAAATGCTCAGTCTTGTTCTCTCATCTCTGTCAATCTAACCTTCATCTATCAGACCAGATGTAACCTGGAAAGAACTTCATGCTTTTCAATCATGTTTGTTGCAGCACAGGGTCAGTCATTTTTGTGCCAATTCATATGGAACAGATGTGAGACGAATCTGAAAGCATTTATAAATAAATGATAAAGTAAACTCACGGTGCATTGGGGACTGCTAAGCAAGTACTGGCCTATAGCAGGGTCCTGCTGTTGAGACAAAGCTGACAAAAAACACAAATTTAATTCAATAAATTTATACAGAGCGCATGTCTGTTAGAGAGTCTCAGTGCAAGGAGTGACTGAAAGAGGTATTACACTAGATTTAGCTCAAAAAAATGCATCTGAGTGTGATATAAAATCCTGGGCTTCCAAGTAATGGGAGGAAAACTGCCCTTGTGACTTGTTAATTAGAGCAGGAAGCAAGAAACAGCTAGGAAGATACCTGAGGAATCCTTACAATGAGAGAGAGTCTAAAACCAGATGAAGGGTAGGAAAAGGAAGCACTGATAAATAAAAAGGCAAAAAGGAATGAGTTTATCCTTAGCAACTAACTGTAGAAGCCAGAAAAGAGGAAATGCATCCTTAGAAATCACGTGAGGAGGAAGAGGATCTACTCAGACTGTAGTTCATATATTATTGCATTTTCTTACATAGTTACTCCTCGTGGTTTGTTCAGCACTGGAAAATAAAAAGACTGTTTTAGGCTGGGGAGACAAGTGCCAGTATAATTTGCTTTGGGAACAAAATTTTCTTGTTCATTATTTCAGTTCATTTGTAGACAGTTAACATCACTGTACCATTATTGAAATAAAAGTGTAGAACTACTGCAACAGAGTATTAAGGAAGAATAATATCTATTGAAAATGAACTCCCTTTGACACTATAATAGCATTTAATTGACATTAAATAACTCTTTGGAGCCATTAAGGATATGATATGAATGCAAATGTATGAAACATTTCCATCATATTGAATCAACATCTTCAACAGGCAAAGTTACATCATGGGAGCCTTAAAGACTTTCCATTTTGCAAGTGAATTTAGTACTCATGAAAGATCCATGCTGGCATTTCTGAGGAGTGATGTCTCACTGTGCACAGCTGGTTTGTCTTAGGAGTTGTGCTGACAGGGCAAGGCAAGGAGGAGCTGATCAGAGCTTTGTGCAGACCATTTATCCTTTCCTTGAGGCTGCTGGCACTGTCCTCAGCCATCCAGTGACGGACACAGTGCAGGAAGAAACAGTAGCTAGGAAAGGAGATGAGCAGATCCACGATTGCCACAATGCTGTGTGCTCTCTCTATGCTTTGTTCAGTTATATGACTTCTAACAATCATGACAAAAACAAATACTGTGATGCTTTTTGAGTCTTCTTTTTTGGAGGAGAGACAAGCCTGAGTGAGACCATCATCAGATTTTAGAGGTTTGGTGTTGCTTTCTTCTCGTCCCACTAATATTTTCACCTGTCTCTTCATCTGCTGCAATTGTCCCTAGTGGATGCTGTGCCTGAGAAAGAATGGGCTGGATCACATTCTCCAGAGCTCAAGTTATTCTGAGGTACAGTAAAACCAGCATGGAAACAAAATGAGGCTTTAACTGAGCAAACAGCTGGTGTCTGGGATCTCTGTAACTCATTGTCAAATGCAGCTACTGGAAGGCATGGCTTTGCTAAGCACACTGTAGTGTGTGAGCTGCTGCCTGCATTTGCCCATGATTTGCCCACTAATAGGCTGGTGCATGTGGTACAAGAGATTAGGTGTGAGATCTGTTCATCTGGGCAAGATATTTCTCTTCTAACAAGCAGGTTATGCCATAGCTGTCCACTGATCAGCATAACAGAAAACAGCACTTCTATTTGTACTCTTTAAACTCTTGGACACCTACTGAATTTTGCATTTGCTCCTTAATAGGAAAGGGGAGTGCTTTAATAGGAGGCATTTTCCACTTCCAACAGGATGCCTTTGGGAATCCTATAAATGCACACTGGACTTTTTGATGTATTTTGAGTAGTTACATGCAGATACTAAAGCAGGCTTTTGTGCAGTTAATCTAGCAGTGAATCATTATTTAGGCCTGGTTTTCTGTGGATATGTAAGGTATTTTAGGGAGAGAAGTCATTCCTGCAGTGACAGATGGAGGCTTTCTTTATATATGCCTTGGTGCAAAGCAAGAGCTAAATTAAATTTGATTATTTGAATGAGATTGTGATGTCAACACTTATTATTTAAGAAAAGCATGGATCTGTATGTATCTTTACAAATGCAATGTGGATCATGCTAGTTTAGGAGCTGGCTTTTCAGAAAAATCCACAGCCTCTCAATGGGAACTGTGTGCTAAGTTCCTTTAGGTTAGGTTAGTCTAGTCCACAAGCCTACTACAGAGAGGTGTTTGTAAAGAGTTGTTTTCATGCCTTTCAAAAGGCAGTAGTGATGTAGGAAAAAAAATCTAGTAATAATAATATTTCTCTTTTTTTGTTATAATCGTAGCAAATAACTACTATCAATATTTGGAATAATTATTCCAAATGCATAGGATTTTCCAAATAACAGCATCTGGAAAACTGCTGCTGCATAATTTTAGGACAGGAAGGACCTACATCACTGAATTTTGGTTACACCTCAGAGCTACTGGGGACAGTAAAGAAACACTGAAGACCATTCTTTTTCTCTAATTTTCCAAAGCTTTGGCTAAGTGAATCTCTCTGTACCACCTCACCCAGCCAAACCCTGTCAGCCCCATGAAAACCCAGGGCAGGGGTTGCTGGTGTGTGCTGGGGTTTTCAGTATTCCAGTGTAAGGAGCCAGAGGTTGCAGAAGAGATCTGAAGTACAGGGACTGTTTGATTCAGCAGAGCCATATATGGAAAACATACCTGAAAATTAATGGTTTTTTCCTTTTTAACATGAACGTGAGTTTACACTTTCCAGGGTAGATCCCAGCTTCTGGAAGGGTGGCACCTATTGCAAAAGAAGCCTTTTGATGAACCCCTTTGAAATGTGATGTTTTCAGAGAGGAAGAAAGGCTTAGTCCTCAGCTAGGACGAGGTGGAGCGCTGGAAATAGAGGATGGAGAAGAATCCAAGCTTCACCTTTCCTGATATTGAAATAATTACCAGGATTTCACTGCAGTCACTGTGTGATTCGAAGTAGGAAGGGACTACAAAGCCAGTGTCAATCTGGAGGTGAATTTTTATGTCCTGAAAAGCATCTTCTCAGATCATACATAAGAGCTATACCACCACTGCGTGCTAGGATTTGGATTAAATGAGGCATTTAAGCTCATAACACTTATTTAAGATTCTCAGTCAAAAATGGAATATTTTTTGCTTGGGGCCTGGAATAATTTCTTTTGTTGTTCTGTGATATTTAACACCTAAAATTGGGGACTTCTTGGAATAACAATTTTTGCTCAGCCATCTGCATTAGACAAATACTGATTTAACAGGCAGAAATGTTGGTCAGTTAGCATGATACAAACTTAGACCAGAAAGTCTGTAATTTTAGGTCTCAGCTCCCCAGGTTCTACATCATCTTTGATTTCTGGTGTTTTGGTTCTTGTGGCTGTTTTTATTCTGTAATAAGAGTGTTCCACCCAGTGCAGAAGTTCTGACTAAAATTAGTCTTGAAGGGGTTACAATGGATTTAGAGGCATCTTTTTCCAGGAAAATAGTTTTTAAATGGATAGGTATTTGCCCAATATTTTACCATATGTCCAAAACATTTGGTAGTTACATAAACCACACTTGCTCTGTGTTTCCTTAGATTGCTGTCCTATATATGGCTGTGTATTTTTAATAATATGATAAGTCGTTACCGCGTCCTTATGTATACTTGGAATAGAGTGGGGTGTTCTCAGAGCTCTGACCTGCTGCACCTTGCTCACTGGTCGGGTTTTGTGGGGTATGCTGGAGTGGGTGGTGCAGCAGACAAGTTAAATATTTATACTGAAGTTAAATTCATAATTCTTTGCTTTTTGATAGTGTGGTGCTTCCCCCATTCAGTACCTGCAGTGAGACTGAGAAAGCTCGGTGAAGAAATGGCTCTGTCACCAAGGCACTGTTTCCTTTCACTCAGTGTCCATGGAAACCTTGGTCAATTTTTATTTTCTTGTGTGGTTATCAGTGAAGTACAGCTTCCAGGGGAAAGGCTTTGGCCACTGACCTCCTGAAGAACAGGCAGGTGAATTGTCTGCTTTCTGCAAGCAGGCCATTTCTGTTGCTCAGGGGACTGTACTGCCCTGCACAGCTGAAACTGTGGGCAGCTTCTTCTGCCCTGTAAAATTGAGGCAAGAAAGAGTTCTCTCTCACACCCCCAAGCACCACTTTGTGTTTCTCAGCAGCTTTCCAGAGCCCTTCCCAATGTCCTGTTACAATACTAATGATGATGACGAGATATTTTACTGTATCCTCCTCTAAATGCAAGAGTTTTTTCACAACAACCACAGGGTATTTCAGGGAATCAGATAGAAAGCAAGAGAAGCAAAAGTATGCCTGGCATCTTCATATGGAAGTAATAAATGCAAATTTGTACTGTAAATTCAGAGCTGGGGTTGTCAGTAGAGATTTTCCTTGATGTGTGCACTGTTGTCATCTGACATGCTGGGTTCTGAGCTTAAAGCTTGATCTCAAGCATGATGGTAAATTTTTAAACTCTAGAACAAATACACATCTAAATGCAACTTAATAAGCTCAGACTGGTGATGTGTACATCATCTTTGTGCAGATAAATATTTTATATCTATTTATTTTATATATACTTTATATATATATATATTTCATATATATTTATTGTCTTAAAATAAGACCCATACTTTGCTGTCTTATCTGCAAGCTCCTTTGGACAAAAATTTAACTTTGGATTCTAGGAAAGATCTGACTTTTTTTTTTTTTTAAATATTAAAAAAGGGTTTAGCAGCTCTCTCTCTTTATTTTTTTTTCTTTTTTTAATACATTAAATCAATCTCTGTATTACTGAGCTTTTACGTTACTATTTGATTTCTAAAATGCAGAATTTGCTTCTAGTACTCTGGTGTTTTGACTAGAGACATTTAAACAATCTAAAACATTCTGAAACGGGGAGAAGGCTTAATCATTACCTACTGTTGTACAGAGAAGAGAAGGGTTGTTAGAATAATGCCCAGCTGATTAAAATGATGTAGTATAAAAAAATCTAAAAAAATAAATAAGAAAAACCCAAAGAAGCAAAAGAAAATAGAGCACAAAGTAAATTGAAAACTGAAATGAGAAAATTAACTCTAATAAAATGGGGGCAGAGATAGCAGAGCCTTTTTTATGAGAAGAATTTGTATATATATTTAAACAAGAATTTGCTTTTAAGTGCTTCACAACCTCCCTGGTGTATTGCAGGTACTTGGATGTGATGAAGAGCAGCCGCTGGGTGCCACTGTTGAGTTTCAGAGCACTGGGCGAGACAGGGCTTCTGTGGCAGCCAAAATTTGTAGCTGGGGAAGGGTGTGTGGGTAGTAGTTCTGCAACATAAATAAATAATTTCTGCACTTTCAGGGTTTGTGAAGTAGAATTGCAACCCAAGTTTTCTTCTTGCTGTTTCACCAGGTATTACCATATCTGAGAGTAGATGACAGTGGCAGGTCCAACATGCCCTGCTCCCCACACCCCTGCCTTGCAGAGCAGAAATGATGCTAAATGAGAGAGGGGCTAAATAAGAGAGAACTAAAAACCTGCTTTATTGTTCTGAAGAAGTTTGTATCTTATTGCAGCCTGTTGGGCAAGCACATCTAGTCAGATCTTTCTAAATAACATGTTTGCTTGTGAAGTACAGTGCTGAAGTACAGGAGACCCCAATTTTTGTGTGGCTTTCCATCAATGATTTTCTTGCTCAGCAGAGTGTAAATATGTTTTGGATGTAGCTTTCCTGTGCCTAGAAAAGCAGGAGGAGTGATGGTGACTCACAAACTCACTCATGAAATGAATGTGATTCTAAATAGTTTCGGTTTGGGGAGTAGATAATTAGAGCTTGATGAATCAGAAACATATTTTTGAAAATGGATAACGCTATCTGAAACAATGTTTCTGTGTAGTGATACACACTTCATTCTGCCTTGCCCAGAATAACAGTGTTGTGCAGTCTGTTCTTCTGGAATAATTTTGATCATTTGCTCTCAGCCAAAATAAAGAAAAGTTAGAAAGGTGTGTGTGTGTGATATGCACAGCAAACAGAGTTAAAGGCAAGTCTACCATGGGCACATTTCAAAGCTATGGGCTGGGATTTGGGTTTTAGGTCCTGATCTAAGGAAATCACTTAAAGAAAACAACTAATTCTCTTGGATTCACAGGCTTGAAGTTAACACATTTTGCTGAGTTTTTTTTTTTAAATGTGGCCTCTCACATTGTAATACTTTTGTTAAATATTTTGCCAATAGCTGTGATGAGAAACTTGTCAAGTTGGGTTCGATCTGCCATAGACTCCACCTTAGAAGCAAAAGAAAACTCTTGATTTATCATTTGAGACAGAAGTATCTTTGTGGTGCACATTTAACCCATTACCTGGTCGGTTGTGCAGCCACATAAACTTTCCAGATAACGATGTAGAGAAGGTGAACTATAGATTCTATAGGTTTCCTTCAAGTTTGATTCCTTTCTGCTCATAGGGGAAAGCTTCTGCTATATCCTTACAGTAATAACCTAACTTTATTTAAAAAGAAATAATAAAAAATAGCATAATCTTGTCCATTTCTTTTTCTTTCCTCTCAATATATAATTTGAAAAAAAGAAATAAATAAATGAAGTTATCTTAATTTTCTGTGCTGAACTTGAGAATTAGCAAGCCTTATTTTTTCATGTTGAACCAGCAGGTGTTTGTGGCAAAGTTGCACATTAAATATCAACACTTGTGGGAATATTTGAGAAGTTAATTAGCAATTTTCATTTTCCAGTGTTATAAATAAAATAATGGAATGTCTTCCATGCCTCCTTGTATTCTGTGCTTGCAGCTGGGGTAGGTGTGTTTCTTCCACTTCAGCTTTCTGGACAGGTCAGTACTTAAAGTAATGAGTATGGGTATGAGGCCTCTTAATTAAATTAATCATTTAATTGATTAATTAAATGATTGCTGTTTATCCTTGACTGAATGCCAAATGCTTAGGCTGCCTTGAGGTGCAGCTGTTGTCCCAAATACACCCAAAGTCACTGCCTTTGAAGGAGCTCTCCCCACTTTGTGTTGCTGTAGGGGAGCTACAAGCACAGGCAGTCCTTGCAAAGATTTAGAGAAAGGTAAATAAGTGAACAGTAAAGCAGAGTCCATAATCAGCTACACAGCTCAAAGTACTCAGGGATCATTTTATTCAAGATATAGATTTTGCTGATTACTTTAAGACCATCACATAAAGAATGGAAATGACTTTTCACAGTGCCCTGTTTTTCCTTATTTTTCTCTCATTTTGTACTGTGGCTGAAATAAAGGATTACTTTTTAAAAAGTAAATTACTTTTTAAAAAAGAAGCCCCCACTAAAGCCCTTCTATTTTTATGTCCTCACCAATTTTCAGGCTCAATTACACCCAAATTACAAAGTACAATTTTCATCATGACATTTGAATTTATTCCTTTTATATGTATTCCAGATTTGCATTCATATTTTTCTATAGTCTTTCATAAAATACCTCCCAGTGATGCTCTGGTTATTTGATGAATTCACTTTGTAAAGATCTTTGACATTCTTAGTGAAAGTTTCTACAGAATTTGTAAGTTTAATTTATCAATTCAAGGAAAATCATGTGGGAAAAGAGCAGTAAAGGGACAGAAAATGATGGTGTCATTTGCATGGCTGTTAATGTCAGTATTTTGAAGAATAATGATGGTGCAAATGCAGTGAAATGTGTGTTGTACTGCAGTGAGAAAGTTCTGTATTCATTTACTTTTCAGTTAAGTACCCACTTAAACTCTAGCACCAATTTTCACTGTTTACTGATCTGAGGAGTTAAATGTTAATCATGTCGTGTTACTGAAATATTTTTTTACTATTACAAATGAATTCATTTCATCATAGCTAAGGCAATAATTAGCAAAGAATAAGCCTTTGTGTGCAAGGATTTATAATAGAAATGAACTTCAGCATTCGAAATTTTCTTTCTTTGTCTCTCTGATGCTATTGTGTGAAGATGAAAGCATGTTTCTGACTCCCTCTAAAACTTCCCAGGTGGAACACAATTCAATCAAAGTCTGGGATCTGAGCTTCAAAACCCCAATTTTAATCTTTAGGGCTCGAGATAAAATATTCTTATGTCGGAAAGACTATTCTTAAATGGTCATTTACATCTAGTCTAGTTGTGTCATTAAATATGACCCATGTGTCTGTCTGTATTTCAGTAAGGTGGAGCTCCCTTTTTTATCCATGTATTTAGCTCTGCTCTTTGTGTGCCAATTATAAATTTTCTTTTCCCTGAAAAGAATTTGTCAAAGTTATCGGAGATGCATTTCTTTCTCCCAAGTTAAACAAAAAGTAACCCAAATGCTCTCTTCTGAGAAGTAAGGTTTGCCTTTTCAGATGTGTTTGGGTATACAAAGTCTCCAAATGTGAAAAAGAGTAAATGCAGAAGAAAAATCATAGAGGAAGTCCAGTGTACACAGTGATGAAAAAACATTGAATTGGGATCAGTTCTTAGCAGAACCAAGGGGTTCCTGCCTCTTCTGGAAGTGATAAATGCCCTCTGTAGTGGAGGCAGAGCAAATCAAACTGAGGTGTGCCCTCCATTTCCTGCCAATGTCAGGGTGGAGGACTTTGCTTCTGCTTCAGCAAACTGCACTTCCCTGCTCTCAAATTTGTTAGTTGTCATGGTGGAAGTGGGAAAAGTAAATTCTAGGTGGAAGTGTAGATTCTGGAATGTTGTAATGCTGTGCTTTAAGGAAGCTGGTCTCATCAGGGCTCATCACTGCAGCACTATCACAGTCAGCAGGGATGAGGGATGGTCACACACAGCCATGGTCTCTGTTCCTTCTGTTCTTTTAGGGGTTGCTGCACCACAGGGCAGTATTGAGCTGCTAAAATAAACCCTTGTGCTGTATAAGCTGCTGTAACCACTGGCTTTGTCCCAAATAGACCGTGTCCAAACATTAAAACAATATAAACTGCTGAAACAGTGGGGTTTTTTCTCCTTATTGTGGGCAGGTGTTACACAAATGATTACATAAATATGGCTAAAAATAAATATTATCCATAGCTACCTAAGTCCTCAAAAATCAATGGCTATAAAAAACCTGCTTCATTTCATTGGCTCTGTAAAAACAGACCATTTCCTGCTGACCTTTAAAGAATTCTTTTTCATTTTTACCTATTACAGGAGGATAAACCCTTTAGATTTTAACAGAAAAAAAAGAAAAAAACCCAGAGCATCGAACTTTGTAGGTTTCTGAGGTCCTTGCTGAACTTTAAAGGAGTTGTTTTTCAAAGTACAGTCACTTAGTAGCAGTTGTACAAAACTTGAATAGTGTGGAAGGTGCCCTTTTCAGTTATTTACAAAGCCACTATATTTCTTGAAATACTATTAAGACAAAAGACCCAAAGCTCTCTGATTTTTTTCACTGTGCTTTTTACTAAGAAAAAAACTTAAGTTGGTTTTTTTTTAACTGTGGACAATAAATGTTCACATTTATTGATGTGGACATCAATAGTCCACAGGTCTCACAGTTTCTTTTCTGTCAGGTGTTCACAGTCCCTGACATATCTGCTGTGTGAGAAATGAGGCTTGGGAAGATGCAAGGCAAAGCACGAACATGTGCACAGGGTGTCTCTGCTGAGGTTTGGGAGAGGACACTGCCTGAGTGCTGAGAGCTGTAAATCCCAGTGAGGTGATGTGCCTTTGCTTAGTGCTGCTCCCTGCCCGAGTGCAAGGCTGAACAAGTCAAAACAGATTTGAAAGGAGTGCAGTAGCTGGAAGGAGCTAATGAAAAGAGACTTCAGCCAGGAGAGACAGACTTTTATGGGGGAGCATCTCGGGTCTCCAGAGGCAGATGAGGTCCTGTGTTGTGCTCAGCCATGGTTATCTGAGCATCCTGTCATGGTGAGATTTCTACATCTTCTAGATGTGCTGTGGCATTGCAGTGACAGGAGGAGATCAGAATTTATTATGGCTTGATGTTCCTGGTAATCCTCACCCCTGAGGTTGGTACAATATCTGTGCATGCCTGGAACAAACGGCGTGTGGCGATGGTGGAGTGGGAATTGCAAATGGAGTTTGCTAACTGCTCAGTTACAGAACTGAAAACAGCCCATGTTTCCACTCAGTAATTGATGGCTTGAATGTCCTGAAGAGAAATTATTTCCAAAACAAGAAGGAGGTAGCTTGAAGTGGATACAATGGTTTCTAGATGTGATTTAGTCCACCCTCTCAATTACTTTTTAATCTGTGTCCAAATTCCCAAGCACCCTACTAATTTGTAGTGGTGTTATTAGCAGGTGGCTGCAAGCAAGCAAATTCTAAGCCATAAAAAAAATGTTGTGGTTGACAGAAACAGCCCCACAGAGACATATTTATCTAAAACCTGAAGGCAGATTTAGACACTTGAAACATATGGTCTAGTGCTTTTGCCCGAACCAGGCAACACAAGAGGACTTACCTAATTAAAGATTTACTTTGTTTTTACTTCATTCACTTTGTCTTTCCATTTTGAAATGATCTGCCCTTTATTCATTCAACAATGGAGGGGTCAAGGCTGAAATCTTAATGAAATTGCTCGCAGAGCAAAAAAATACCTGTTTAGCTTGTAAATGCTGATGGTTCAGACTCTTAGTCACAGAAGGTTGCACGGAAAGGCATCAGTGTTAGATTATTTTGTTCACAGTCTGGCCAGATAAGACGTTCTGCTCTCTCAGTCCTGTGGTTGCTTCAGTGTTTTGTTCCTTGAGTTGGGTGGAGTGGGCTCAGGCATGGAATCCTGGCAGTGTTTCTGTATGATGTGTGTACCATTGTTCTTGTTCTATTAACTGCTTGTTCCCTGTGGAGGTATTTGGATCAGTTTTGCAGTAGACTCATTCTGCTTTTCTCCTTTTCTCGGGATCAAGTAGGATTTAAATGATGAATATTTTGCAAAATTTTCTGCTGAGTACAGTTGTATTTGATCAACTGTATTTTCAGCCAACTTATATTTTCCTGTTAGGGTGATACAGATGTGGAAACTGTATTCAAATTTGTTGAAATATTCCAGTCAGTGTCACCACATCTTCAGTTAAGAACCTTTTCTCTTTTTATCCATATGGGATTGAGGACAGCTATACATGAGTCTCGGTTTTTGCCAACAGAAATGCAGTGAGAGGTTAATAATATCAGTGATGATGTCAGTTAATGCAAACCACAAAATTAAAAGTTAGAGCTGGTTTTATTTATTTTTTTAGAAATTTTGAACTCTCCATTACTTGGAGCTAAAAAAACAAACAAAAAACCCCAAAACAAAACAACAAACCACTGGCAGGATTGGCAATATTGCTCTTTTAGGTATTGCTTACTCAGACTATGAGATTGTAAATAAGAAGGATTTGGAGAACTATAAAGTACATTTTCCAAATCTTCTATAATTACTTTCTTGAGTTTTCATAACAAAAATAAGATGTAAGATGGGTCCATTTGCATGGGGCATATCTTGTTTTGTTATATCCTTATGTTTAATCCAAACTAGTGATAGCCACACAATACAATTAGGACATTTAATCCAGTGTGTCACTTTTTCTTTTTATTGAATGTCAGTGAGAAAAGGAAATAAACCTTGACAAAACCCTATTCTCTCACATGTCCATCTTTCTGTACCTGTTTGGATTATTAAAGGGCATAGAAATTCCTCAGTGGCAAATTTAGCCAAGCAACAACCTGGGCTCTGTAGGAGCCAGGCTATTCTTTTTTGTGTTTTCTTTTTCTATTTTTGTAGCAAAATCTTGAGCTCTATTGTGTGTAATGGGTAGGAAGGAAAAAGCTTTCTACACCAGGTGGTCTTAAACTCTCACTTTTGAAAATGGATTTTGTGCCCCCTGGAAACTGAGTTATTTTGCATCCCAGTGGAAGGAACAAGGAACGTGCATCCATGAAGATTCCTGAGCTCTGGATGAGCCACTGGGGTCCCTCCCAGGCTCACCCACTCTGTGATTTGGGGAGACACATTCAGAGTGGCTGAAGCACTGATCTCACAGCACTTTGTGTTCTGGTGGAGGTGGGATCCATCTACATTCACAGAACTTGTGCTTGTATTGATTCCTAAACACAGCTCTTTCTGAACACAAAACAAGCTATTTCATGGAAGATTTTTTCTGCTTAGGTTTTGCTGTCTCTGTTCAGAGGTCACAGCTGTGGAACTAATGTAGGACTTTATGATTATTTTTATTTTTAATGAGTTTGGTCCTCAATATTTCTCAGCTAAAAGAATGGGTTCTATCTTCAGTTACAAATATTGGAAAATCGACTTCTCATTGATTCTCGCTGCCTTTGTGTGTTGCAGTGGATTCCTTTTTCTCCTTATTTCATTAAAGTTCAAATTTTATTTCCTCATACTATCATTTCTCCTTCTTGCATGTTTTCCACCACTTCATTTTCTTTCCCCAAGAAAGAGATTCAAGCACAATTTTCTTTCTTTTTATTAACAATTCCTGTTATCTGCTAAGATTCGTGTCTCCTCACGTGCCTAGCCTTCCCTCTCCCAGGTCCACTCCTCTCAGTCAAGCTGATTTTTCAAACTTTTCCTTCTCTGGACTGTAAAATGTCACAGAACCATTCTTTTTGCCATTTGATGCAAAGCTGATTTAATCTGTCATCTGACATGTGAGCATTAACCTTTTTCTTCAGTTTTTTAACAGGACTGAATTTACCAAAAACACAGAGAGAAATATCAATCTGCTAGGGATCCTAAAGTAAATCATCTTAAATTAGTCTTCTCTTGGAATTTATATTCACTCAGGAAAGCAATTTATTTTGAAGATATGGGATTATTTCACAGTGGTTAAGTATGTTCTCAGCTTTAATTGACATGACAGATCCGTAGTGATCGACTCTCATGAGTGGCTTTTCTTATTAACAGATTAGACTTTTTGAGTCTTTGACTCCCTCTTGAAATTTCTCCATATTAGATTTGACTTTCAGGCTAAGATTTACTTTATGGCATCAGCTGCTTTGGAGGTAGTTGGTGACAGTTTTGTCTCTGTAAAATTCTTGTCTAAGGGCATTGACAACTAAAGCTTCAATTATAACCCTTTAGTGCCTATTTTCTGTAATGTCATCAGAGTGTGATAATGAACAAGTCATTTTCAGCTATTTCCATAAACCCAGCCTGAAAGACTAATTCTGCCATGAGTTCTGGCAGCAGTTTTTCCTGGATGGAAACTAAGTGTGAGAAGAGTAATCTAGAACTGGAATAAAATGCATCAAGTAAATGTCTTTTAAATGTTTGTGTAAGTGTAAACAATGCCAGCTAAACTGCAGTGAGACTTGTTTGATTTTATATTGCAATAGATTACTTCCAACATTGCTATAAAATGTAATTATTCTGTCTTGTGAACCTTTTATGAATTTGTGCAGTACAGAATTTAGAGAAGCATACTGGAAAGAAAAACATGTAGTTTTTGCCTATTATTGCCTACATGATTTTATGCAAATTATTTCTTTCTTATTTCAGTATAGTCGTTCCAATGTGGAGAGCAGGCTTTTTAATGGTATTGTTTTGTCCTTCAGAGGTATAAAAGGGTTCATTAATCAGAATTGAATTTTATTCAGAATTTGAATTTATTAAAATCTTATTACTCTATTAGAATTTATTTTTTTAATAATTCCCTACCTCCAGTTTCCTTCGAAGACACCTGCTTTAGTTCTTCCATGCCATGACTGTTTTTCATCATCAAAATTTTGAGTATTATTTTAATTTATTTATTTTTAAAGTGCCTTGTAGGCACAAGAGCTTGTTTCTTTCCCCAAACAAGCTCAAGAAATAATAGTCAGCCAGGCAGGCAGAACACCTGAGTGATTTTACTCACAAAAGTCTGAGGCACTTCTTAATCAAGCTAATATATGAGTAGTTACTTCCACATAAGGAAAGTTTTGCTAAGTATGTCAGGTGCTATTACGTAAAATGCTTTGTAGAAATCCAGATAAACAGTAACTTTATTAAATAGATTTGTAATATTGACAGGGATTATTCTGCCAAGGATGCCAAATCTTCTCTCCAAAAAATGCAGCTTCTGAATCTGTTAATAACATTGATATATAAAGAAGTCTGAATACTCATTTCATCTGAGAACATTCTTTTTCTTCTCACGTACATGGACAATAGAGTGGGATATTCGTTCTCACTTCAGGGTATTGTTGCTGTGACTGTAAAATCTATCCTTTGCATGATTACAGCCCTTTCTGCCCACAGGGAATTACATTTTTCCCTTTACCCATGCTTTCCTGCTAATGCTGAACGTGGTGGGAATTTCAGAGAAGTACACTGCCATGGTCCTGTGGTTCTCAGCTGCAGAAAGGGCATTAACCAATTCCACGTGGGTGACTTTCCAGGCATTGCTGTCTTTCTCAATTAGCTGCTGTTGTATCCCTGCATGTGCTGCATATGGAATAACATCTCATGATAGAACCACACAAGTGTCACAGCCCCCATCAAATCAGCGGTGTGTTTTATTGACACGTCCAAGTGGTAATCAATAGAAACTGATAAAAGCAGAAATGGCAAAACAATCAAATATTTATAGCTTTTGTATCATTGCCAAATATTTGTTTCAGATTGAAACTGAGGGTGTTTTAGACGTTCTAAATTTGTGGGTCTGCTTGTTGTCAGTGAAGAAGGAAGTTATTCATGCATTTCTTTGGATTAATTAATTATCCTGAAGTCACTGTTGCTTTTTAGCAGTGTCACGGTGCAGAGGTGCCAAAATGAAATCAATCCATGTGTTGTGACACGGATCTGACATCATGAAATCCTTTATTTCCCATATGTTTGTGGGAGCTGATGGGAAGTAATCCTTTGGAAAATTAAACAAACAGTGAAACAAGCACCATGAGGTGAATCTCGGGGTGGCTTGACTGACATGAAACTCCCATTACTTGTCAGGAAGTCTCTCCCTCTCTGCCTTTTCCCAAAAGGCTGTGAGCATGTGGAACACTGCTTCTACCAAATGTCATAGTTTCATTTTCTTATAAGTAAACTATGGTTAGCACTCTAGCACCAGCCTTAGAGAAATCAGTTGAGCACAGTTCCATCTTGGTGATTTCTTGTTTGAACCTGTAATTTATTTAACAAAAGATAGTGAGGGGAGGTTGTTGCCAATTTTGTTTTGCAGAGTAAATTGTGAGCGCTTTTTCCTTACAAAATGTTTTCTTCAAGAAGAAAGACTGCAGGATGAAGTATTTTTATGTTTAATTGAATACAATGATAGGGTAGTATTTCTCAGTTCAGTGGTTTTGGGTTTTTTTTTTGTGTATGTAAACCTACACAACTTCTGCAAAATTGCAGAAGTCTAAATCATTTACAACCATGTTGATGGCTGGCAAGCCAGAGACATGTTAGTCCTTTACACAAGGAATTTTTCTCCTTTTTCCAGTCCTTGTGAGATATACGCAAGAGTTATGTGCTTTCAAATTGCAGAGAGTATGTGTGTGTATATATGCATATATGAATATACATAAGTATATATGACAGCCAGTTTAAACTCCTGCTAGAACTGCTGGTGAAAATGGTGTTGCTTTTGCCATGGAAAAAATTAATATTAACTGTGCAGCCTGTGTTTGGTGCAGTTACCATGTAATTCTCATCACACCCAGGCATGCAGAGCTCTGCAGTGCACAGGAGGCTCAGCTGCTTTGGGTCTGTGGTGAATTTCTAGGGAACCCTTGGAAAAGGGGATTCTGCTGATTACTTGGTGTCAGTCTTCCATTACTGCCAGTTTGATTTGCATTTGGTTTTCATTTAATTTGCCTCCAGTAATACAGCACTGTGATAGAGAAATTGTATTTTGCCCAAACGAGCTTCCTACTTCTGCTTTCCTTTCATTCAGATAAGTGGTATTTAGTTTGTTTTTTTTTACAGCAAACAACTGACAGGATGCTCAGAGACAAGTATAAATGCAACATTTTGTTATCTGGCTCTTACTAATGTCAGAATTGAGGACATATCTACCAGATCTTTTAAGGGAATAGAATTCAAGCTAGGCACACAGTTTCTTTTCTTGGCCTATACATCCATCTGGAAATTGCACTGATGTAAAGGTTGTATCCTCTTCATTGAGGTACTTGTGTTATTAAAATAATTGGGGCTGTTATACTGTTGCACAATGTGGGAGAAAAAAACTGAGGCTGAATGAAAGCACTGATACAGGCAAAACTGGTGTTCCAGTAGTCTAATCAAGAAAATCAGTGCTGGAAAGGAGAAAAGGAGATGCTGGCTCTGGTGACCACATCAGTCCTTCAGCCAGCAGCATTTGCCAATGAGGTGATTCTTTTCTTTGTCTTCTTCTATCCAGACTGGTAACTCCAGACTTCAGGAATCCACAGATCAGCCTGTTTGCTGTTGTCTTATTTTGTGTCTCTCTACAAATTCTTATAGAGCAAGAATTTCAATAATTCATCATTGGCCTGGGGAAAAGATTGAGAGGATGTTCTCCAGCCCAGTGTGTAGGTGGAGCTCCTGAGTTGGAGAGTTATGATTGAAATGGTTTGTAAGAAAACTGTGAAGCATGTAAAAGGATTTGTTGTTGAGGTTATTTTTTCCTCAGAAAGCATTTTAAAATACGACTGTCATTCCTAAGAAAGGAAGTAAATGATAAAGTATGTTTTCTGTATAGACAAGTGATAATTTTAGAGTAGCAATGGAGAATCGCTCTGTGTTGTGTTTTCCACTCTGATTCCAGGTTAGCAAGAGACAGAGAGCAGAGTCTCATTCTGCCTCAGGTAATGATGGTCTTTTGGG
Organism: Parus major; assembly: GCF_001522545.3. NCBI lineage: Eukaryota > Metazoa > Chordata > Aves > Passeriformes > Paridae > Parus > Parus major. Next base: position 8,614,489 of record NC_031775.1, on the reverse strand, counting down.
AGTTAATGAACAAGGGGATTGCTGCTCTGAGAGTGGCTCCTAGCAGATGATAGGATTAATTGAAATCAGAACGAGAAAAAAGCAGCATCATTAAGTTATTCCTGGATTTATCTGGAAGAGGGAGGTCTCCCATCATTATTTTTTGCTTAGATAACTTCCTCTATGTGCTAAATTCATACTTTTGTGTATCCATATTGCATTTGAAAAAAAATAAAGAGCAGCAAATCTTTCAATGATGTAAATTTGGGGTGGAGGGAGAGAGGAATCCAGCTGTCTGTGACATGATTTATTTATTTTTTTTTTCATTTAAGATATGAATAAATATTTTAAAAAGCAACGAAAATGTATGAATGCATGCTTGAATTACTGGAAGTGTTTGGGTGGCTGGTTCCTATCCAGCTGTTCTTGGCACGTGATCTCCTGGAACTGTTCAAGATGGTTCCTAGCCCAAGATAAGGATATCACTGGGCATGCTGCAAGCACTTTTCATTTTTCATTTCATCAGATTTTTCATTTTCTTTTTTAATTACTATTTTAGAAAACCCAACTGTGCAACTTGTGGCAAATCACCACTGAAAATGGCATTCCAGTGTTTGATTGTGCTTTCCACCCTCATTCCATGTATTTATATTTTAATATTCTTACTGTCTTTCTGTGTATGGCTGATAAGTAATGGGCTGTAGCTTATTTCTGGATATCAGCCTTTATGAAGAAAATATGCTGATACTTATTCTTGGGCCTCTGATATCCTAGAAGCCACAGTAGCATGAACCTTATGACATGCAATGTTTTAATTTAAATTACATACAGCAGGGCAAATATCTTAATTTAAATTACATGCAGCAGGGAAAATATCTCTGTTAACAAAAGATGAAAAAAGTGATGATGTTAGAGTTCTCAAAAAACCCCAGGTTTTGTAAATAAAAGGCTCCATAAAAAAAGTTGTAGCATTCTTGGGAATATTTTCAATATTGTCTGGGCTTATTGTTATTTCCTTTCAAGGTGTTCTGTGAAATGCTCCAAATTAGCCCCAAAATAGTGTGCACTTCTGAGCTTCTATACCTCTGTATTCACACTGAAACCAGCTTCCCTGAGTTAGTTCACGTGACTTAAAATCCTTTGTGTAGTTTAAATTTGTGTATTTCAGGTCTGGTAGTGTTATTTTGGTCCATTTTCAATCAATACACCTAGTATTTATTTTAAAACATGTAAACGTGACCCTTTTTTTTTTTTTTCCATTTAAGGAAAAGATTGCTGATTAAGCACTATGAAGTGGCTGAGCTTAGACTACAATGATGGTAATTTTCTGGTTTACCTGCTCAATTGCATAATAAATATTAGAAAACAGAGGTTATTCTTCTCAGAGAAAATTCAGAAATAAGTAAGGAAATAGCCGTGAAGTCCAATCCACTTAAGTCTTAGATTAAGGCCCTAAAATACATTTAGATCCTAGATTAAGTGTAAATCCTAGAGGTACGGCTTTGGTTGTACTGAGGCTTTGTTATTGGGAGGAGCCTTGTGCATCTTCTCTGGAGCAGTGGGAAACGCCCTTCTGTGTACAATAATAAATGTGTACAATGCACTTCTCAGGATAGCTGGGTGCTGGACACATTTGCATCAAGTTTTGAGAATTGGAGATTGTTTTGGAGTTGTTTTTCATTCAGGGAAGTTGTAGTTTGTCCTGTTGAGGGTTGGGATGGAGTTCATAATTAGGAAATACTTTGAGATGTAAGAGATGTTACTCATCCAGCATTTCCAAAAATCACTTAAATTTTGATGTGGGAGTGCTTCTGTTGAAAGTTCACACTGGAAGTTAGATGTGGTCGTGTGCTTTTTTAGAGCAAGAAAATAAGCTCAGAGTGTGACAAGATCATCCTCTGAGGCCAAGTGCCAGTTCCACTGGCTGCTTGATCTTCACATATTAAAGCTCTAAAAATAAGGATTAATAATTCAGATGCATAAAAAGGCTGTTTCTTTTGTGATTTGAATAAATAATTTTGAAGCCATCCTTTTGGGACCTTCAGTGTTATTCTATATTTAAAAAGACAACTGTGTAATTCCAATAGGCTCTGTTACTAGAGGAATATTATTTTAGGGACAATGAAAAATTTAGGTGGGCTATAGAATATCCACATTATTATAAAAATTCAGGTTTTGGCTTTGGAATAGGATTAAACAGGTTACAGGATTAAAAAAAAAACAACAAAACAGTTGAATTTTATGAATGTCTTGGAAAAATCATCTCATCTTACTCGTCTGAAGTTATTTGTTATGTTGTGCAGTGAAACATCTGTTCAGAGTTTTAAAATAGTTAGGGATGACAGCAGTCCTCCTCTGCTGGAGCATCCACAAGAGTATTGAACTGCCCCAGGATCTGTGTTTACAGAACATAGGCTGCATAAAATACAGAAGATTAGGAAGGTGCAAAGGGAGTTGAAACTGTAGACAGGAACATATTTCATGTATGTTTTATTTATAGTTGTGAAACCTGTGTTTACTGAGAGCTCAAGTAGGTGCACAAACAAGCAAACAAAAGTAATAAAGTGCCAAACAGCTAGAACAGTGCTAGCATAAAAAGAGAAGAAGAACAAAGAGTGAGTCTTTGTTCTCTACAGTTGTAGTTTTCTTTTTTGAACTTGTTCTTTGGCTTATGGAGAGGGCTCTGTCTCACACCATGTAGGAAGGGAGCCTGATGCACCCTGCAGCGCATAAGGAAATTATTGCAATTATTGAGAGTGGTGTAAGTGCACAGCCTCACAGCACAGTGCATGGGCTGCAGGAGAAAGCATTCAAATTAGACCACAGCTCTGGTGGTGCTGTCTGCATCTTTTCATTTTTATTGGATTCCCAAAACTTGATGTTCCCATGAGAGGTGTGGGTCCACAGTATGCTTTAACTTTTAAGCTTCCTTGCACCTAAATAGATTTGCTCCTGTGATATGCAGGCTTTGCAGCTTAAATAAGGTACTCTTGGTGTGCCAAAAGGTAAAGGTGGCCATAGACTGAATTCTTCTTCAGAGCAGCCTGAGTTTCTTGGCCTGAGCTGCTTCCTCTCAGGAAGGTCTTGCCAGGCTGCTTGTCAAGAAAGCTGAGAGGGAAGAACTGGTTTCACTCAGGAGGCATTGCACTGGTAAACACAGCTCTGCTGGGCACAGCTCCTCTCTGCTGCAGCAAGGAGATTTTATTGTCTCAGCAGATGGCCTGAAATCCTGAAACACTGATTTAATTAACTGAAACCCCACCACCAGAAAGTAGCTCTTGTGGATGCATCTGAAGTGGAGCAGAATGCTTAAGGGGTAATATTGTCCTCCTAAAATTGAATTAGGTGGAAGTTGGGACATCTAGGGGTTACTTAAACATTTGTGGTGAGCTGGGGAGGAAGGAGTAAGTGCAAATCAGATAAGGGGATTAGAGTGCAAAAGGTCTTTATCAAGCACTGCTGTTCATCCTCCTGAAGATATGCAAGGTTGTACTGAGTGGTTTGGTAGTCTCAGTTGCAGTGGCTGGAAGTCAGCTTGAGTTTTAAAAGTTTTCCAAGTCTGGTAGGGAGATGGGCATGAAAAAACAGATTGTGGGCTTAAAGCGTGTGAGACTTGCATTGCGTTAGCATTGGATTGCTTCAGTTTGGTAGAAAAGAGCAGTTTATCCCAGTGGCCTTTTAGTCCTGTGTGGATGGGTGAGCTGGAGGGTGTGTGAGCCTAGCCAAAACCCAGACATCACCCCACACTATGCACATGTATCCACAGACCCCTCCTGTGAATGGAGACAGCAGAGAGCAGTCTGCATTTCCTGCTGGGAATACAGGAGCAGTAGAAAGGCTGTGGTTGTGCAATGCATTTCATTCCCCCTGTTTCACTAAGATAATGGTTGGTACTGGCTGGACACTGAGGTGGAGGTGAAAAAAACTATGGCTCTACATTAAAAGAGCAGTCCTGAGACTGATTCTTGCTTTCATTTCCACTTGCTCTGAGAAACCTTTGTCCTCTGTGCATTTTCCTTCTTCCCAAGGAAGGCCTAAGGCTTGGATAAGCTCAGTCATACAGAGTGAACTGCAGAAGTGGTTTTGCTGTACTTTCATTGTAATCTAACTAGTACTGCTTCCCTTTTATGAATTGTCACAGGCTCTCCTTCCTCTGAAATCCTCAGCTCCTTATACAGATAGCAGGAACATGCAGAAGGGCTATGGGTGATTGTTGAAATAAGTGTCTTGAGGGAGAATTCAGTAAGCCTCCTACAGAGGTGGTTAAAAAATAGGTGTAATGTTTTTATGCTTTTATTGTACTGGTGGGTTGGGTAGTTGCTTTCTAGTCATGAATTAGTACAGATCACATCAGCTAGACTCAAGAAAAATGCTTGTTTTTTACAACCTTCTTCTTAGCTGTAAATTGCTTTCTCTAAGCTGTATGCAATCTTTTGCTTTGTCTGTCTCTGATTTAGCTCATGCTTCCTATTTTTTATCTCCTCAGGGTGCAATTTACTGTATCAATCAAAATAAAAAGGTCAAAAGTTTTTATAAAAAAGGGGAAAAATTGAGCTAATATAACAGCTCATACATTGCATTTCATTTATGTCATTTATTTGTTTTATTGTGGTTCTAAGTGAGGTGAGTTACTTTGAAAGCAGTGGTGAAACCAGACCCCCTCAAGCTCTGGGGCATGGAGGGGAGAAAATAATATATATATATAGAGAGAGAGAGCCTAGGTTTCTTTAGTAAGTAAAGGAACCTCTGTGATTGATTTCCATGAATCATTTGAGCACTTCACTTACAAAGCAGAGGATGTGTTTTTCAGATTAGGAAATCTTTTTTTTTTTTACTGTGTCTCATGATGCTGAATGATTGTTAACAATTATACTGATATTGAGGAAATACACTGGCCCTCAGTAAAGGTTGTTTTTCTAGAACTGATTTCATTTGTGGAGATTTTGTTCTGGGTTGGGTGACAAGGAGTTGCTGTGGGGGTTGGTTTTTTTTTTTACAGTGAGAGCTCTTGTAATTGTCAGAGAAATTATTTTTTTTTCATTGATCAGATAATTGTTAAGGTAGGAAGACATCTCTGCAGACCATCTGGTCCAACTCCCTCTCAAGCAGATCAGTTACTTCAGGCTGTTCAGGACTTTTCACCCAAGTTTTGAATATTTCAAATGATGTCCATCATATTTCAAATGATGATAGTCCAAGTAACCTGTTACAATATTTTGCCACCCTCAAAGTAAGCCAGAGGTGTTTAAATGGAGTCTTCTGTGTTCTTCAGTATGGTTTCATTGTCTTTTCACTGGGTAACACTGAGAAGAGTTTATCTCTGTGTTCTGTGGTGTCCCCCCCACTCCCTGGCATTTCTGCACATCAATAAAATCCCTCTTGAGCCTTGTCTTGGAGCTCAGTCATCTCAGCCTCTGCTCATCCCAGCCACAGCAGGGCTTTGGTCACCTGAGAGCACCTTCTGTGCCAGACTGATGCTGTTGATGAGATTCCATACCTGGCATTTTTCCGAGCACGTGCCTTTGAGAGGTGCAGAGCATCGGTGGAGGCCAGGTGACCCTCCTGATGGTGACCCTCCTGATGGTGACCCTCCTGATGATGACTCTCACGGTGCTGACCCTCCTGATGGTGACCCTCACGGTGGTGACCCTCATGATGGTGACCCTCATGATGGTGACCCTCATGATGATGACCCTCACGATGGTGACCCTCCTGATGGTGACCCTCCTGATGGTGACCCTCCTGATGGTGACCCTCCTGATGATGACCCTCACAGTGCTGACCCTCACGGTGGTGACCCTCCTGATGGTGACCCTCCTGATGGTGACCCTCAGAGTCTGTGCTGCTCCTGAGGTGGGCTGGCATTTTGGAAAAGAACAAATCCAGTTTGCAGGTACAGTCTGGGGGAAGAAGAGTTCCAAACCTGCTACCAGGGATTCTCATTCCCAGACTGCAAGAACTGATGAAAGCAAACTACAGCAAGTGGAGGGAGAAAGGCCTGGGGCCTACCAGGAAGGTGCTGAAGAAAGCATTTCTTCCCTGACACACCCGTATTACTTATTTACTTCACTGATTCCCTTCCACAGCACTCTGGGACTCAGGTTATTAGCAGTGATAGATATGCAAAACTCTTCTAATTACTTGAAGCTTTTTTCCCTGACTCGAGTAGATTTTGAAGTTTCAAAGGAAAAAAAATAATTTCAGGATTGATGGATTTAATTTTCTGTAATACAGCTCTAGAGACAGAAGCCTTTATATTAAATTGTAAATCTTTGCAGATTGAGTTTGTTTAAATAAGGCATAATTTTATATTTAATATCTGGGAAAACCATTTTTTATGAAACCAATAAGATAACCAATAGATGATGAAGATGAACAATTTTCTTGGGTTTATGATTACCATCAAAGGTTAAGACACTTGGAAAGCAATGTTTGGAATACAAAAAATATTTTTACCTGTCTAACTGCTAAAATGAATGCAGCTATATTTATTTTGATTTTGTGTAGTACCTATATGTTTTGTAATGCAAGAAATATGTTCTAAAATCAGTGGAATAATGTTAATTTCCTAATTTAAAAGCCAAGATGGGTTTAAGTTTGTTGGTTGGTTGGGTTTTGTTTGTTGGGGGTTTTTTTCTGACATTTAGCTTGTAATTAGGTTAAGTTAAATTATAAAGCCAGGAGCTGATGTGTCAAAATGGTGATCAACAAATCTAAGTAATTAATTTTATGCTTTACATTAGATCATGTTAACCTGAGACTGTAAAATGCTAATTCCTAGCTCAATGTTTAACTGGACTTTTGCCCCAGAGATATCTGCTTTCATTCATTTTGGTTTTGTTTTTTGTTTTTTTTTTTTAACTTCAGAGGAATAATAGAAACAAGTTAATGTGACCATGGATTTAAAACCCAAGGATTTAAATCAATACTGCAATCTTTAAGAAGTTCAATAAATGTATAAAAGAAAAGGACAGCAGTGTGTATCATCCTTAATGTTATTTTTAAGGCTTGAGATGTTTAGTCATTGTGCTACCTTCAAGTTGGTAACACAGCTGTATTAATCTCTATTGCATCAGGGTCTATTTAAAAAGTTTTATATCAAATCAAATGAAACTTACTTTCACAGTAAGTCCCATGTGAATGCTTACAGATTTAGCACAAAATAAATTAAAAGTAATACCAAGTTGAAGTGCAGTCAATGTTTCTTTCTTTATGAATTTTGAACCCAGCCATGTATGAAGTAACTGAAGAGTATTTTAAACTAGCAAGTACATGGTTTCCCTCACTTTATGCTGGTTATCTTGACATTAATTTCTTTAAAATATTAGCCAGGTATTTTGAGAAGTTTTCTTCCCCACTAAGCACTTAGTAGAAACATATTTTGTCTGGAGAACTATGGGTTTCAGCTTTTCAAGTGGATCAAGTGGTAATAAGGCATTATTTTGTTACAGAATCTTACTTTTGTCTGTAAAATGGAATAGCATAGCTCTAAACCAGGTTTTATGCTTTTTTCCATTTTTCAAAATGTAAGTATTGTTTTGTATGAAAAATATATTATAAATCATCTTAGCAGGATAAAATCCAAATTAAAGTTATCATGTAGACCATCTAAGTAGTGGAGGGGAGTAAAGGGGCAAAAACTTCTAAAAGGAAGAGCCAGCATATTTCAGCAATAAGCAAAAAATAAAGAGGATATTCTTCAGAGCTGTTCTCTTCTGTTTAGAAACTCACTGAGTTGGTAAAATAAATAAAATTAATGAGTGTCTCTTTTTTAATAAATGTGAAAGATAGTAAAGGCAACCAAGAAGGAAAAGGTTATTTGGTATTACTGGAAAAAGCAAGACTGGTCATTTTTTATTTCCTGATCTATGCAATGACGTTTAAAGGAACTTACTACATACAACTGGGGGAAAAAGCCTCATTAGCGGCATAGGTAAACGTATAATGATAATGAGTTTATTGAGTAATTACTCCAGTCATAGTATAAATATGTTCATATATCAATTCCATGCACAAAAGTGAGATAAACTGTTTCACTGCAGGGCTGGTCTGACTTCTGAACAATCAATTTCTTTATAAATGTAGTTATTTAGCTGTGAAGTTATGAGGAGAGGATTGCCAGTAAATGGTGTGAAAATATCAAGGGTGGCAATATTTTATTTAGAATAGTCTGTAACAAAGGGAATGAAGAAATGCCCGAGGTAACCTTAGATTAACTAACTCAGTTAATCCCAATAAAACAACTGCTGCATCATGGAACACACCCTGGGCTGCCAAATTTTACCAAAAAGTGCAGTAAATTTGTGAGTCAAAATCTCTGTTGTGCTGTCTGCCTCTGTGACATAGAGTACGAACATATCAACAGCATTTGAATAAGCTACTATAGCATTACACTGAAACAACAAAACCTTTAGTTTCTTAGATGTTTAGAGAATTGAACAAGGTATCAGGAGAGGTAGAGGGATGAGACTGAGGTGTGTAGTCAGTGAATTTCCTGACAGTGAAATGTAGCTAACCTGGAAGTCATAAAGACACTAGTGCTGTCTCTTTGACGAGTTGAAGACTGGGTCAAATGCAGAACTGCTGCTGTTAAAGTGCTTTTTGGGCACCCAGCTGGCAATTGTACCTGCAGGAGCCCCCACTGTGCTGTTTGCAGCTCTGTTGTTGGGGTGCTCTGTTCCAGAGGCAGCCCTGAAAATTCTTCTGGTTTGCTGAGTACTTTCCTCCTTGTCTGCCCTGGTGGAAAGTAGCAGCGGAGTGGCAGGGAGCAGGTTTCTTCCAGCAGCCCCTGTTTCTCTGCAGATTTACTACACACCAACTCGCAGAGCCTTTCCTCTGAATTTCTGTGGCACTACTAGCATTAAGGCCTTAACAAAGGAGGAAAAATAATAAAACTCTTGAAGCTAGATGGTGAAGCTGAGCATGTCTGGATAGTGTACCCATCCAGGGCTTGGCATATCCATGGTTTGGCTGACAGCCACCATCCAGCCTCAGGGGTCATTGGCACAAGGCTTTCCTCCCTACTTGTTTGTTGTGGTTTAAACCCAGACTTGCAGCTGCTCCTTCTCCCCCAGTGAGGGGATGGAAATTGAAAGGGTAAGAGGGAGAAAACTTGTGAGTGGAAGAAAAGCCGGTTTAACAGTGAAAGAAAAAGCCCTGCATGTGAGCAAAGCCAAGCAAGGAATGAATTCACCACTTCCCATCCTCAGGCAGGTGTTCAGCCAGGCCCAGCTGGCTGGGGAAAACAGGCATCATCACTCCAAATGTCACCCTCTTCCTTCTTCTTCTCCCAGCTTTGTTATGTTGCTGAGTATGGCACCATGTGGTCCCTGAGGTCGTTTGGGGTCAGCTGTCCTGCCTGTCCCAAGTCCCTGCGAGCCCTCAGCCTCCTCAGTGGTGGGGAGTGTGAGAAAAGTCCTGGTTACACTGAGCAAGCGCTGCTCAGCACTAAGGAAAACATCAACACTGCTTCCAGCACAAATCCAAAATGTAGCTCTGCACCAGCTACTATGAAGAAAATGAACTCTACTCCAGCCAAAGCCAGAATGTTTCTATTCTGTGCTCTAAAACACAAGGAGCCTTTATATCCCATTGCTAGAAAGGGGCTCACATCCTGCATGACAGTGGATGGAAATACAAAGATTTGCTTTGTTGTTACTTGGTATGTTAATATTTTAGAAGCTCAGTCTAAAACAGAAAATTAGAATATCCTAATTTTCCTTGTAATCAATGTTTAATGCATGTTTCATTAACATAGCTTCACTTTATAAAAATTCTCAATATTTTTTCTCTGTAGAAAAACATAATGAATAAGTGAGCTTGACAATACAGGATTTCTGCTTTCTGCAGAAAATGACAAAGGTATATTTATTTTATTACCCAAATGGCTTCAGTGTTTATACTGCCACCATTATTGCACGTCTCTTGGTAATTTCACCTCACAAAATTCCAGCCACAGGGAAGGCTGTGCTGATCTTATGACACTGCTGTTCCAGCAGCACTGGGAGGGACGATGCTGTTCAGTAACAGGCTGAAGGTCACACAGGAGGAGAGTGGTGTGGCTCCTGGAGCAGAGCTGCTGAGCAGGCAACATCTGCTTTTTTCCTTCTAAAGGTTTAGTCTTTAGATATTAGGTCCTTTGAAATAGAAGAATACAATCAAAATGACCTGTTCTGCTCCTTTTGTGTGTATGTGATGGGAAGGATTTGGTAGCACTGTCTACAGGCAGTGTGAACTCCGCTGCCTTTCTTTCACCTGAATCCAGAAGAGAATTATCAGGAACACATGGCTGAGTTCACTTCAGTTGCTTTATGATTAGGAATTCAGGAGAAGCAAATGTATTCATCAAATTTCATAGGGATGTCTTGTCAGAGACTAATTCTAGTCCACAAAATGATATTAAATGGGACATAATGGCTTTCCTGATTGTTGCTTTCTGCTGCCATTATTTTGAAAATGGAATCAAGCAAGAGCCTTGTATGTATGGCCAGTATGTTCTGGCAGAAAGCATGTCAGATCTGTGCTACCTATTGGAGTTGCTGTTATTTCATAATATTCCAATCCTTAAAGTTTTCTTTTTTGTTGGGCTTGGCAGGTGGTGGCAGACAGAGCATGGGTGGCTTCTCATGCAGCTGCCTACTTTCACAAAAAGTATTGAGAAGAGATGAAAATTGTTCATTCAAATGTAGTAGGTCCTTTTGTGAATGCTGCTCTTTACTGTGCATAATTTTACCTTATATATAGGAAATAACCCCATTTCTAGTTTTCCATTGGAAAAAAGTTTCCATTTTGCACAAATAAATAATAATGTCACTGATGGGTCAGGTACCATCTGTAGTCAAGGGGGTATTTCCTGCAGCTAATACCCTATAGGCTGAAATGTACCTGTCCAAACCCTACTAAATTACAAATGCTTTGGCTGGTGAAACTTAAAGTTGCATTGTGGACAAAATCACTTGACTCCCTAGTGTCAAACAGTACTTTTTTTTTATGTACTAGTACTTCTTTTATGGTGTAGGTTCTGTTAAGTCAAACAAGAAACTCATTCAGACAGCTAAATTTATATAATGACACATATCAGTCTTCAGAAAAAAAAAATATTCTGCACAGGACTAAAACTTTCTGTATAATATGGAAACTAAGATTTTTCATTTTCCAGTCACTCCAGAGAGTGGCCTGTTTGAATTTTGAAACTATTCTTCCTCTGGGTACCAAATGATATTTAATATGCTAAGGAAGGGTTATTCTGCAAAACATTCCTGTATTTGAACTTTGGTAGGCAATTACACTGCATGTCAAATTGCTCTTATCTCTGAAATGCGATGTGTGCAGACCATAGAAAATACAGTAACGGAGCATGTTTATCTCTTGCCATAAAGTCAGAGGGCATCGTTTGTGTAGAGCATCTGGTAGTAGTTAAGGATATTTTAACTGACACCTCCGAGTGACTCCAATTATTTTTTTCAAACCAGGTATAAAAACAGGTACAAAGCAAATAGCTCACTGAATTACTGGGGGGTTTTGAGTTCCTGGAAGAGGCACTCTGTCTCTGTAGGTAAGCTCTGGCTTGATGTGACCTTGAGCTTTTTTAGGAGAGGAGTCTGTGACAAGCAGTATTCAATGAAGATATTATTACTAGGCAAGTGTCTGAATTCTTGTGTGTATTTTAAATTTTGTCAAAAAAAAATTAAATAGAAAGTTTTACTGCAGTTTGGAAAATGGTCTTGATTCTGCAGGGCCAAGTTGGAAATCTTGCATGCCTTTGCCACGATAAGCAAAGGATCCTTCTGGCTTGTTTCTTCTAGATTGTACATCTAGCTAGGGCTTGAAACAAAAAAAAATTAAATTTTCTGAGTATTTTTTTCTCTTTTGAATTGGGAAATATTCAATGTAATAAAGGGAAAAATGGATTTGACAGTTTTTGAAAAAAGTCCTGAGCCGTTGCTTTTATTAAGTAGCTGGAAGCAAAAGTTTTTAATGTTAGGCTTGTAATATTTGTGGGGAGGAAAGTGGGAAAAGACACATCCAGCAAACCTGTTAAGCCACTTAGGAGTGAGTTTTCACCTCTCCTGACAATTACCTCATTTGCTGTTATAATTGCCATCTTTAACAAATGGCCTGCTGGAGAGCACCAAACACCATGATACCAAATATAAATCTTACATCTTTTAGTCCTTTTTTATTGATTCCTAGGTGGTATTTTTCTACCTAAGTCGAGTCCCTGGCCAATGTTTTCAGGAAGAGTTTTGGAGGGTTTTTATTTATAAAGTTGGTGATCTTGGGCAGGCATAATATGAAGCCAGGGTCTCATTTTCTTTTTATTTCAAGTATTGAATGTGGCTTTCCTCTGTGCTGTAGCTGTGTAGGGCTTTGAATATGATATGAAATCACTTTCCAATTAGTCAAAGTCTTTCTCATGGCTGATGAATGCCATGCATAATGAAAGACTGTATTCATTTATCATCCATAGTAAATCATTGATCACAGACATATCTTGTGGAAAAACTTAATCAGAGCTATTCAGTTTTTCTGGTTGGTTAAACTCAGAACAGCAGAGAAATGATTGCTCAGTTAGTTGGTTAAACATTTGGTTTATTAGATGTTACTCACAGTTTCTGATGCTTTTTGTGGTACAGATGAAAGTTTGTTGTTAAGGAGATGAAGGCAGATGGCAAAATTCTTATCCCTCGAAAAGCACAAAGCCCATGAATTAGTGTGAAATGTTTATCTACGTGTGGATATGCCACAAATGAATTTGATACCAAGTAACTATCAATAATATATTTATAGATCTTTTACAAAACCTAACTGGTGTTTCAAGTGAATTAGGTAGTCTGGAACCATTATGTAACAATTCTCCTTAGGCTATGTGCATTGATTAAGAATATGAAACTTGCTTTTTCTTTTTCTTTTTTTTTATAAGGGAACACCTCCAAATTAAAGCAAAATGGTCTATTGTTGAGGGGATGGAAATTATCATTAGTTCAGGTGCTGTCATAGGTCTAGATGGCTTGAATGGTTTTACTAACATATCTTGTTAATTTTTATTTCTTTTTATGACTTATCTTTTAGGAAAGATAATGAAGGCAAACCACCTGTATCAGGAGAGGAATGATAATTCAGTAGTTCCAGCATAATTATGGATGAGACATTGAAGTCAAATCCACATAACTCCTTTTTATATGTTAAAAGCCTCATTTAGTTCAGTGGTTCCTACAGAGGATTTACTAAAGTGTCCCCATTTAGTTTCTCCAAGGCTAAAGGATCCTGAAACACTGGAGTCAACAAATTAGCAGAAAGCTTTATTATCTAAATCTGGGCAGTTTCTCAGGGTTTTGTAGCTGTGACCTCTAATCTCTGTGCCATCTACCCCGAGAGCTGAACAGCATTTCCCGGTTTTAGAGAGCTGCACTGACAGTCTACATACTGAAAAATATGAGGAATGGTACCAATAATAAATATGATTTTTAAAAGTCTGACCATAATTTCTCTGTGATGTTAGAGTGTTTCAAGTGGCCTGGTTCTACAGAAGATAATGTTAAAACCTCCCCTTTTTTTACTGTTCTTTGTCTGCTTTTTCAACGTAATTTCCTTTCTGGTTACTTGCTCTACTTATTTTTAATAGTTACAACATTTGTCAAGAAAACTGACAGGCAAATGGGTTTTTGATTTTCTTTTTGAAGTTGATGCTGTTCATATTGTAAGAATTGTACTATTTCTTTAAGGAAAGAAAAAGAAAAGACAGATACGTATCTTAATTCAATCACATAATAAATTGCAAGGTCTCAACAATATTAAGTATGTTCAAACCCTGGTATGAAACCTTTATTATACAGTAAGTAGCCTCTCAGTTCTGAGGATTATCTAAAATTAACTTTATTGAAAGAAAGAAAAAAAAGGAAAATAGGAGGGTGAGTGTTCTGGATTATTGTTCAGGCTTTCCCTGGGAAATCTGAAGGGATTCATGACTATGCTCAAGAAGCAGTATGGCTTTAGCTAGTTCCTTATTGGATCCCCAGTTTGTTCTTTTTAATGCCATGCATTCATTTTACTTTAATGTAGCGAATTTTTTTTATGTTTATATTGAATTTAGTTTAGTTTTAGTTAGTAGGTTATATGTAGTGCACAACATAGACCATTGAGGGGGTAGAACTTAAAGAAAGGAGTCCTTCTCAGAAAAGGTAACACTCAAAGGATCAGGATATTTCTGCAATATAGAAAGCCTGGCTTCAAGTCTCTAATGCTTGATTTTCACACCAAAAACTGAATGTGAATCTTGCACCTCAGGTGGGTGCCTGACCAGCAGACTGCAAACTATTGATTTTTATGAAGGGTTCATTTTCTCTCTGCCTTTGAGCACAGTGTTCTCACTCTGTTTAGGTGGCCTGATCTGTGGAGCCAAGGAAGCTTCTTTTCTCCTTACACTGGCTGCATGTGTTAAATGACAAGATATCCTGTCTGACCCTCACTGTTAAGATTAAATTTTCTTCCCTTGTGAATAAAATCTTCACCTAATAACAATCCCAATAATAAATATAAATTTCTGTGTATTCCAGTTAAGGTCATTCTCATTGCAGGCACAGAAATCTATATTTAGCTTACCTGCAGAGCAAAGGAATTCTTTTTCATTGTCTACAGCATATTTCAGGCTGGACTGTGGGACAGCCCAATGGCCTATATAATGTCATGGTTTGCTATCATAGATTTATTGTATAACTGACTCTCTGACCCAGGATGAAGAGTATTGCATTCTCTGTGTGAAAATAAATACTTGATAGAAATTTATAGACCATTACAATATTTTTTTTTATTATGATCCTGGAGTTCTCTCATAGAGAATAAATAAGAGCTGCAGTATGTTCTCATATTGGCATCTGAATGTTAGTACAGTGGATATAATGGTGTCAAGAGAAAATAATTTGCAACTGATCCACTGAGATGGATCATTCTAATTAATATCTTCTTTGAGACTGCCAATTTGCAGTTTTACAAGGGGAAAGAAACGTGTGTTGATTTGGATTCACTGCAAAAATTAAATTTCATTTTTCATAGGGACTATTAATTCCATCTTTCAAACTGGATTACTCCTGTTGGTGAGACTAGAATCAGATTATAGGTTCATATAAGTTAATCTTTTGGGCACTACTCTATTAGGACTTCTTTTTTTTTTAATGTCACAAATGACCTTTGGCCTAGGACATGCTTGTTTCCCTGGTGTGTAGGAATATATAGCTTTCTCTTCTGCTGTAGTCTGTCCTTGAGATGCCAACTGTCATCTTCAAAATTTTCATTTGAGATGAACTCATATATTATATGTTTGCCAGATTCTGGACTTTGTAGGGAGAAACTACTTTCTGCAGACTTCTTCACAGGGTCAGAGGCAATGTGATCACCTCACTTGGGAAGAAGGGGAATTGCTTTCATTTCAGATGGATGGATATCACAGAGAAGGAGGAAAGAGATGTGGATTCATAGTGTTGCCATCTTTTGTAGCCTCTGCAGTTTGCTGGTGCCACCCTCCTGCATTCTCTACCTTGTTGTCCCTTGACAAGTAAATATTTAGGCTTAATGGGGACATGGAACTCCATATGGAGGTGTTTGGGGAAAATGTAAATTGTGATAGTATCAGCTTCTTGGCCATAAGTTTTATGTCCTACCCTAAGTCTTCTAAGCAGGTTCTCTTCTTCCCTTTCTGCTGTCTTAAATCTATTATTTTATTCTTTATCTTTGTTTATTGTGCTATTTGCCCCCATTCACTTTACTTTTTAAAATGTATCCAACTTGAAACCTAGGAAATTGGAGTGCTGTGTTAGTCTCAGGAGTGACATAGCCATCTATTTGAAATTCCCCTTGGCTCCATAAGGTTGTACAAGAAACAGCTCTGGGAAATGTCCACAGAAAGTGTCTGTGATCTCTTGGGCTAGAACCTACATGTATTAGTACTATTAAACATTAGCATAAAGAATAAAAGAATGAATGAAGTCTTGTGCCTTAATTACTTTTTAATACTTAGTTACAAATGTGCTTAAGTGGAAAGGAAAAGATAAGCCTTCTCACGAGGAATGAGAGATGTGTTTCTGTGTGTGTGTTTTCACACAGAGGTCATTGTGGCTGACTTCATGAAGTGCAGTGCACAATGCAGTTTGTTACTGCTGACCTTAAAAAATCATCTGGGAAAGTACATTGCTAAAAAAAGATGTGAAGAAGACATGATGAAGTAATCTTAGTTGAATTTAACACTTACCAGTTAGGGATATGTTTGCAAGCATTTTAGCAGCTGCAGATTAGCTTTACCTGTGCTTCTCTTTTCACACCGTTTAATCAGAAGGATTTAAATAATTTCACTTATACGATACAATCCTGTTGAAATTTTTGGTCTAGAGCCTAGACAGACACACTCATTTGGGTGAAAATCTGAATGCAAAATAGAGAATTCCCTTTTCATATTTATTTTGCAAAGAGGCTGCAATTAACACCATTTTTAGACCCCTTTGCCATGGTGTGCACATGGGATATTAGGCTGTCCTTTCCAGACTTTGCTGCAGGGGTCCCAGACACAGAACAGAGCTTTTGCTTCACTATAAGCAATGTCTTATCTAGGTGGGTTTTTCTTTTTATAGATATTTTTTTTTATGGTATCTCCAATAAGCATTTGTTTGTTTCAGAATCAAGTGATCATTTCTGAAACCATGAGCTGCACCTAAGCATTTCTCAAGGTTTCTCTGATAACTCATGGCTTTTTTAATGCATCCATAAATATGTATTTGATCATTCCCACTGCATATGGTGATATTGAGTGACCTCATTTGGACTTTCCAGAACTTCTGTGTGTGTCACAACAGTGCTGCTTCAATAGGGTTTTCTGCAGTGGGTTATTGTGCTTTCTTCCATAGAGGTGTGATACCAATGAGCAGCGTGTGTGCATATCACATCTGCCTATTTAGGACACATGGCAGATGCTTTAGGTAAGATTATGGGATGCCACAACATGATCAACTTTCATCCTATTGTAGTATTATAACTGTCAAATGTGTATTCTGCAAAGCTTAATGACTTAACATGCAAAAGTTTGAACTCGGGTGTCATAATGGCAGAGCAGTTATTGCTATTATGAGATTTTTAAAAGGAATTTGTTAAGGGAACCAGAAGACTTTAATTTTATCTCTGCTGAGAAACAATGCAGTTTAAAAAACCAAGCTATATTTGGCCATCAAGTCATAGAATAACTGATGTGAAAAAGCCCTCTAGTGTCAGTAAGTCCAGCTGTTAAAGTAAACCTATGTCTAAACCACGTCCCTCAGCACCACATCTACACAGCTTCTAAATACCTCCAGGGATGCTGATTCCCCCACTTCCCACACAGCCTGTTCCAATGCCTGACCACCATTTCACTGAAGAATTATTTCCTAATACCAGATCTAACCCTTCCCTGCTGCAGTTTGAGGCTATTCCCTCTCATCCTGCCACTGCTTACCTGGGAGAAGAGACCAACCCCCACCTCACTACATGTTCCTTTCAGGGACTTGCAGGGAGCAGTAAGGTCTTTCCTGAGCCTCCTTTTCTCTGGGTGAACCACCGCAGTTCCCTCAGCCACTCCTCATTTGTGCTCCACTCCCTTCACCAGCTCCATTGCCCTTGTCTGGACTTGCTCCAGCACCTCAATGTCCCACTTGTATTGAGGGCCACAGAACTGGACCCAGGATTCAAGGTGCAGCCTCACCATAGTAGGTATTACCTGAGCATAAGGTTATGGTGTTACAAGATTATTCTTTGATATATCATCCACCTCTGTACTAAATTTTGAAAGAAACACATTCCCCTTGTGGCATGTTTGTTAGAGGTACAGGTAAGTGAAAATGTCTGCACACTGATGAGCGCTTGGCACAGCTCTTCCAGGAGATACCAATCTGTGACTCTCCTCACATGTTTTTATGACAAACAGTTTGGGATAGAGGGTTTTAAGTCTGTAATATGGTATTTATAGCCAAGACAGGTGCAAATGTTTGTCAAAAAGATATTAGGAAATGCTCACAGAAAGGCAAGAATCCCCACCAGCATAAGTTGTACTTAAGCTTTGGTATGAGGTCTGCCAACTCCTCTCAAGACTGTGAAGAAGAGTTTCTTTTTGATGTGAGGCAGCTTCTGATGTTTCATAATCAGAGGCAAAAGATGCATGTAGCAGTGTCTATGTGGACTACTTCAGTTTTTCTGACTAGTGGACAGTTTTAGTTAATAGAATATTTTTTCCTTGACCAATAACTTACGACCACTGTCGTGGGATCTGAATGAAATAAAACCTGAGCAGTTTTTTCAAGTCAGTTATTTTCTAGATAGGCGAGTACTGGGAGGAAGCTGAAGTAGTACCTCATATCCATCATATCCATCAGGAACAAAGGCCAAAAGGGAGGTTTTGAAACATTATTATGTATGGGGATTTTGAATATTTTTCTTACTGTAGAATTTTACTACATTTTTAGGTCTGATGGAAAGATATTTTACATATTTTCTCACAAATGTTCTTACTGATCCCTTAGTCAATGCTGGTGAGATACACTTCTCATTGAACCATTAATTTATTAAACCAAAAGCATATTAAAAGGCAACATTTAGAGGAAGCCTGAGTAAAAACATTGTGAAGGAGCAGATAACTTCTTCTCCTGACATTATCACATCGCTCAAGCTGCAGTTGTCAACCCTAATGAAAGGTGGTGATGCTGATTTGAGCATATTGCTTATGTGATGTGCAAGAGCTTTGGGAGATAAGGAATCCCTGTTGCTATCATTTATAATTAAAGTGTCCATCACTTTCCTCTGAAAAACTGCTTGACGAATAAATAATTAAAGATCTGATTCTGATACACTTAGTTGAAATGAGACTTCTGAGAACAGTTCAAAAGCAGTAAATGGAATTTCTTCAAAGTAAGGCTTCAAGATAAATAATAGTATTACCGTCTCAGTCAAAGCCAGTTCTCATTTGTTGAGGCAGGAGGCTATTCTGGTTTATGTGCTTTAAAATCTAATCTCACAGGCATCTGAAACTTCCTGCTTGCAAACAATGCCTGATGATGTTTATCATTTTGTCTTTTAAGCACAGTATAAACTGGTATTAAAATTAATGGCTACCTAACTGTTCCCTGCTTTTTCAGACAGCCAAAGATAAGTTGTCTGTCTCATGGTTTGTGTGGTATGGAAGCTTTATAAAGTGCTATGTTACCTAAAGAGATAATTTTATTTGCAAATATGTGTATTTTATACAGGTTTTTTTCCCTTTGGTTGTTTCACTGAATTGATATTTAAAATAATGGTTATGCTAAAACGATGTTTACTTTCATAGTTTCTAAAATAATCAAAAGGATTGAGGGGAACTTTTATTTCGAAATACAAAGTATTTTACCTGCTTCTGTCGTGTTCCTGTAATAACCATGCCCCCATTATAGCCGAAATAACTTGCGTATTGTAGGAATGCAAGTCCCTTGCAGTGTTGGCAGGGTGGATTTGGTACCTTAAAATTAACCTTTTACTACCGCATGCGTATGTTTGTCATTTATCCCCTTTTTCTCAGGTGCAAAGAGGGCTACCAAGGAGTCCGCTGTGACCAATTTTTGCCGAAAACCGACTCAATCTTGTCAGATCCAAGTACGTCAAATGTTTTTCTTCTCTTTTCAATCCGTGCTGGAGGCTGCTCTTGCCATGTGAGATGACCCTTTGCCTGTAGTCAGTCAGTCCGTGCCATGGGCACTGCAGCTGTGTGCCAACAACAGCGATGCTCTCCTTGGCAGGATAAAACCATCGTCCAGTCTCTGCTCTTCTCACACATGTGCTGCTCCAGCAGGGCAGTCCAGCAGGGAACGTGATTGCTTAGGCTCTGGAATAATACTGTCCCTGCTTAGAGCCAAAGCATTTGTGTTTCTCTACTTTTGACTCAACTACAAATAAAATAATATAAAAGGAAGCCCTGTACAGAGTGCAAAGTGGTTCCTTCAAAAGGAAATAAATGCACATTGTGTAGCACTGAAGAGATTATAATCTCCTTGGAAATACTTTATATCAGTTTACATGAAAGTTAATTATTATTCACTTTGACAAGTGATTTGTTGTCTATTTTCACAAGTAATAAATAACAGAGGTGTACTTTCAGGTAATAATGTGGAGACAAAGTAACTTTCTAGTACACAGGCCGGTACATGTCAGAAAAACATTGCATATATCTTCTCCTACTCCACTGTTTCCCTTTCTAAATTTTCTTGACCAATAAAATGTCAAAAAATATTATCCAAGATGAGTTTTTTGAAGGTGAATCAATTTAATTATGCTTATTTTACATTTTTAAATGAAGTGACGTACAACAAAGGGTCATATCCAGTCTCTTGGTTTTGTTCATATACCTGGAACTGTAACATATTAAGTCTTCTGGTTTTGGGTGCTCTTTAAAATTAGATTTGTTTTCTTTTGTTTTTTTTGAAGAACAATGCTTGTTTTTCTAGTCTTTGTGCTTTTTAATTTATTTTCTTGTGCTTTTCCATGTGAAAACCTGTTTCCAAGGGCACCTGTTGCTTTGTAGTTCTCTGTGTCGTGGAGCTCCCATTACAGTTTGCTTTTGTGTTTGGTTGATTTTCCCCTTAGCTTGACCTTTAATGGTAAAGTGCAGAGCTTGTAGTGAGCAGGCAGATTTTACCTCAGCCAAGTTTTATGTGCATGTGTCACTATATGTCAAAGAAAAAAGTAGCTTGTATCCTAAAAGTCTGGGACAGGACAGTTGATTAACAACAGGACAGGGTGGTACCCGTCTGACCTGTTTTTCACAGGGAACTCTGGCTTTACTCTCTCGAGAGCAGAGGTTAAATCCATGCAGATACATCACAAAGCCCCAAAAAGGCTCCCAGATTAAGCTGCATCTAACAAGACCAAAAGCCCCAGAGTGTTTATCTGGTGCAGACAGTATTGTTGTTTCTTTCTTTGTGTTGGTCTTCTCTTTAGTAGGAGATGCTTGTTCCAGTTGAGATCTGGCTTTATTGTTTCCAGAGCGCTTTTCAGCCACATGATCATACTCAGTGAGCCAAGTTCTGCTGAAACATCCTTTTTACACCTTCTGAAAACATCAGCTTTTAAAAAAAAATTATTGAGGTTTTCTTTCAAAATTATTTAGAGTATGTAAGGAGAGGGAGCTTTGACTGAACATTGTCATGGATCCACTGGACACACCCATGGCCCAGGAAGAGCCTCTCTTTTGGTTTTAATGAAGAAGGTTAACATGAGTTAGGTACATTTCTAGTCAGTTTAGAAATATAACTTCTATTTGAGCTTTGACTGTTTTCAAAAGAGAAAAAGACAGGTCCAGTTTGGGTCCATTTCTGTGTGTTGGCATAATGTGATGTATCTCTGTGTATGTGTGTGCACATGCACTTGTTCTAAGGATGTTGAGCCTGGAAAGAAGATAATTGAACTTTCTGCTGCAGCTGGACAGTGACAACCTTTTATTCTGGAGACAGTAATGTAGTTATTTTCCTTCTGGAGAGAGAAAAAAAATTAATACCTCACGGATAAGTAGCACTCAGTGGCAGAAATGTTTGTTATTTGCACAACCTGAGGAGTGTAAAAAGTATTTGACACAGTAGTCAAGCACAGCATTATCATCTTCGAAGGCTCTGGGTTTACACTGCCAAAACTTAGGTTTGTGGTTGAGTGTGTTTGGATTAGAAAGAGAATGGTTGAAAGGTGAATTTGGAGGTGGCTTCAGAAAGAAACAATTTTTAAGATGCAACACTAAATTTCCAAAAACTGAAAAATGAGATGAGAGCTCCTTTGTCTGGGCTGCACGTAGCCAGCACTGGCTGGTGTCAGTCAGGCTTTATGAACAAGTCCAGCTCATTTGAGTTTTATGGGATTGCTTAGGGTGCTCTGGTAGGGAATTTGCTGCTGATGACACACCAGCTAACATGTAGCTCATTTAAAGTTTGCATGCATGAAATACTGCAGCAATGTTTTTGTCTTACCTTGCCTGTGATAGCACAGGTTGTATTTTCAGAATACACCCTTGCCATGGCTGGGAAGTGAATCTGCACCGGTCACTTGGTAAATAGCAATGAATTTGTTATAAAATTGTTGATTATATACATGGGCCAAAGCATCTTGATTTTTTTGGTCCTTGTCTTCTTACAATGTTTTTTTAAATAGCCTGCTAAAACAAACCAAGCTTGTTCAGCATAGCTATTATCTGCATATTATTTGCATCATGAAAAATAGTGTGTTATGGCTCTGCAATATTTCTAACACCAGCTTCTTACCTCATTCTAGATACATGTTAGGCAGGTCTTGACTTTACATCACAGATATTAATACAAATTATGTAATACTTAATATGGATTAATGCATGCCAGATCATGTACATGTAGTTTAATTTAACTAACTGGTTCAGGTATTTAAGATTCTCTTTTCAGGAAAAGCTCCTGAAACTACCTGATGGTGTTTCAGAGTTCCTGAATTGGCATCCATGGCTTTTCACAGTCAGATCTACCACCTGTTACTTTCCTTCAGCTCAAAGATAGGATTAAAGTCGTAAGAAAAATAAATGTACAACACACAGAGACCAATATCAAAACACTCCAGGCTCAGGCTCTTTGACTGGACCTTTAAGCATCACAGGAACAGCTTCCACTTCCCTTAATATCTCTACTCTTACCAAGGTTTTCTGGCTATGAGAGAAAGCTGTTAAAAAGGAATCCAAAAAAATCCAAGCACAAGTAGTTTGAGAAGTTTGGTAATCTTGGTATATGAGAGAAACTTGCCTAAACCGTGGGAGCCTCAGACACTTGGGAACCTTACAGATTAATAAGGGGAAAAGGCTGCATGGCAAAGCCACCCAGGCTCACAGTCCCCTCTAGAGGAGGAAACCTGTCAGCCATGCAAACACTGCAGACCTCCCTGAACACTCTCTCAGTCATCTTCTCCATTATATGGATGAAGTAATAATGGGACAAAAAGAACAGGGACAGGAGTATATTTAGAACATTACTTCAGCTTTCTTTATCTGGTCTAACTCCTCTATAAATACAGCTAACAGCAATGGTAGAGTACTTACATTTTCAGCATTTTAAGTACAACCTTAATACAACTTTATGCACAAGACATTTTTCTGTAGCCCTATGTGGCATTGATAAAAATAAGGATTGGGAACTTATTTACAACATAGATTGTAGAAATGTACTCCTGTACTATCCCTTATAGTGTTCTGGAGTAGACCTGCCTGGCCCAATGAGTCCTGAAAGGTAAGTTGCATGTGGGCTGCAGATATTTCTTTTAATCTGCTTTTATTCTGAGGCAAAGTAAAACCTTTAAGGCTTTGACTGTTCTGTGGACATATTCCAAAGTGGGGAACAAGGCATTGAAAATGACTTTATCCCATTACCTCATTTTACCAAATTGCTCCATTTCAATTACAAGCATATTGTTCTTAGCACTGAAAGCTACTTTTCTATGCAAAATGTGTATTTCAATTTTGTAATGTTCAGTATTAATTTTATACTTATCATATCAACATTCAAGTTGTCCCATTTGACTCAGAAGCTTGAATAAAGAGGGGTCTCCTATCAAATTTTGGGAATGTTATCCAATCCTTTTTGCAGAATAAATGCATTGTCTCCTAGAAGAATAAAAGTGGGCTGGAAAGGTTAAACACCAAGCCATGCTCCTGCTGTTGCAGTCAACCCCATCACCTAATTTCTTTCTCCTGTAATCTGATGATACTTCACTCATAAGCCAGTGTGATCAGTGTGAACCAGCCACTGGAAGCAGGGTTTGTTTAGCATCCCTGCTTGGAGAATTTCAAGATTTTGCAGCTTCCAGACAAAACTTAGGCCAAAATGTGTCAATTTTATGCTTCTTTAAAATGCTTTGTTTCAACTTTGATTTTTTTTTCTTTCTTTCTTTCTACTTCTTGGTTTCCATGTTGCTGTGCCTCAGGTTTGTTAAACTGGCTTTTTCAAATGTCAAAAGTCTTTTTCCTACTGAGTGAGCTACAGCCTGTGGTCTTATAACACTTTAACCTGTGACAACTTGGTACACATGTTTCTCTTTGAATCTCATCAAAGAGAAACCTGCAAGTGTCATATCTGGAACCTGCAGTTGCTCATTCTTAGATTACCTCTTTCTGTAGCAAGGGATCAAACTCCCTCTTCTGGAAGACTGAGGCTGTAGATAAGAAAAACAACTATAGCTAGGTTAAAAATGAAAAAATGTCATTCCAAAAATGTATTCAAAGCCCCAAGACCCCCACTAACATCCTCAAAAAATAAAAAAAGCCCACCAAGAAAATCACCAAAAATCTTAGGAACTTCATTTTATTGTTTATTTCGCCTATCTAGTTTTGCATAGGTCATGTCATAGGATAATTCATGTTGAAAGAGAAATCCGGAGAACTCAGGAAGTTCAGCCTCCTGCTTTAAGCAAAGTTGGCTTTGAAGTTTGTGCTACGGCACTGAACACCACAAAGGTGTTTTGCAAATGGACTTTTATTAAATAGAGGATAAAAAGCATCACCATTGTGAGATATCTCTAAAATGTATTTTCAAATAATTTTAATACATAAAATGAAACTTGTCCCCCTAACTGAATGACTGATTTTCTAGGGCCTGAATAATTTTTTTGTCAATTCTACTTAACCTTTCTGAATTTGTCAAAGTTCCTTCTGAATTTGCTTTTTTACTCCTTTTTTGATTTCTAGAAGACATAGGAGAAAAGAAGATTTTGCTGCTGAAAATAGTTCAAAGGTTGCATGGAAATAGGGGCAGTTAGGAGTGGGAGACTACCCAGAGGTGGATATCTGAGTTTTGTGGAGGACAAGTCCTTCTTAAACAGATTTAACATGGGACTTATTTAATCTTAGAAAGAACTTTTGAAATCTAGATCTAAGTCTGAATTTTGAGGCTTAACTTAGTCTTAAAAAGAAAAGGTTTTAAGCCTCTCTGCATTAATTATTTTATCTGTTCAAAACTTTTTTATTCAGATAAAGCATATGAAGGGAGAGGTTGTAGATCAGTCTTCTTTTACAGTGACTGTCATTTTATGCTGTTTTATTAAACTAATGGCAGAGTGCCACACTACCTGTGTGTTCACAGAAATATTAATATTGCTCTAGGATATTAAGCTTTTACAAAAATGAAATAATCAAAAGGTGGCATTTTATTGGCTTGTAAAAATAGGGTTTAAGAGCTACAGATGTGGTGACTACAGTCCATAGAAGTCCCCAAAAATGACACGTTAGTAGAAGATCTGTTAGCCTCTCTCTGGTGGATCTGACATTTCTCTCAACTGCCGTCTCTTTATAAAGGTGTATAACCGGGGTTCCTCCAGATCAAATGCATCACAAATTAACCTGGATTAGTCCTGGTGAATTAATGGATTGAAAGGAAGGAATTGCTTTAATTAAAATTATAATAAAGAGGAAAAGTAACACATTCTCTCCAAAAGTTTCAATGACTTTAGGTAAGAAAAGATACCTCAAATGAGAGACAGGCTGAGGAATATGAAACAGCAACAATGTAAAATAATAGAGAAAATCTATCCCTGGGGAAATGGGGGACATTTTCCCTCCTCTCTGATCAGGTGTGTAGAGACTTTGGCATATGATCAACAAAAGATGATGTGTTTTCGAGTGGTATGGAAGCTGTAAAATTTGACTTTCTGTGAATAGTATGAAACTTCTTGATCTCTGTTTGGTTTCTGGTTTTGTTTTCTTTTCCTTAAAATAAGAACTTAGGCTTTATTCTGCAGAACTGGAATGGAATGTTCCAAACCAGAAGAGCGACGCTAACAAAGATTCAGTAGAAGTGTTCACCAGTGATAACTGGAAGTGTGAATGTGTTCGTTATCAGGATGTCCTGAAACATTAAAGTCAAAGAGATTAATTGAAGTCACAAATTTGCCACTAATGCTATGGGCAAAGAAAATCACTGCCAGTTTTGATAATGTTATTTCTTACTATCCCAAAAGCAAAATTTAAATTCATAGGAAACCCCGTATAATATTTGATTCTATGGACAAGGTAACAGTGATTTGTACAGAATATGCAGTATAGATGTTTTTGAGTAATTTTTTAAAATTTTTTCTTTTCTCTGTCAGTGCTGCAAAATAGGTTTTGCAAATCACAAGGATACTGGGAATCCTCATTTGTCTGATGGGGGCAGAGCGTATTGTGAGTTCATGCTAAATTTGTGTTGCTCTTCTCAAGTCAAAACAGAAAAAAAAGTGCACTCATGTGAGAGCTGTTGCCAAATATTAAGCTGAATTGCTTTCATTACTTTTGTGTGCAATGACAGAGGTGTTTTTTCTCTACTTTCTTTGAATTACCAGTCCTTCTAGAAAAAAAAACAAACAAACCACCAGTGGGTTTGCACAACTGCTCCCCACACCTTCTGGCTTGCTTTCTGGAAATATTAGTGGGTGGGTTACAGTTTATTTAATATTTCAGTTCTAAATTACTTGTCAGCCTTTGCTAAATTCATATAGATCTTCATTTAGGAATTAGTTAAAATAACATTAAAAAGGTAGTTTTTTTGGAAAAATAGAAAAATTCAATATGAATTTGACCAAAATCCTTTTATTAGTTTTAAAGGAGCATTAGTTCCTTATTCTTCTCTGTTCATCTCTTTTCCTGGAAGACAAGAATGTGTTGGCATCTGGTTACTCAACATATTTTTATTTTCAAGACTTTTTATTTTGAAGTATTCAGTTATGTCTGGTTTTGCCATGGCTTTTAGGCCATAGATGGTCTTCTGGAATTCAGCTTGTGCAGGCTGCATCTGTGTAGACATTACAAAGAGGCTGGAATCGGGCAAATGCAGTATCTTTGACAGCAGGGGAAAAAAATCTCTAAACAAACCTCAAAACCACTCGTTTCATTCTTCTTCTTTAAAATTTGCATGTTTGTGGAAGGATAATAATGAAATTGAACAATTTATTTTATATGGAGTCAGTACAAATCCCAAGGAAGAAAGAAAATGGGATCTCTAGCAATACAAATCCCAGCCAACAAGGAGTTTTCATCATCATGTCTTTCTGTAAACCACAGTTGCTGTAAATCAGAAAGGAAATGAAAGCCACCTCATGCAGAGGAGTTTGAAGGCCACCTTTCCAAACTACCATTCATCTGTGAAATGTGGGACTTGTGTCTACTTAAAGAATTTCTAGGTCTTTGTGTAGTGATTTTTGCACGTGTATTTTAGGGAAGTTTACCATCTGATGGCGGAGTCTCTGGGCCGCGGCTGGTTACGCAAGGTCCCCAGCAGATGGCTGTGGATGGAGGTTACAGTGTTACATAAGGACAGCGCTGGGAATCGCTCTTCCCGCTCTTCCCGTTCTCCCGCCAGCCGGGAACATCCCGGGGCCTCCCCGCGAGGCAGTGCAGCTCTCCCGAAGCAAGCACCTTCTGAAGTGATGAGCCTCTGAAACAGCAACTCCTCCTAGCCCTCTTACAGACACATTGTCATTTCCTCAATCTGCTGCTGCCCATTTTGTGTCTGGGGAGCTGCAAGTACAAATACAGCTGAAGTCTATGTTCTGTGACACCCTGGAAGCCCCTAATTTCTCCTGTTACCCTTACTAACTAACTTTTCTGACTTGTGTACTCTTCTGCTGACAACACGTTACTGTTGCTGTCAATCTCCCGTGGTCCTTCAGAAGGACTTCCCTGGTTTTGCCTGGATGGATGAGGTGCAGTCAGTCACTGCCTTGTCAGATCACATTTTCGGATCTCCTAAGAGGAGAATTCAGCAGTGCATTGACCATTGTTCTTCATGCTCAGGGAGAAAAGTATAAGGAAAAATGGGCCATCATGAAATGACATATGGGAGAATTACACAAAACATTTAGCTGAAAAGCATTCATTTTGTTGAATTCTTGTCTTTGTAAATTAGCTACTCAGTTGTCCAAGAGGATCTTACTTTAGCAGTACTATTTCACGTTGCATCACACTTCTGATGTTAAATTCTTCATGGTTGGCTGAGATGGTATGGCATAGATTCCTTCAAGATGCCATTGCCTGTTGCAGGAGCTAGTAAGGATACATGGAGGAAAGAGATGGATTTCTCTTACTGGCAGTCAATCCTATGTCTTAGATTTAACACAGACACATTCAAAGTGTGAATGTTTTGCCATCTCCTATGGGTGGTTCTGAGTTAAAATGATTCTAAAAAAATCATTTTAGAATCATTTTAATAATTGATAATTAATAAATGATTTAAAAATAATTTTACTTTAAAAAGTAAAAAATGCAGTAGTGTGGGGGCAGGTAAATCCTGGAGCTGTGGGGCTCCTCTTACTGTAATCTGTCCTGTCCTGTTCTATAAGTAGTGACCAGCAGGAAGACAAACTCTGCACAGCACAAGCACAAAGCTGAGGTTCAGTGCTACACACACTCACTGTCTTGAGAGTAAAACCATTAAGGCTCATCCATGAGAGCTAAAGCTTCTTCCAAGAGGATTTCTGCTGAGTGTGCTGATCATGTTCCCAAATTGAATACCTCAGAAGAGCCTCTGTGCTCTTAGCTGATCGTCACTCTTTGCATTAAGTCCTTACTCCTCTAAAAGGATGCTTATTAAGGCAATTATTGTTGTTAGACTTTTCACTTCACTTAGAGCTTCTATCAGTGTTGATTCAGCTAATTTGAACAACTTCTGCTCATGAAGGAAAACGAGGAGTAAGTATCATTCAGAATTAAAGTAGTGAGTGGTCTGTGTTGCTGTACAGATTCTGTGAGGGCAGTGTCTGTATGCACATACCTGCCTTCGAGAAGGGTAATCTTACTGAAAACATTATGGTCAATATTACTTACTGTGAGTTTGATTACCACATCAAAGTTATAATATTTTGCTAAGAATAAAAATAGCACTGAGAGTCCTGAAGGCATTTCCCAGCACATTTCTTAGGCCTAACATGAAACACATTTAGCAACAGGGAATAGCTGCTTCTGGTTAAAACTTTACTGTGCAAACCCAGCAATTTATGTAGCTATTATTTCCTGGATCAGAAAGATCAAATGATAGAATCTTGATCTCACTGGGACTGGTAAACTTTTGTTAATGACCCCTTCAAGACTGAATTGTCCTCATGGGAGGTCCTTTTATGCCATGTATGACTACTGTTTTCTATCAACCATTAGGGAGTCAAAATTGCCAGCCATGGCATTCATTTTCTTCAGTGCTAAATGTGCTCATGGCAGGAATTTCTTAAAGACAAACCAGATCAGTATTGTCCCAGAAGCAAACCAAAGAGCAGACTTGAAGAGGCAATTCTTGATGAGACTTTCTGGAGGACCAGATTCACTTCCATCCTTTTCAGAGAGCACCCTGCTCTCAGGGCTCCTGGCCCTTTGCTCTCACTGCAAGTACCTGTTTGC
The DNA here is from genome assembly GCF_001522545.3 of Parus major. NCBI lineage: Eukaryota > Metazoa > Chordata > Aves > Passeriformes > Paridae > Parus > Parus major. The sequence continues at coordinate 8,585,121 of NC_031775.1, read as the reverse complement.
TGTAGAGAAAAAGTTGTTTGCTGCCCTCACCAGTCACAAGTTAATAAGGGGCCTGGGAAACAAAGTTTCTTTTGTGATTTCAGCACACAGCCTGAGTAACAGGCGTGAAAATCCAGCTCTGGATGGTCATACAAAAAAAACATTACTGAAACATAGAACAAGTAACAGCCAAAGCCCTGCCTGTCATTGCCCATTGCCTTTCTGCAAGTAATTCTCATCTTTGACCTTGTCTTCCCCAGCTACTTTAACACCTCAGCTGAGTTAGCAAGAGGAGAAGATTTGAGTGTACTACATATGCTGCAAAAATACCAGTTTGATTGGTTTTTTAATCTTTTACCTTTCATCCCAACATATCTCCTTTATGTCCCTCCCCATTTGTGAGGGGCTTTTTCCTTCAGCATCTGAATTCTATTTCTTATAGTGAGTCTTCTCTCTCTGCTAGTCTTTGCTATCACTCAAAATTCGCCATGTGCTTTTGCTGTGATTCCTTCCCACATTGTCACTCTGTGTGGCCTTTACTCCCTCTCTAAAACCAGAATTTGAGTCCTCTGTTTCAAATCTTCCAGATGAATGTCTTAATCACAAATAGGTTTTTGTGGGCTGTCTGGTCTCTCTTATTTAGGCTTCTCTTTCTTCTTTATCTAAAATGTTTACTTTTGTTCCATAACGGAATAAAAAATAAAATTTGCAGTTTAATTTAGTATCCAAAATGTTCTTTAAATGTTTACAATGAACAGCTGTCCACATTTCATTTTGTTTCCAAAGGAGTTGGCTCCAATTATCTCTGAAGATACAGGGAGAGGTTAATACCTGATGCATATCAGGAGAAAATATCCACTGTGTGGGCTGCTTGTGAAAAGCAGCATCTAAATTTAACTTGGATTCTTTTTTTTGTTTGCTTTTAGTAAAACTGAATTTTTCTTGAAGAAAAGGTTGCATTTTCAATACAGTCTGGTTTTATGCATCTCGACAGTGCTTTGATTGTTAAAGCTTTTTCATTTTCAGAAGGAACCTTATCTGGTACAGGAAAAAAAAGCCCAGAATTAACAGAGAACAGAATACCAGCTCATGACAGGTGAAACACAGGTTCAAGTCCTTGACCTGATTTTGCTCTCTTACAGGTGAATGCCTAGTCACAGCAAAGAAAATTGAATGGGTCATTCAGTGTCTTTTATTGGGTTTGTGCTTGTGGATTTTTTTCCTGGGAGAGAAAGACTAAGCTTTTTCTGCTGTTTCCCAGCTAGCTCTAGTGGTGAGTCAGTAAACTTGAAATTTCTACTGTAGTGAACTGTGTTTTTTTACAGTGTAGCCCTACCTTATAGACAGAGCACAACACAGAATTTTGCCTTAATGCCCATCTGTGTTATAGGAGGTGCTAGAGTTTACAAAATGTAAGATACTGACTTAGGTCTCGATCCTGAAAAGATTACTGGTGGGTATAATTTCCCAAGAAAAATACTAAAATAAAATGTATTGAGCAGATTTGAAGCATCCAGCTGAATTATTTGCATTAATTTGTGGTTTTCATCACAGATTTTCAGTTTTCTTGATAATGAGATGACCGAGTACATTTTAACTCTGGATTTAATGACTTTTTCTAGAAGCTGAGCAGCTCTAATGTAGGGGCTTGGCTCCTGCTGATGAAGGAGCTGCCCCTGAATGGCTCCAGCTGCATCTGGCAGACAATGCAGGGCACTGGTGGGGGAAGAGTGTCCTTTTGAAGGAGCTTGTTGGTCTGTGGAGATTAGCAGTTGTAAATATAAATATGTATATATGTTAATATATATAAAAGCAAAAGGTATTTTTGTTTCTGTGAAGACTTTGTGTCCCAGTGTGATCTGGCTGTCTTTCACAGTTTGGTCTCCTATTAATGCCGTATTAATTTGCTGTCAGTCATTTATCAGTCTCCACATTTTAGGCAACCCTTGTGGTCAGGATTTGTTTAATGTTCAGTAAATATTCAAAGACTGAAATGCTTTTAAAGCCTTCAAATAAGATCTGTACACTTCTGGAGAAAAGATTACTTATTTCAGAAGAAACTGGGTTAAGCCATATGTGTAGATATCTGGACAACTCCAAGTAAAAATGCTACTTACCAATGCCATTCTCAGTAATTTATTATTCATTTTATAGGCATTGGAAACTAAAGCCTGGAGAAAAGGGAGCTCAGGAGAGACCTTACCACTCTCTACAACACCCTGAAAGGAGGCTGTAGACAGGTGGGGTTGGTCTCTATTTCCAAGTAACAAGTGGCAGCACTAGAGGAAACAGCCTCTTGCAGCAGGGCAGGTTTAGGTTGGATATTGGGAAAAGTTTCTTCACCAGAAGGGTGGTCAGGCATTGGAGCAGTCTGTCCAGGGAAGTGGTGGAGTCACCATCCCTGGAGGTATTAAAAAGACACCTGGAGGTGGCACCTGGGGACATGGTGTAGCAGTGACAGTATTGGGTTAGTGCTTGGAATCGATCTTGAAGGTCTTTTCAAAACTATTTTGTAATTGTGTGATTCTGAGGGGCAGTGTTACTCCATGAATTTTTAAGTAGAAGATGACAAGTTGGGCCCAGCTGGGGTGGTGATAAGGACACTTTCCTAAGGTGTCAACAACTATAATAGTGGTTGCTAAATATAGAGATGCATCTGCTGGGGGAGATCATGACCTATTTCAGTTGGTTCTTGTTTTCTGTGCCTTTCAAGGAACATTCAGGGTAACCTATTTCTCCCTGCAGGACTTCTGCTTTCCTCAGTCCTGTGTTAGTCAGAAAGCTCTTACCAGAAATTGTTGTGAAAGCAGCAAAGGCTCCACCTGATTTGTCACCACCCTGCATATCTATGAATAAAGATAACTTTAACTTTCCTATACATTAAATGGGTGAGATGTATTTTCCTGCTCTATCAGAGGCTAATTAGAATATGGCAAATTAAGCAAAAACCAAATTTAGATAAGGTGATTTGTAGAGAAGATTTAATCTTCTAACTATTTAGGAATCTCCAATAAGACAAACTGAGGAAGACTCAGAGTCATAGACAATGTCTGTCTGCTCCTTAGCACAGGGGAAGTTTTCAGTATATGTTAGGGCAGATCAATATTGTTAGGGTCAATAGTGCTCAGTATTTATAAAATCTTTCTAAAACTCAGCAGAATTTTAATAGTTAACCTCTTATTCTTATGTTATGCAAAATCCAGATCTTTCTACATGCATAGCACCTTCAAGATGGACAAGGTGGATGAGATTAAAAAAAAATAAAAATTGCTTGTGTGGGAATTTTTTGTCATCCCTGTTATTGTTTTAAAGTTTTTTCTATGTACTGTGCAATTAGTTTTTGCTCAACTGAAGAGACTTACTAAAATGAATTCTAATTGAGCCTTTTCTTGCCCAGAATAAGACCTGAAAGTCTCCTGTATGTTTTAGCTTCCCAGCTGAGTTTGTCATGAAAATGAAAATTCCTGAAGCTTAAAGTCAGAATGAGATTTACTAAGATGAGCATGACACTTACTCAAACCTTAAAATAAAAAATGTTTAGAGTGGTTAAAAGTAAAAAGGTATTAAAAGAGGTTTGATCTTCACTGCCTTCCAGTCATAACCCTAAATCAAGTGGTTTGGAACAAACCAGGCTGAGTTCTTCCCATTTTGATCTTTTCTATATAAATGTTCCTTCTTATGTGCTGACATAAACCAAATTTTTTAGTAAGACCAGCTCATATTTACAGTGTGCATTACTTTCAACAGCCCTTCATTGGCTGACAAGTTGCCTGTCAGAGCTTCAATCCTTAGAATTACTCCACTAAAATGACTCCAGAGATTCTCCAGTTTGGTTCATCTCAGTATCATCTACACATTTTTCACTGAAAAAGCTTTTCTGCTTTGCTTAAGGAAAATTGGTCAGTTTTAGGGAGAAAACCTAATGTGTATAGCTTGGAATCCTTTCCCTAACATCTCCATGGGCTGAAAACCATTTAAAGTTGATTGCCAGGGGAGAATTTGAGTAAGTTTGTTTTAAGGGATAGGAAGTGCACATTGAAAATTTACAACACGTACCTTCTGTCCTAACTGCTGTGGGCTTTTGCTTTTTTCTCTACAGTCAGTGTCTCATTACAACACAGTACTGTCCTCAACCCAAAATACAGGAAGAACAATATGAACATAATTCACACCTATAATATCCTTCAGTGCCTACAGAGCTTGGAGCTGACAAATAGTTTGGAGAGCAGGATGGCAGATGGCCTGTCTGAGCAGAGGAAAGAGCAGCAGCAAAGAAAATGTTATTGCCAAAAACGATAGTAAAGTTTAAAAAGTAGTAAATGGAATTGTGTACTAGGTGTTAGCTAAGAGATTCTTCAGGAGCACGGAGTTTGGAAAAATATGTGATCAGAGAGCAAATTAATATTACTGCCTAACCACATCCTATTTTATTCTTTACACAAAATCCCTTACAAGCAGCTTATATGTGGTAGGAGTAGATAAATATTTCAGCAGTACATGGTTGGCTCAAAAAAACACAAGGCCAAGTCGGGGAATACAAGAAAAACACTGCTTTTGAAGATGAGTTTTGTGGGGGTTTAATTGTGTGAGACAGTGGAGCAGCAGGGGTGGGAGGCCAGGAGGAGCAGGTGGAAAGTGATTCTCAGTGTGATGGATGTGAACAAGCTTGGTGTTCAGGTCTGCAGAGCCCTGCCTGCTATCGCTGCCTCGGGCTCAGGGTCTGCCTCCGGGGTCAGGCACATTGCTGAGCAGGGAGTTTGGGATGCTCTGAGATTGCTGAGTGTCTTAAATTGCTGGCCACAGAAAGCTAGAAGTGGAAGAAAAGTTGGGATAGACACGGCAGCTTGATCAATGCCCTGGAATGTTAATCCCGAGGTGATGACCACAGGGTGCCCGGATTTGTATCTGCTCCTCCCCAGTGCATGGTAAATGCAAAATGCCATTTACTGCCAGAGGTGTTAGTGAGAGCTGTGTTCAGACAAGGCTGGCTTTTGGTACAGGTTTCCAATTGTGAATTCCATTCAAAGCTCTCCTCTATACCATTATTTTTATTTCAGTGGTTTTGATTAATAAAGACTAAAAAGCAACTGCATGAAGTTGTCGGGTTTGAGTGGGACTGCTTTGATTCTTTATTTTGGTGTCTTATGCACAACAAAAAGGCAGACACAGAGGGGTTTTCATTTGGGCAGAATGTGGTATTTACACAGTAAAAATTACATGTCAGAATAAGTGAAGTGACTGAGAAGCAGCAGTGTGTGCATCCTGCAACAGTGACTCGTGTGTATGAACCGAGGATGTTTTGTGTGCAGAGTGGGATGTGCTGAGATCCTGACATTGATACATATCTGGTTTTTATTGTTACACAGGCTGACTGATACAGTTATACAGCTGACTGATACAAAATTCCTACTTTTTTATTGATAGCAATTCAGAAGAATGGCTATTCTTTTCCGCTTTAACACATGTTGGCTTAGAAAAAAAATTCTGTGGCATGCTGTGGTCAAGGAGAAAAGTACTGCATTATCCATGTCTAGAAACTGGGAAATGTGTAATGTATTTTTCTGAAGAAGTTGGTCTGACTGAGGAATTTTATTTTGTTTTACATTTATCTGTAGACTGGAATTTGTTGTCCAGCAGTTTGATTGACTGATGCAGCTCCCATTTGATATGCATCCAAATGTACTCTTTTATTTTGCACTTGTGTTATTTTCCATAAATCTCTCAAGCCTTAGGTAGTAGCAGCTGCACCAGTATTTGAATGTAAAGTAATGTGTCTGCTCTGTAAGAATGCAAAATCTCACAAGCAAAAGGAAAAAGTAAAGAGAAAGTGCAAAATTATTAAAGGATTTCTGGCACCTGTCGATATTTATTAATATTTAGGCTCCTATATGCCTTAAGTAATTTTTTTTAAATGTACTTGATTTGTATGAAAATTAACTTCTTAATGCCTCTGAAGCACCCAGAAATAAATTAATGGCTGCTGTACATTTTCATAGATAGTTTTAGGGCTGGGAGGTCTTTCTCTCTCTTTTGAATCCCAAGTGATATTTTCAGTGTTTGCCTTGGTTTGGTTGTCTTGGTAGTGGACAGGATATCTGAGAACAAACACTGGGCTGGAAAGCTGGTAATGGATGGAAGGTGAGATGAAAACTGTTTGGTGAGATAGCAGCTGTTTGTATCTGATTCCCTTTCCAGCACCTGGCTGGCACAGGAGGAGGGACAGTTGTTGGAAGATTTAATAGATCTACTCAGGGTTGTGGAGGAACATTTGAGCCCCCAAACTATACAGGATTTTCCTGGAATCTGTCCTCAAATTACATATGTGCATTGAGACTGTTTCTGAGTGCAAATCCTGCAAATGTGACAGAGCCCAGAGCTCAACCAAACCCATCTAGAAATTCTGCTTTCATGAGACTTCTTTCCTATCAAACCTATTGTGGTCGCTACTTTTTGGGCATTTTCAGAGTAGACATCTGTAAAACAAACTTGTGTCTTTCATGTGGCAGGAGAACTTAAAGGCTTTTCCTAGTTTGAGTGTACCAGGAAAATTAGCAGACTGAGAAATGAGTACAGCAGAAATAACAAGGACTGGCAGTGTATAAATGTAAGTGTTGCTGCCAAGCACTAGGATATTCATTGTCCTATAACTTAGATGCTTATTGCTAATTGCCATTGGCAGTTCTTTTAAATTACTATACCAGTTTTCTGACTGTGTTATATGAGTTTTAATCCAGCAGTTTCTGATTTGACTGAATAATTTTGTGCTGCAAAGATATTTTATGAAGTTTTTATTTGCTCACAAGAAATTTATTTCATGTGGGGCTGTATGACTTTGCAGGATCATTTTTGCAGTTCACTGTGTGGTGTGCTGTCCTGTGGCTGAATGAGGAAATACCCAAGCAAATTTGAAATTATGTAGGTCAGGTTGTGGAAGCAGTTTAGCTGCAGCAGCACAGAGCTCAGCAAAAGCCAATTAATTTGCCTGCTTGTATAAACACTGGTATGCCTACCCCTCTCCCAAAAGAAGAAAAGCAATTTTGTCCATCTTCCCCCCTCACAGGTGGAACTCTCACAGGTCCCTTTCCAACATAATTTCCATGTATTATTCACAGCCCAGTTTCTTTACAGCCTGTCCTTATTGCATTATTCTGATCTGGTTTGGGTATGTCAGAAATCTAATGACAAAAGCACGAAGTTCAAGGTCAAAGAGGGTGTTTTGGCTCATGAGAATATCTTCAAATGTAAATAAAGAATAAATCTAGAGCATAATCAATCTGCAGAACTTTCATCACCATAACATCACTTCAGTAAAAGAACTGGGTTGCTGTCTTCCATAAACTTCTCTGTGTCTTAAACTTCCCTAATAAACTTTTTTTATTATTGTCTAATTAAGTAAAGTGTTCTATTCTCTTATTGCCCTTATGCTCTCAAAGGTCCTTTTAGTATCCTGTTCAACATGCTCTTTAGAAAATAAGTTTGCTTGATTTTCTAGTCTTCCATTCTGCATCATCTGTTAAAAGAAAGGCTTTTTGTCTGTTGAATATAATAACATTAGTTTTGGCCCAAGGGTTTAGCCAGAACTGAACATTCTGTGAAATTAGCAGTTAGGAAAACAAGCTGGCAATACTTGGAGATCTTTGATGCAGTTATGGTTACAAAAGAAAGAACAAATTCTCTTGTCTGAACAGAAGGAAGTTGTTCACAACTCTAGCACTGTGGCTGCCTTTTGTCATCATTTTTTCCTAGGCTCATACTCTTGTTGTATTGATCTCACTCTCCACTTAAGTGAAAAAAACAACCAGAATAGTTTTCTAACCCATTTGTCTGCCTTTTCTTTATGGCATATATCTGAGATAAAATATAATGCTTTATTTAATCTGTCCATTTTAAAAAAAACTTATTAATGTCACCAGATCTTACAGCTGTGCTCTCAGATGGGCAAAACATCTCTCATTTCTAAATATCTGTGTCACTGCTGATTGATTTCCTTAATACACTTTGCACAGCTGTAGCAAATTACTATTTTTTTTTTTCCCTAACTCACACTTTATGCTTGTAAATGCTCTTGAAAAATCACTGAGAGCTCTGTGGAAGCTGCTATTGTAATAATTGTAACCAGTTGTATAAAATTATGCTGTCATGCTGTCTTTTCCAATTAAACTTATAACATTTTTTGTATGGGATTTAAAAATCTATATAGTAAATTGGAGGGAATGGGTCCTTGACATTTCTATTAAAAGGCAAATTATATTTCTTCATGGCAGGACTTGAGAAAAAAAGTGTAAGCAGTCAACCTATTTTTCTAAGATGAAAATGCACTAAAATACACCATTTAACTGTAGACTGCAATCCAGAACAGCTGCAAGGATTTTACCTTTCCATCAGAAACAGCATCTTTTCCAGCTGCATTAAACACTCCCTTCAAGGGAAGGACCAGCACACACAAATGATGTGCTTTATCTGCTGCTGCCAGCACCTTCTGCTGCCCACTGCTGTGTCTCTCCTGGTTTTGCTTCCTTGGCATTCCCAGTGAGAGTGGGACAGAGGCTGACAAGGCCAGGCTCAAGGTGTGGCATCCATTCTCATGTTGAACGTGCTTGCTGCTCCCCGTTGAAGCAGGATGAGGTCGTGGCAGGGCAGAGCACCCTGACACTGAAACTTTTGCAGACACTTAAAATGCCACTGCCAGCTTTCTCCTGCTGGCATGTGTGAAAAAATGGGAAGCCACGTTCCAATGGTACAAAAATAAATGGGAGCACAGAGAGACAGCAGGCTGACTTCAGTGGCCAAGGGCAGAGAAAGCAGAAATTACCACAGCCTAAGAAAAGCAGTGAATGGGATACAAAGCTGTAACATCCTGTAACATTAACTCAGCTGAGATTGATGCTAATTAATCTAATTCATCTTACCCATTATGGTGCAGTTTGATTTGTATTATTATTGTTATGATTACTTTTCCTTTGTAGTTTCATGTGTTTTATTTAGTAGTGTCCAGTTAGATGTGATGTGTTTTTGGTGAATGCATTTCATAGAAATAGCCTGCTCTCCCCCATCCCAGTCCTGGGGATGTCAAAAGGCAGAAACTGGGAAGAATGTCTCGAGTTTGCTCAAGAGGGAAACATTTATCCTCAAAACGGCAATTTCTTAAGAAAATGTTTATAAACAGTGTAAGTGTTTTGTTTTGGTTTACTTGGTTATTTTGCCCTGCAGTGTGTTTAATTTTGTTAAAAGCAGCCTAATGGGCTGTAAGAAAATGAAAATGTGCAATTGCAGAGCAGCTAATCAGGCTCCATCACAGTGACATTGACTGCAAGTCAGGCAGACTAGGGCTCTGTGCCTTTTTTTTATGGCATTTGTCATATCTGTCTGTCTTCAGAAACTTACTAGAGATTCATATATGACTCTACCACTGGCTGAGATTATCTTCTAGAAAGAAGGTTCATGTTGCAGGTCTCAACTTGTGTTAATTCCTCAGCAAGCATTTCTTCAGGTACTCTGAGCATTGTTAGGCAAGTATTTACCAACTCCTATGTTACCAACTCTGCATGTATTTAAACTTGCTGCAGTTGCAGACTGAACAGGAAAGAGAAGTCACTGAGATGTGAAAATTTCTATTGTAAGTTGTCCAAGCAATTTAAACAGCATTAGAAATAAAGTATTTGTGTTATAATGTCTGTGCTGTAGTGTTTAGCACCTACACAAAAGACAGAGAAAAGCACAGTATATGACTGCATTTCTTGTATGACTGTGTGTGTACATAACCTGTAATTATCACAACGTGATTTTTTAGAAGTTGCTTTTAGAAGTGCAGCCTTAAGACCTCCGTCTCAAATTTTATATTCCTTTCTTAAACCAGAATATTTTTATTATAAAAATTGTTGCTCGGTGCAGAGCTTGGTTATAGAAAGGAGTTAGATTTTAAACTGTTTTGATTTACTTTATCTGTAAGCTGTCACACAAATATGACAGGAACACATTTCCTTTAGTGCATTCTCTCTGGTTTATAATTCAAGATAAAATCTAGTTAGTGGGACAGAAATTTCCTTCACAGGCAGAAGGGATTTAAGGAAAATCTCTGGCATCCTTGTGACAGTTTGCTCACAGCTGGACTGGCAGTGGGATGAGCAGCTGTGCCAGCCAGCACAGTCCTTGCTGGACATCTTTGGGTGAACTTGCACTTTTGAGGGCAGATCCTGTGTTCTCCTGTCCTGTGAGGAGTCTGACTCAAAGGCTCCAGTCATACCTCGTTACCTCCTTGATGCTGCTTAATGGATGAAGGTTTTTGTTTTGCGTCTGCTGATTCTGGCAGCACCAAATAGGTACATGATATATTTTTTGCTCTTTTAAGATGCCATATTTTGTAGGAATGTAGGAAGTGGTGGTGGAAGCAGTGATCAGTGTTTTTTAAAAAGTATTTGAATGCCATTTTTTGAGTGAAATATTGCTGATCCAGTACAGTAATTGATAGATGTTCCAACGCCTGTCAGGAAATTGCAGCTGTATGGAATGATGACCTGGGAAATATGTCAGAGATGTCATTGGGTCTATAAATATGCCAAGCAGATAAATATAAAGGAAATATAAGAATGATTGAAGCTGAAAGATAGTGTTTGTGCAAGACTGAATGGGTTTAAGTTGATGCAGCATGAATTTAGACTGAAAACCCAAGGAAAATTCTTAGAAAAATCAGGTTCTGCACCTTGGAGCTTAAGATGGGTTTAAGACCTCAGCTGGGCAGCATAATATGATCATACAGGCAGCTCAGATGAGCTGACTTTTGCCTTCTGCAGTTGCTGGATCTCCAAAGAAATTTCCCCCATGAGAGTAGAGACTCCCGCTGTTGGCGCCCTGCGAGCTTTCTGCTAATGCAGCTCTTTGGGCAAAAGCAGGAGTAGATATCTCAGCACAATGGATATTTCGGGGCAAATGTAGATGTCTGAGAGCTGACCTGAAGTGGCTGGCAGGAGCAGGAACAGGAATGTCAGGGAAGAACCAGCTGCAGGAGCACGAGGTGTTCTTAGGCTGTGATAATTCATGTGTGGCTGTTCTTCCATGCACCAGTAGCTACGTGCAGGTGTTCCTGCTGCAGTCTGGCTGAACAAGGGAATGTGACCCTTGCTGCAGGAATCACTTCTCCCCAAAATCTAGATGTTACCCCAAAGAAATAAAATTTTCAAGAGCTCTTAAGAGGTATGAATCTAAGATGTCTGGTTTCCAATTCAAAAGCGACTTCAACATTGTAAAAGATCTCAGTACCTTTACATTTGTAAAACAAAGGTATTTGGGTGCCAAAGTGATTTTTTAGTCACTTTTTAAGCTCTTTTTTCTGTTTTATTTAAGGGAAGAAAATCTCTAATCCTCAATGGGAAGGGTATTTGGCAAATGAAAAATAGAGACATGTGGTTTCTCAGCTTAAAATATTCTTGAAAGTTAGTTATATGCAGTGCACATAGTTAGTTATATGCTGCAGAATAAAGGAGGGGACAGCACTTTGCAATGGACTGCTTTCCTTTGAGGGAGCAGTGTTGCTGCTGCTGACAGTGTTCTCTGATATTACAAGCTACTGAATCCCACACAAATATATCTGGAGAAAAAAAAAAAAAAAAAAACACTTTATCTGCATACTAGGTAGAGGTAATGATTTTACTTCCTAGCAAAGTAGGAAGTACTTTTTCATTGATGCCAGGTGTTTTCTGATCCTTTATAAAGCTACTCAGAAATGTAAATACCTGTTTCTGCTGCTGCTGTTGCCAGCTTAAGCAGCAATACAGTCCCTTGTCTCACACAGATTTCAGACAGTATTTGAATTAATGGACTGAGGAAGCAGCAGGATGAGATTCTGTACAGCATTCTAGGGAGAAGGAGTGCTTCTGGTAAATGTGATGACTTCAACAGTGACTGGGAAGATCTGCAGCCAGAGTCCCACAAAATACAGATAATACTTTGCTAGAGCCTTGCAGCATCCTGGAAAAGCAATAATTCTCTTGCATCAAATAGTCAGGAAAAGAGAGGATTTGAGTCAGTAGAATGTTCTAGAGCGCTGTTTTCTGACCCAGCCATGTTCCAAAGCAAAAGTATCTTGGCAATTTGAGTAATGAATTTGATTAGAGTGATGCAGATGGAATCTGTTCACTGAACACCAAGTTTAGGCTGCCTGGCATCTCCATGCCATTGTCAGGGAACTTGTGTTCCTTACTGATTATAACACCTTTACATCCCCTTCACAGCACTGCCAGCAATGTCACAGTAAAATAGATGTGTGCCTTTTCTTCTGAAAGAGGTGACAGCTGGACTTCCTGATTTTGAAACCATACCCAGGCAAAATTAAATAAATTTAAAAAAAGAAAAGTGATGATACTCATTTTTTGAGTTTAGCACACTCAGCTTCCCAAAGCTTGCTGTGAAATCATAGTTTTCATCTCAGGTCACCAGCAATTCTGCTTCAGTGGGGTTTGGAGCAGAGACTGGAAAATGGTGCTGCTAAACTTGGGCACCTTTTCACCATCTTTTAGGTTAATTTTCCTACTGACCTTATTCACAACCTGAAATTCTGACCCTCAAATAAAAATCACAGCAAAAGTGTGTCGTCGTCTCTTTTCCCTTCACTGTATTGAGCTTTGTGAGCATATTACAGTGTTTCACACCTTTATGAATGTTTCCTCTGGAATAATGCCACTGCAAAAAAAAAAGAATTTTTCATGGAGGATTCCAGCACAGTAGCCATGGTCTTGTCATGGTCACTTGCCAGTTTTTGCCTCAGTTTAGCTGGCTATATTTGCAGATAAAATGCAAGCCCATTTATTTTCAACGTAACTGTATTTCTAAATGAATGAATTCACAATGCAGTTGCATCTAACAAATAGGTAGCAAGATTTCTTGTTTTCCTCCTGAAATGCTGATACATTATGTATTGCTCTTGTAATTTGGAATAATTTTCTTCTTTTTGGGTCCCATACACCTTTGGTTCTCTGACTTGCTAAAAAGATAAGACCTTTGAATACAGTATTCTGTGTTGCTGCTAGAAATAGCTTGTTGCATTTTTTTAGAGATTTTATTGGAATTTACGTGCGAAATACAATAATTCTTACTTTGTGACCATATACATGTGTCATTTCTCAGAGTGGGACATTTTAAGGGAGAAATCCTATTTCATGTGGGCAGCATGTTATCCAAAGACTTTATAAGTTGAAGCTGTTGTAGTGTTCACTTGTTTTCCTCTTATACCTTGGTTCAAAATTCATTTACCTCTCATGTAAAAGTGATTTCCATACCCCTGGCCCCAGCAATGATGGAGGGAAGGTGCATAGCTGGAGCCAAGCATGTAAAAGGAGAGCTCTTCTTTCCACGTTGATGGTTTATAAAAGTTGAATAGCCCAAAGAGGAGTTAAAAGTTGTGACTTCAGCTCACAACTTTTCTCTGAGCAAAGATTTGAAACAAACCATGAAAAAAAAAAATCTACAAATCTAAGCAAGTTATAACATTATTTTATTTTAGTTCCATTTTCTAGCCTATCCTACAAAACTAATTTTCTTGCTGACACATCTAGTTTGTTGTAGTGGAAAGGAATACAGACCTTCCTTTTTCCCTGTTTGTTTGTCAAAATAATTTATGCCCTAGTAGAAAGGTCTTATAAGGGAAATATTGTATTCCTCAATACTGTTAAGATCTAATTCCGAGTAAGAGAAAGTGTCTCAAACCTGGAAGGAAAAAGATCTTTGATGGGGGAATGTTCTCTGAGATTTATTGGGAACTATTAAATTCTTTGAGGCGCCTTAAAGTTTGTGAAATGGAGATGAAACAAGAAGAAAGAAAACAAGTGCCTTTTGATCATCTGAAGCACAGGTTTTACCGAGGTATCTCACAGGCCATAGTAGCTCTTTCAGTCTTCTGTGAAGTCTTAAGTAGCACGTTCATCTAAGCCCCTTTGTCTGGATTTAAATAATGGTTTGTGTTTATGAAGGCTGTAGAATGAATTCTGTCCCTTTTTTGTTCGATGCTGCTCTGGCTGCAGGGTGCTGCAGTGGTGCAGAGCTGGCCTGAGGGCTGGGTGCTGCTGCCAGTGCTGCAGGCACCAGCACAAGGCACCATCCTGCTGCTTCTGGTTTGCATCTGGTGTGTGCACAGGCAGTTGGTTTGTTTGAAGAGCTCTGAGAGAGCAGCTACACTCCATGAGTTTAGTGTTTCTATGGATGGGGCCCTTTGGCACCATTCTCACATCATATTCCTAACAATTAATTGCAGTGCATCACCATGTACAAATGAGGGCAAAGAGCAGCTTTCATGTTGCTGCTCTCGCTGTAGGTGACTCTGGGTGGTGTGCCCATCATATCCTTTTGTTCCAGTATGCTATTTTTTATTGCTGCTGATAGCTGCTAATGATTCTTTTTATCACAGCCCTAAAGTCTGCTTTAATTCTCATGGATGAGTCATGTTGTTCATCCCCAACATTAATGATTTCAGTCCACCTTTGTTACGGGTATTTATAGTAGTTAATGTTCTAATGTATTCATGGTAGTAAAGAATTTGAACCCTTAACAGTGTTCAAACATATCAGCACTTAAGTAACTTTCCCATTGTTTCCTACATATCTGAAGTCATAAATTCATGGTTTGCATCTAAAATTACGCAAGATGCTTAGACTCTGAGGAAAATAATTTCTCACCATTCATTTTTGCTGCTACTTGATTGTTTAGATTATTAGCCAGTGACTTCTAAGCAGAATATATTTCCATAGGCAAGGCAGGATAGGTATGGCAAAAAGCCACTTGTGCATGACTGCATGGTATGGGACATTATTTGTTTTTACTCTCTGTGGGGTCAGAAGCATGTGTTGGTCTGATGCTGTCAGGATGTGTGTGCCAACACCCACGGTCAAACAGAAGCTGCACCATTTGAACTGTTACAGCTCCAGCTAAGAGACTTTTCCTTGGTGCCTTGATACCTCAGCTCTGTAGCTTTCCCATCTCAACAAATAACTCATCTCAGTATCTGACTTGAGAAGCCTGGCATTTCCGACACAGCGCTCTGTGAGCCGCAGAGCTTTGTCCGAGTCACAGTGCTTCCCCATCAGACCTGCCTCTGTATTGATTAGCTTGAACAAATGATCTGCAGGTGTCAAGAAAGCATTTTAGCTTAGAGGAAAACAGAGCTCTTCTGCTCCCATCTTCTGATTGGGGTTTGATGTCATAAACAAGCTGACAATTGCCAGTATATTTCTATTAGGACTGCTCATGCAGTGCACCAGCCTCAAAGGACTGAGATTGGCAAAGGCATCTGGTAGGTGACTTGAGAGAGTGCTCAGATTTGAGTGCTGAAATGGTCTGTCCTTCAAGGAGCCTTTTTATGAATCTGAAAACACTATATGGCACCTTGGGAGTCTGTGTTTACTCACCAGCTTTAAATAAAATGTTTCCATGGAATCACAAAATGTCTCGATAGAAATTTTCCAGTTAACAAAAATAAACCAAAAAAGGGAGTTTCTCTAGCACTTACACACATACTTGAACTTTTGTCCCTGCAATGTTTAACACCACATAGAGCATAAATGCAGGGCAAGCTGTGCTGTGTATGGGGCCTGCACACTGTGATGGCAAGCAAATGTGCAGCAGCTTTCAAAAGAAACCACAATGTTATAGTTGAGTTATAAAATTATTAGAAGGGCTTAGCATTGAAAAAAGGAGAGATGGACCACATCAGTTCCCTGCTATACATTTTGCAGGCATGGAAGAATTTCACAGTAATGGGAGTATTTTTGTGAACTGTCATTCTGTACTTCCTCCCTTGAATCTTAAGAGATGTCAGACAAAGGCTGTGTTTTCTGATAAAATTCACTGCAGTAGTCTTTAGGGCTTTTAAGTATGTGTCCCTGTGAAATTGAAAGGAGTGATGCTGCTCTTCCTCACCTAATAGGGCAGATTTACACAGCTGAGGATGACCACTTTTAAATCAAACCCTTTTAAGCACCCCACACTTGTGGATTACTTATCTGCAGCTGGATCTGAGGCATAAAGGCACTCCCATGCCTGGTTTCCTAGAGAAAGGACTCAGTAAAATTTGGAAGAGCATTGGACATCTTGGTGTTAAACTTCTGGTGGTTCAGGAAGGTGGGTTGAGAGACTCCTGACACACAGAAGTGCTTCCCAGCAAGACAGCAAATTTGATAAAAAATTGATAAAATTATGATGAAAAATTTATGCTCTTGTATTGTCTCCTGAGCCACTAGCACAGAGATGCTGTAAAGGAGGCTCAGTAATGCAGCCACTTACACCATGTGTGAAAAACATGCACAGAGAAACTGGAGTAAGTTTAATTCTCTTTCTTCATCCTAAGTTGCTTAAAATGAAGCAACACAACAAAGTGTACAGCAAATATAGTCGTTATTGTCAAAATTGGATTCCTAAAGAAAAGCAGATTCCCAAATCCACACAGATAAAAAACAATCTTTTTAAAAGATCTGAGTCCTACATCTCTAAGTTTCTTGAGTTCTTTGCTGCAAAACTCAGTCCAGCTATCTAGGCAACAAAGTATGGATATCATATGTGGATCATATGGATATCAAATATGTCAACTTTCTTATCATTGGAGATGTACAATGCACAGCTTTTAAAACCTTCAGATAATATTGTAAAATTTTGGTGTAAATACCTGCACTCTGCTTCTGACTGTTTGTTTTTTGACTGCAGTAGAACTAAATTACTTGAAACATTAGGGAATAAAGCTGTGGGGTTTGTTTTTTTTTTTTCACAAAATTATGTACATTCCTTATCCTGAAGTTGAAGAAAGTAATTAGTTTTAAGAAATTGACAAAAACCTACAAAATTTTCTGTGCCTTTAGAGAGCAGTAAACAGGATTGCATCTGAAACATTTTCTTGTAGTAGGCAAGTGAAGGACAGCTTAATGATCTGTGGAAGGAATAAAGTAACATTTAGTGTGAAAAATGTTTATTAAATGTCATACATTCATAGGATGAGGGAGCTATTAGCAATTCATTTAATGTTTTTGTGAGGCTGGTTATATTTTACAGACCCATATTACCAAACACCCATTTGGAAATAATAGTGAGAAGATCCCTATAGTAATTTCTAAGAAACTCATAGGCTTATTCCACCTTAAGAGACATTTTGTGTCACTTATTTAACCAGAACAGGATTGTTTCACCCACAGAATGCTGCAGTCAAGTGAAATCTTTTACACCTTTGACAAGATAAATAATCCAATTCATGCACATGGTTTCAAAAACTTTCCAGATCACATGTTTTGGAAGGTAATGAATGTACTTTTGGGTTTTGACAGTAAATATGATTCCACTTCCCTCTCCTGTTTAGCTTTATGAGACCTTGTCACACAAGAGCTGGGGAAGGACCAGTTTTGCCAGTGTAGAGGTTGGCATTTCCAAAGGACTCTGAGTCACCACTCATGCCAATTGCTACTGAAATTCAGTGGAAGTGCTTAATGACTGAGAACATCTAAGCTCATAGATAAATGCATTTAATGAGCATTCCTGCAGGTGAAGGCAGGTCCATCTGCAGGGGCAGCGTGATGTCACTGCGCCGACCTGGAGCAGCACTGAGAGGCTGGACCAGGATTTCACACAGGACAAGCCTGGGCTCTGCAGGAGCCTTTGTGTTAATGAAATGGCACAGATGGACAGAAGAATCTGTTTCTCCACAGCCCAGTTCTCCCAGCAGTTCCTCAGTTGTGCTGCAATCAGCTACCATGCAGCTGAGACTGTGGGACAAATGCAGTCATTGTCATATCTGCTGTGGAAGCCCAGGAAAAGAATTCAAAATTGTAGGTCATGTATCTACATCAGTGTTTTGGTTTTGCATAGTCCTTAGCACAGTCAGAAAACCACTGGTGTGTGGGGTTGGTCTTTTAGATGGGAATATAAAATGGGTGTGGTGTGTGGAGCCAGGAAAGGCAGGGATGGGAAAAAAACTTTACAGGAGATGAGAGGCTTTGGTGAGGAACAGGAGCACAAAAGAAAAACTGCAGTTTTTGCAATTACAATGCTAACATGGGTTTACTGATCTGTCAAAACTGCATAATATCAGAAAAACCTTAATTTTTCTGGGAATATTTATCAGACTCATTGGTTATAGTAGCTTATGCTGATGTCAGTAATCAAGTAACCAGACTGCAATGTGCAATGTTTACTGCAGACTTGTTGTGCCAGGGGAGGCTGATCTGACAGTGATCACGCAGGTTTATCATTTCCAACATATATTTAGAGCAAACCTCATAAATAACCTTGTCACCATCAGCTATGAGGTCTATTTGGCAGCTTCATTTACATTTGATGTAGTTACTACTTTTCAGAGAAACAGAATTATGTTTTTAGCAAATAAAGTAAGAAAGCAACTCCCAGTTGTCTGAGTGGAGGCAAAGTGTTTTGTGCAGAGATCCTGTTTACTTGATGGTACTCTGGGAGGAATTAAAGTCCTTGTATGTGTTGAACACTTGTGTTGATCTTTGAATGATAAGGAAATCAGTAAAAATATGTCTCTATATAACAGCAGCATTTAATATCTACCTGCTTTCTGATCTCATTGCTGAGAACAATGGGTTTTCAGAGAAATATAAAACTGCTGCATTTGTCTGACATCTGAGGTTAAACATTTTGGCCTGAATCTCTTAAATACGTGGCCTGTAATAATAATGGCCTCAAACTCTTAAATGTATTCTGCAGGTGTTTAATAAGTCTAAAATATCTATAGACTACTCACTGATTTGAAGTAGACATGTTTATTTCTTCTACTGAATTTATAGCTATAGTAGAAAAATTAATCAGTATCTATTTACAGTATTGTGAATATCAGTACAAATTGCTTATGTTGCTTGGTGAGACTAAGTTCTTTCAATTAATATCCAACTTAGTGCCTCAAAGAGAAGTAATTTAGTTTATTAGCTGCAGAGATAATTTAAGAGATCTTAAAAATTAATAGAAAAGAGACAGGCTTAATCCTCTGAGTCTGCATGCTGCAGGGGAGGTAAACAGTTGAAATTTCCAACTTGTCTTGAACCTGAAGATAGAAGCCTTGCTATTATTTATTTGCAGAAGCTAGAAACAGTCTTTCCACTTTTGCAATGAAAATCACAGCCACAGGCTTTAGTCATTCAAAGGAAAAGAAAATCAATTGTTTATTCCATTATTCAGCACTGTGTGTAATTTATACAACAAGAGGTTTTGATGGATGTTTTTCAAGTTTTCCTTTGTTATGGAATTGATAGTGGGTGAGGGGATCCTGTCCTTAGGCTGTGTTATAATCTTTTCACAGCCACACAAATACAGCAAGCCTAGGGTTTTTTCCCTCCTTTGTATTTTTTTTTCCTTTACAAATAAATGAATAAAGCAATTAACCCTTACATTTTGTCTTCAGTATTTACTTTTGTACATTGAGGACTTCAATTTGGTTTAAAGTAAAATTAACTGCATCTATGGAAATTGGGAGTGTAAATGTTCTCTCATTGTTTATACTGAGAATACAGCAGATTGTAAAGTTATTTCTATGGATTTATTGCTTTCTTTGTTTCTAAGTCATTATAATTTCTATAATTGCAGAATATTATATCTCTATGTATTATATAATATAGAATTATATATATTATATAATATATTCTATATATTTCCTCAAAACCAGACCAAGTATCTTGTAAGGGATGTGTGGCTGCATGATTTCCATTATTGTGTCTAGACATAGACAATTTACCAAAATATTCTGTGTATTTACTGTTACACCAGTTAGTGTACAATGTGTAGTGAACAGCCTACCTGCTGCCAGGGAAATTTTTAATCTGGAAAAATTTTAGTAGTCCTCTTTATCAGGGAGGGTAAAAGGAAGGTCCAGGAATTAGCTGATTCAAGATGATTTCCAGGATTTAGTTTGATCCATTTTTAAATGTCTCAGGGAGAGAAGTTTCTGTCATGTGTTTCAGTGAAGATATTTTTAAAAATCAGTAGTTGAACTATTTTGATTTTATGTCTCTGATTGCCCTGAACAGTCTCAATCAGTTTTCCAACCCCACCAAACATTCTGAAGAATACTTTTGTGTAAATTAATTACAGAAACAAATTACTAGAATTTCTCTAAAGCAAACAGCAAAATCAGATTTTGTGCTCTTTAATTACTGAGACTTTTAAAATACATTATTACATGCTGTTGCTTTTTCTTTTTGATATTAAAAAAACCCCAATGAAACAATCAAAGTGAGAGCTTTGGTCAGTTTGCCCACAATGAGAGAAGACAGAACAATTCCTACTGAACAGAGAAATTCCTGCTCCAATTACTCTGTGCTCGCATGCAAAATGAAGCACCAAAAATAATATGCTTATATTAAAGAAACACTATAATTTCAGATATATATATATATATAGATATATATATAACTGATTATGGTTTTCACTTCATTAGATATACAAATAGGCTGATAACTGTGTGCTGCCAAACATCAGAAAGCACAATGGACAAGAGAACAGCAGTTTGTATCTTTAGGTATTCTCCTAATCTAGCTGCTTTACAAATGGATTTTCCTTTATTTCAGACCAAGTTTTATTGGTCCAATACTTAAAAGTTAAACTCACTCCTGTTCCCTCTAGACAGATAATCTGTTCACAGCACTTGAGCTCTCCCAGCATATTATCATGTTGCATTTTGTGTTCAAG
This sequence comes from Parus major, assembly GCF_001522545.3. Lineage (NCBI taxonomy): Eukaryota > Metazoa > Chordata > Aves > Passeriformes > Paridae > Parus > Parus major. Next base: position 8,564,478 of record NC_031775.1, on the reverse strand, counting down.
ACAATCATCTACCAAGGACAATTTAACAACTCTTACGAATTTATTTGAAACGATAAATTTCATTTGCAGAGGAAAATATTTTGCTGTTGCTCTGATTTCCTAAAGCTGTCTTCATGACAAAGTCAGCTTGTCCTTAGTAAAGACTAAAATGTCTGTAGAGGTTTAAAATGGGTACTTTCAGGTCCAAGATTTTTCAGTTAGATTTACATGTTGGGTTTATATTTCTGTTCACAGTGTTAATATGACTAAGAAAAAAGCTGCAGCAAACCACAATCCAGACACAAGGCAGTGTGTTGTTTTGTGAAGCACTAATAAATTAATCCATTAGTTACTGCAAATTTATTTTCTCTTTTCCTCTTTATTGAGTATTCACAGGTGTGTATGTATTTAGACAGTATAAATTAAAAGGGCTTTAATACTAGCAACACATTACCATAGTGCCAGGACCATAAGGCACATTATTTTTCCCACATTGACATGAAAATGGAGAGATACTGATAAAATAAAAAATAAAAGTGAATAATCTTCCTATCTGAGAAATACATTGGTTTCTAAGAACATAGCAATACCAGACAGAAAGAAGAAACCACAATAACAGAAGTAAAATAGAGCCACATTATTTGGTTAATGACCCCATCTTGTGGAGCAGCGCCCATGCTTCAGCACATTTATAGCTCTCACATGCTTTTTTTTACCAGAGTCCATTTCTTGATGGTGAATTACTTGGCCCTGCACTTGCTGTTCCCAGGGAAGTGCTCTGCAGGCAGTGCATCAGTCGTGCACCACGTCTGTACAGCAGTCCTTTGTCACACCATGCATTGCCAGGGTCAGGACTTCACATTTCAGTGTTTGCTTCAGCCTCAGGTCACCACCACAGCTCACATCCCCCCAAAAACCCTGCTGGATATTTCCTGCTGCCCTGTGTCCCTCACATGGACCTGCTGGGAGAGTTCCTTGCTGTTGTTTATAGGGGGACAAACCCATCTCCAAAGCTGGAGCTTGCTCACCAAGAGCCAGCCCAGTGATGGTCACAGCCAGTGCCAACACGTGCTGTGTCTGCCAGAGTCACCATTCCTTTCTTTTCTGTTCCCAAGGAGCTTGTTGATCTACACTTAATGATTGGCAGCTTGGATATTCTATTGTAAAGGTTTATCCCTCTGGACATACTTGTATCGTAATCTGGGGAGATCAGCTTTGTCAGCAATATATCTTTTGCTGGTTGCTGACATTGTTTTCCAGGCACATGAGATATTTAAAATAAATCACCTGACATGTTTCCACCCTCTCCAGCTGAACATGTTTTCCAGGAAGGCTCCATATATCCTTGATTCTCACTCATGTGTAAGCCTCTCGAACATGAATTGAAATGCTTTTTTTTTTCATTTTTTAAAGGAAAGGTGTATTATTTACCCACTTTTTGAGGAAGTGGTTTTTAGCCATGTTGGCCAACTCAAAGGGAGAATTGCAGGCTGCAAATGGAAAACATGTAGAGAAGATGTATAGCCAAGTTAGGAAAGAAGGAATTTTTTTTTTTTTTTTCCAGCTGTTCCACATAGACTTAAAAAGATGATGCTACATGATCCTCCATGTGTCAATATCCTTAGTTCCTTGGAGAACACATTATGGTGCTTTGATCTCTGCTGTTGTTTTTTTAAGTAAGGAATTTTCAACTGCATTTTGATCTGATTTACAGAAGAATGCAAAGGTGTGAATTGCACATAGATAACATTTGCAGGTTTCACAGATGCAGAAAATTAGACAGGGAAAAAAGCTACAGATCTCTGTAAATATAGTATGTTTGATGCACTTTTGATATATCTGATCTCATCCTTTCATAAAAATTACATTCTTATAAAAATTTACATTTCTGTCAAACATACTAGGGATGTTTGTACCTGATATTTGTACTTGAATGCCAGAATACAGCTTAGAAGATCATTTTGTGGAAAACACATATATATGTATGATTTTGAGTTATGTATTTTCAAAAGGGAGGATTCATTTGTCACTAGACTTGCATAATGTGCCTCCCCTAACACCATGCTAATAAGGTATTTATACAATATACCATCATCTTGTGTTCTTTGCTTTTGAAGTGCATATTGTGCCCTTCATGCCCTGTGTGAAGTGCATGAAAATAAAATACTGAGTTTAGCATAGATTTGTATGCTAAGTGAGCTGAGCAAGCTGATGCTCAGTGCCTTCTCCTGGGTGGATTGAAAGGGTGCAAAAGGTGAAGAATTCCCAGCATTTTCAACAGGAACTCAAATATTCCATGATCTCGTCACAGGTACCAGAGCTGGCAGTAAAATGAAGTGTTTAAACTAACTGTTGGGTTATGTTGGAAAACCTTTTAGCTTTGCTGTGTAGTTCTTGGAGAACTCTAATTCATCATGGCTATAAAGGGCTTCAAAATGTTTAGAAGTCCATGTGGTGATTCAGTCAATATTCTAAAAGCATTAAAATTTTTGCTTTACTTTGAGATGTCTTGAAATTATTGCATCTTGTCTGTCTGATGGCCAAGTTGGGAACGTGGCTTCTCTTTCTTGCTGAGCTGTGGTGAGAGATGCCAAACTCAGCAAAAGCCTTCCTTTCATCTGAGAGAACGAGAAGAGAAAATGAAAGAAAGAACCTTGTCTAACTAGGAACAGTGGTTAGCATGTTGAGAGAGGAGTATCAGGAAATGAAACCCCTTTAGGTAGCTGGCTTGAACATAAAGTAAAATATAAAGGCATTCTTGTCCTTCCCCAAATTCACATCCCTTCGTGTGACAGCTGAGTGCCCGAAATTCCCACCTTAGGATTGCCTTTGGGGCAGGGTTGTGCCTTTGTTTTGGACCTGTACCCACACCGTGGGCCCTGACCCCACACTGCAGCACTGCTGTATCAAGGTTAATTTATATTTCACTCTGTTTCTAACATTTCTGTCTCTTTTCTCTTTTTTCTTTTACATGCTTTCATGAGTATAGCAGACCATTTAGGAATTGAATTCATGGGTAAGTTTTAACTTCTCTTCCTTTCAATTGCTCTTATTTATCTTGGTTCCTTAGTCCAAAGAACATGGAAGTTAATGGGAAGACTCCCATGACCTCCACCACTGGGTTTAATTTGGTTCCTTTTATACTTACTGATTACATTTGAAATTATATGAAGGTTTAATTTTTCTCTTGTCCACTTCTACGGAGCTTAAAACCTACATAATGATGTGTTAGTATTTCATTGGTATTTAATGAAACATAACATAAAGGTTATGTGACCATATCATCTTGAGGAATAGTATTTTATATGTGATTTTTAGGGTAGAGTTACTAACTTTCTCATGTAAAGGAAAGCAAATTTTAAATCAGATTTTTTTTTCTCTTGTTAAGAATTTGTTGTTAATTACAATATTAAATTTAACTAGGCTTAATAAGAAACATCTTATTAAGGATAATTCTTTCAAAACAGAGAAATACTTTTAAGAAAATCATCAAAGAGCCATCATTCTATGAGAAAAGTTAAATTGGGTAGGAAGAAGCTGAAAAAGGAGTGAATAATTGCTTCTTACAACTTTGGAAAGGAAAAGATGATGTTCTGCTGGCTCAGCTGCAGTTCTGTGTCTGTAGCCTCATGGAATGCCAGGCTTAACAGATCACCTCTCAGTTGGTGATCTTCAGACTTGAGGAGATCCATCCCTAACAGAGTTAGTGGTCCTCTGTGTAAGAACAGCTTGCACAAACCATTAAATATGACTGAAAACGCTACAATAAAAAGCATGCAAATTCCTATTGAAGTTACAAAACAGTTACTTTTAATGTGCCCTTTCCCTATGTTAAGTTGTACTCAATTTTTTTAGATTTTAAAAGTAAGAGCTTTATAACCTATCAATTCTAAGTGACAGCACGGGGATTTTGTGGATCAATCAAGTATAAATTGTCAAGAAACCAATATGGTGATTAATATTAACTGCATGGCAGGCTGCAGTAACGAGAGAATAGTCAGCAGCTTCAGGGATTTTCTGCTTTTGGATTTGTGCCATACCTTGAGCACTGTTCTCTCCAGAGAATCGGTTCATGAGGTCCAGAAGTTTTGTGTTTCACTTCACTTTGTATGAGGCTTGAAAAGCACCAGAGGAATCAATGCAAATGTCTTCACAGACTTAGTGGACAAGCAAAGCTGGGAAATGGTTACTTGAAAAGCTCTGTGTATATCCTGCTTTTCCTGCTTAACCTCAATTGTGAGCAGCACTCTTGAGGCATACAAGTTGAAGGACAAGCATATAGGTAAAAGAGGATAAGGAGTATAGATATATGGGATGCTTTGAGTGAACCTTTCTGTAGAAGCAGGAAAGTGTTACCCAAGAGGCAAAGCTGAATTATTTTATCTTGAGACTTTCAGTTTCCTCTTTTTTTTTTTTTTAAAATGTATCTCTTTAAGTCATGAACTAAAGCCAGTCCCTGCAATCTTGGCTCAGAGTAGTCCACTCAAATGAGTAGCTCTCAGATTTTTTTACTATTGGAACAGATCCTGATGGCATAAAAATTAATGAAATCTTGTGTCTCAAGCCTGAAAATATTATGACAGCAGCCTCAAACGAGGTTTGAAGTTGTTTCCTGTGGGCTAGAAAAATGCAAGTTCTGGAATCGTATGCAAAAGTGAAATGCTTGTTCTTCTTAAATCCTCCTCTAGTCGTCATGAAGATTTCCTTAGGAAATGTAAGCATGCATGGAATCACTGCTGTACACGTAGAAAAGTAGAAATCCCCACCCTGTGCACAGAGATTTCAGGTGAAAATATGCTCATCAAATTCAGAACACTCCTGTAAAACCTCTACAATGAGTTTACTTCTGTACTGTAGAAAATAATGGCAATTAGTGCAAAGAGTTTTCTAGCTTGAGAAAACAGCAATGTAGAGATGGTGCTGAACTTAGCTTTGTTTGTACATAATCCATAGAACACTCTTTCTAATGTTTCCATTGCATTTGTGGCCTCAGTTGCCTTAGAAATTCCATTTTCATCATTGCCTTCCAGAAATTTTGTTTGAAAACCATGTAAAAACATGTAACTTGGATTACCAGGGCAACTTGAATTCCTTCCATGGTAGACAAAGCTAAAAGCTCATGTCAGTGGGACCATCTGTCATATGTCCAAGGGGACAGATGAAATGTGCACTGAAACTACACACCTGCTTTTGTGTACATTTGCCAAGACAGGTAGATAAGTGTAGTCATTTCCTTTTATTTTTTTTTTTTTTTTGCTAGACACTCAGGGATCAGTGAAGTGTATATACATAGCCAGTCCTTTTGCTGTCCTCTTAGGGAACATGAATTTGTGTATCCTGTTGTGAAGCAGTTGGTGCTGTTTTCCCCCACAAGCTCCTGTGCCAGCCCATTCCAGTGCTCAGTAGAGACAGTGTCTGTTGCTTTTCCATTACCTGTTGAAATCTCCTTCCTGTTGGAGCCTGCTCTCACAAACAGTACTTTGGGCACGAGAATTATGCATTCAGTTGATGTACCACAGTGAATTTTGTGTTAAAATGGTCTCAAACCCCCCTTCCCTATCTGGCTGTTGTCAGGTTTGTGTTCCGTGCAATATTCAATATTGTGCATTCAAAAACTTGAACACCTGTTACTTTAATATTGCTGCTGATATTGATTTACTCTGTTTCTTTGTATGGATAGCAGAGACAAAGGCAGGTATATTGATGTGGCACGTCTTTTTTAAAATGTTGCAAATGTAGCAATTAATTTATGGTTCTGATGTATTCATGTGCAGCACCTTCTGAATTAAATGAAAGCCAAGTATGTGTCAAGGAACACTGTGTCCTTAAAGTTGTGGATTGAAGCATTGTCATCAGTGGTCCAGCTTTATGAAACTTCTGGTGATAAGGAAATGGTTTATACTTTCTAGTATATCAAGGCATAAAAAAAAAAAAAAGGTCTTGTGTCTTGATTCAATATTCAATATCCATCTCTGATGCAATCTCCCGGACAGGCTTTGGGCAAGGTCTTTTAATCTGTCTGTGCTTCAGATTGTGAATTTAGATTCCTCAGCTCTGTGGGGGAAATCTTTCAGTAGCACAGAGACCATTTGTTCCATGTGAGAGGCTGCAGAGCTGGCTGTATGCTCCCCTCCCCTGGTACGGGAGCAGAGCGGTGTCAGGAGAGCACGGTGCAGCTCACCTGCTCTGCTTCTCACCTGCCAGGACACACACACTTCATTCACTTTTCCAACACAAAAGTAAGGGAAAGCTGTCACCATGCTCTTACAAACTGGAAATACACAAGCTGTATTAACAATTCTGTGTCAATGGGAAGCAGTGGTTGGTAATGCCTATGCGAGGAAGAGAGACTGTGAGAAAAAAAATGCAACAAATTATCAAAATAATCAGCTTTTATACAATGAAAAAACTAAGTGATGTATCATTAGCATTAGAGAGAATGTAGATACAAGTATCTACAGCTTTTTAATCAATTTTTTTTACCTAAGTGGACAACTGCACTTCAGGACTGAACAGCTCACTTTTCTGGTGGAAGTTTTGTTTTTGAGGGCAAATATCTGTGACAGCAAACATGGAGCACTTTGGAGCAACAGGCAGCAGCTGAGAGCTGCTGTGGAGACTGGCCTGGTGCATGTTCTCCCAGCAGCAGAGTGAAATCCTTACCTGAGAGTCATCTGTGGATGTTCTGAGCTGCAAGCCAGTGCCCCAGACAAGGCCTTGCCTTTTAAACTCATTTCTTACACTGAGGATGGGGAGAGTTAGGGTGTGCTAAGGCATGAAACACAAAGGTGAGTATTGGAATAACCTGCTGCAACACATGAACAAACACAACTGTGTCGGCAACTTGCCTACACCCCCTACTCTGATGATCCAGAATGATGATCTTTTATGCTGTAAAAGTCATTTGTGGTGGGTATAGCTGAAAATAAAATGCTCCAATAAAGTGCAACAGCCAAGCCACTGCAGTTTTGATGGAAATACAGACATAACATGAACTAGTCTTCATCCTTGGGCTGTTTACCAGTTAAACCAGTATCAATGGTGCAAAGAATTTTGATGTGACAATTTCAGTCTCCCCATGTGTGAATTACATAAAACCAATGTACTTGGTTGTTATATGTAGTCACTACTTTTAATTTATTCACTCTTCAGGCTTAAACAGAAAATTAGTATTTTTCCTTATAACTACTCATCTTTTCTGGAAAAATCAGGAGCTTCACTGAAGTCAATGGAATATGAATGGTATATAATAATTTGTAAGTGCTGAATCATTAAATAGCATTTAATTGAGCTGAGTAATAAAGTCAAGAATGGGATCCTATTAAACTTTATATATCTCCTTGCAATGACTACAATGTGAAATGTGTTCAGTTTTCTGTAGTCTGAGCTGCTGTTAACACTGGAGAAGATGGTGCATGCTGTATTTTCACTGTGCCTATTTCCACTGCCTCCTCATTGTGCTAAAATTATGTATGCCTTAGACTCTGGGAATACCTGGTCCAGGTAACCAGATTGACTCTGTGACCTTGTGTCATGCACTGTGACTGGTGCATTTTGATTTTTACAAATTGCAAAAGGTGGTTTTGCTGATGGGCAGGATAAGCAATAGTGCAACAACTTAGGTTTTTTTCCAGTATTCCAGAAATAAAAAGGCAAAGTTCAATAGTCCTTGCACAGTTCAAGACCTGGGAGCCTGGACTCTTTCCTCTAAAACTCAATGTTTTGCAGCAGCAACCAGAAAATGACAATAAATAGGATGGTCCTTGCCTTAGTTACCATACTCTTATCTGTCATAAACTCTGTAATGCTTCAGTCCTTGCTGGAAGAGAGGATGAATGTTCATTTGCATGAGCAGAACTGTATGTGTTCTAAAGGATATATGTTAAAAAATAAACAAATTAAGTTCTGTTTTCCTTGTATTCCTTTTTAATAGTATAAAGCAGGTAAATCTTTTTCTGGTAATATGGTACACTGACTGCTGTTATGCTCCTGTTTGCACAAAATCTTACTGGAGATTCTGATCACAATCATTGCCCAGAACTACAAAACCGTATCTTGCTAATAATTATATTTTTATTAATCAATAAGCATTTAAAATATTTCATCTGTACTCTGTTGGTAAATTTCTGAAGAGCTAAGAAGGGCTATTGTGGTAGGCATTGGTACTTGGAATGCTTTTTTACCATCATCATTGCTCCTTGAATCCCTTTGTTCTTTGTCCTGCCTCAAATTTTCATTACCTCCTTCTGGTTTTTATCTTTTCAAACTCAGTAAAGCTCTTGGGACCTTTTCCAAATTCACTAAAGGCTTTGCTCTTGAGACCTCATCTTTCAGTTTGCCTTATGAAATACCTGTCCTTTTTAAGTATGCTGCAAAATAACAATAGCTTCCTGAGGCATGAAATGGATTTAAACCCTCAGCACTTTCCATGGGATTCACTTAGCTGGGAAGAAGAGTCATTTATCATCTCTGGAGAAAAGAGACATGAGCAGCAGAAGAGAGAGTTTTACAGAAGCAGCTGATGCCTGAGCGCTGTAAGAGCAGCGGATGGAGCAGAGGTTCCTCGGGGGCTGCAGGAAGCTCTGCCAGTGGTTGTACCTGTTTAAGAAAACATATCTGCTAAATGAAAGTCAGCATCATCTGGTGCATAAGTTGCAGGCTGCCTCACATCTTGGCTCAGTTTAGGGCATATGGTTCTAGTTTAGTTGAGAGGGGAAGATTTTTACCTAAATGTTTTGTAACCTATCTACCATGGCTCAGTGCTACCTTCTTTATTTTTCTTGGTATGTCATTTTTTTCCAATTTATCTGCACTTTTTGTATTGGCAGTGAACTGGGTTGGATTAACTTGCATTATTTTTAAAAGGTCTACTGTTTGGTTAACTTATATGTGTCATTAACTGCTTTATTGTGATGCTTTATCAAAATAGTAGTTCCGTGAACTGGGTGGATAAAATAATTTTAATATATTTAACTTACTCTGCTGTCTTTCCCCAGTATTTGGTTTCTGCTGTTCTCTCTAACTGAACCTCCTGATCATTTGGGATGAAACTTAGGGAAATTTAAGAAACAAAACCTGGTAACAAAGGCTGGTCTGGGTTTCTCTGTTTTGCTGGGATCTGGGTTGGGAGGAGGAGAAAGTTGCATTAGGTGGGGTGTGTACCAGTCTGTGAAAAGGGTTGTGCACCATCCCTAGTGATACATAAGAACTGTTATTCTGTCACTCCCATGGTGAATGTGTACTGACCTCCACTGTGTGCTGATTGAGGGGGCACTAACAAGGTCCAAGTGTTACCTGTAGGCTAGAAGAGAATTTCTGAAGCCTCAAAAATGGATGTTGTATGTAAGGCTCCGGGTAAGTTTCCATGTACCTCCTAGTGCCAGGTACAAGCCTCTTCTTCATCGTGCCAGCTTCAAAAACATTGGCACCTCAGGGAGAAGGGGTGTGTGCTTCCAGGTTGGATTTCAGCTGAGGACACAGCATCTCATCTGCTCACAGAGGGGCTTTGCTGGGTCCTGGCTCTACATACAGATATTATGTGTACATTTTGGTTTGGGATGAGCACATGCCCTTGGTTCATGCACAGCTGGTGTGCCTCAGAGTTAAACACTTTTTATCATGAAATACAGGTGGTTGGATGGCTTCAACACTGAGCAGACAGCTGTGTATTTAAATGTGACCTTCTACCCAGTCAGTCTCATAACCTGCATTTTGAATATGGTATTTAGGTAAATGCTGTGCTGAGCCTGAGGAATTGTTAAAACTGACACCACGACGGTATGCTAATGCAATTAGATGACTTGCAGTGTTGAGATTTGGCCTTTGTTTGGGCTCAGTTGCAGTTTAACCAGATGCAAAAATATGTAGACAGTGACTTGTACACTGCTGAAACAAGCCTAGCAGAGCAAAGGTGAGATCCACGTGTCAAAGGTGATGCTACAGACAGCTGCCACAAGATCTGCCAGCGACACTTCATATTTCCACTTGAGACAGGACTGGGAGGAGGCATCAAAGCAGTGAGTACCATCTGGATGTGTCCATGAGATGTTGTTTGGGGTGTGGGGGGATTTATTATTTGTAGAAGGCTGTTGACTGTGTGTTGAGGTTATCTTGACACAGGAGGAGAGGCTCCAAACACCTGATCTGTATCGTGTTCGTGCAGCCACAGTGAATCACTGCTACTTTGCCCTTCTGCTGCTTGGAGGTGCTGCGTAGATGCCAAGTCTCATTCAGTAAATGATGCAAGGATTTGGAAAGCAGAGTGTAAGTATCTCAATAAATGTTCCATGGCAGAGGTGCAATTGTAATGTACAGTTGTACAAAAATCAGTGGTTTTGACAGTGAACTAAATCTTTCCCTGTCCTTCTGTGTCCTGCCTAGAGTGAGTAGAGACGGTGTCCTGCCAGTAATTGCTGGAAGCGGAGGAGAAGGGTAAGCAGGGTGGAAAAATTGGCAGTGTCCTGTGCAGAGCACTAAGTTATTGTTTCAGCACTGCCTTTTCTCTTCTTTTGCAGGAGCTGTAGGATGTTGGCACACGGAGAAGCGCAGAAATATTCCTACTCTGGCTGATGGCTTTTAATAGATATTTTTATTGTAATTGAAAATTGTCTCATCATCCCATTTCCTGTTCCAGTCAGCATCGTTTATCCTCATTCCAAGCGTGATTCTGATGAATAACACTGTCCAGTGGCACAGGGTATCTACCAGTATTGCTTCAGCCAACAATTCTCTGGGACACAAGCATGAGCAGCGCAAAAGGAAGAGGGAAAAAAAAATCCTGTGTAGGAGTGTGCAGGTGGTGTGCTTGTATGCTCAGTTCTTAATAACAGTGGAAATAATCTCGGAGTTGCTTGTAAACTGTTACATTCAAATGACAAATTAACTTTTTTGTTTACCACTGCTGATTTTTCTTCTTTGAATGGTTAAATAAATCACCATGAGGTATTTTCATTTAGTATGGCTCCAGATCATTTTGGACTATGTTCATGTAATTTACTCACTGCATTTATATCTGTTGCATCAGTCATCCTGTAATTATGATATTAATTAAGATTTTTATTTTTGTGCTAAGTTAATTATGTACTGCTCCATGCCTACTTTAGCAAGTAAACTCTATTGTAATATAGTATTACTTTATGGTTATTTTTTTACATCTCTTGATAATTTTGCATTTCACATTCCAATAGAAAGTAAAAATGGAAATATAAAAAATAACCTGGAAATGGAGGAGGATAAAATGGGACAGTATATCAGTTCTCAGCAGAATTAACAAAAACAATTTAGGGTCTTCACTGTTCAATAGTGAAATACAAAGTAACAGAGAAGAGCCAAACAAAATTATTTAGAGCAAGCAGTTTATAGAGGAAAGTGAGAGAAAAAGCAGTTTATTTCCCATTCAGAGCATTAATGCTTCTATTAGTAGGTTCCCACACCTTACTGTTAATTGCTAGATGTGTAAGTTGTTTCCTCATTGAAATAATGACCTTAGCCACCCAAAGTTCAAGGTTTTAAGGAATGTTAGGAACACAGAGTGAAGCAGCTGATGCATTTCTGTAGGGCAGTGCTGGTGGCTGCCTGCCTAAGCCTGGCCTCCCTCGTGCTCCTCCAGCTCTTGCCAGTCCTCTGTGCCATGAGATAAAGTTCTTCAGTGCTGTAAAGACTTCAGAATCTCAATGCAAGCCAAGGGTATTTAAAATTGATGCCTACAAAGACTTTGGGTGTTTTCAGAGTGTTAGTTGACTGTATACTTTGAGAATTGCCATGTTGGACTAAATGAGTGTTACTTGTGTGTTGCTCTTGATTTCTGACTAAAACACTCTGGAGGTCAGTGGATATTTTGGTATCATGTCTGTTATTTCTAAAATAGTGTCTGTATTATAATATAATGTACAGAACCTGAAATCAGGATCCAGTGTGTGACTAGACTGACATATGAAGTGAGCATGTTATTTTCCTGATCAGCTTCAAGTTAACTAAATCTAAAAACCTAGATAGATCTCTCAACAGTAGTTACAAAATTGAGTATGTACAAGTAATTTGGTGCAATTGTGCAAAGCTAGGAGTATCTTTGTTTCCTCTCTTGAACTTCCATTCTTCTTCTCCCTACATTTTCTCTTTTGTACCTTCCTGATTGTTTTCTCTTATTTTAATGTACCCCTGTGGACTTTCTTTTTGTGTTAGTTTCATAAATCTACTGAGCTTACTCTGTTTAAGTGTGTTGCTGTTTGCAGCAGTGACTGCAGATCAGTGGTATCACAAAATGCTCTGTTTAGCTTTAATGGAGAGTACAGCGTGCTCACACTGGAGCTGTACTCATTTATTATCATAATGCCCTCTCCTGTACCAGAAGTGATGCAGCATTTGAAAAATGGAAATCACAATATACACTAACTTCACCAGCTCATAAAATATAAATGCTCTGAAAATGAATACAGTGTTAAATACAGTTAATCAGCTTTAGAAAACCAAAAAATATGTATTTATCACTATAATGCGTACATGCATGGCATATTAATGAAAAATACCAGATACTTCATTTTCTGTGTTTATTCTACACTGTGCTCATTACTCTCATTCAAATAATTTAAATTTGCTTTCAGGACGAGGACTATTTGCTACTGATGGGAAAAGTTTGGATGTCTTCTGTGCCATATTTTTCTTTGAGGCTGTGAAGCAGAGTCTGTGCACTGAATATAAAGCCAGATGTGCTGGAGATTTTGCACATTGGACTGGCAGAGTAGACCTTTAAAACTGTTGAGCTGTAGTTGTAGTTGCACATGGTGCATTGTTAGGAAGTGTATCATAAAAATATAAGACTTTATTAAACTCAGTTTAACAGCCTGCCTCAGTTGAGAGTGTGAGACTGTGACTTCTGCTGAATTTTGCTGCGTGAAGGTTTTTTTATGCTTCTGTACTTCAGGTAATGTGCTTAAGTCAAAACCAAGAAAGTGTCCTTGGTTGAGTGTTTGTTTAATGAATGATGAAGAGAAAATTATGAAAACAAGCAAATATTTTATTTCAGTCAGTTTTTCCTTGTGAATCTGTCTGGTGTGCTTTAAAGATTTCTTTTGCCTGATGTAGTTTCTTTTCAAGGTGAGGTGGTACCAGAACATCTCATTCTTTCAATTAGTAGTGAATCCTGTCTTGAAATAAGATGGTTGACCAATGGTGGGAGAAGGTGAGTGCATCCAATAGAAATCCTGTAGAAAAAATCAAGTCACTTTAAATTTATTCCATAAAGTTACTTAAAGGTGAACTGGAGAGAAAAAGTAGATGTAATTGTCCTAAATTACACTGTTTCTTTGAAGTTAAATAGGTATTCATGTGTTTTCTTTAAAAAAAAATAAAAATTCAAGTACATGTTCTAGTCAAGTTTTTGTTCCAAAAAAGCTATGGAAAATATTCATTTAAACCTCAGGGAAAATATGGAAATTCTGTTATTTATTTTTTGCTGAATACAAGTGGTGATTTGTGAGAACTACACTGGATGGCCAATATCTTACTTGTCAGTATTGGGTTAAAGGTTCTTATTTGACTCTGATGCAATTGATGTGGATAGAGGACTGCTGAAAGACAATTCAAGTGTAGGCCTTGGCACTGATGTTGCATTATCCAACTCTTATGTCAGGAGTTGTTTTGCTAAAAGTGTGAGTAATGCAGTGACATTGACTTGTTTTTTCAAGTGATTTGTAATTTTTTCTGTACCTTTTAAGACCATGTTTTTAGTATCCATGTTTCAGCTCTGTTGATGGTTTCATTGCCTCAACACCTTTGTGGATTGGGTTTAGCATCTGTGGGCCATGAATCAGTTTGGTAATCATCCCATTCAGTCTGCTCAGCCATGTGCAGTCAAAGTCAAACAGTCTGCTAAGAAAATTCAGAATCACCTGTAAGTTTGCAGGTGTAACTCTTACTGTGGCAAATGCCCTGTGAATTCAGAATTGAAGTGTGCTCCACTTACTGGATTTTTTTACTTACAGCCCATGTTCCTGGTTCTGGTGGTGCTAGTTTGGCAAAAACCGGGCATAGTCTGTTCCCCTTTTGGAGCTGTGACGAACGTGGTGGGAAAACCGTTCACTTTTTAAGAAGCCCGTTCTTTGCCTCCCCAATTCCCAAAATATGCTCCATTTACCTAAATCTTTCTTCAATTTCAATCTGTAGAGTTTCTTCTCTTAATAAAGTATGCTAATAAAAATTCATGAAAATAGCAGCATATGATTCGCTTGTCAAGGAATTATCTTCCCATAATACCCCCCGTGATGTAACATTACTTTTTCTCCCATTCTATACTCCTCATTTAATGGTGCCGAGGTGTGTACCATCAATCATTTCATTCATCAATCATTCATAAAGATTACTTCTGTCATCTTTATTGCTTGCTCAATCACTTTGATACCTTCATCTTATCCTTCCTATTTTTGCTCTCTGTGGTCTTAAAAAATATGGATGCTTGTGTTGGTAGCAGAGCTGTGCTGATGAACCTGCTTGTAAAGTCCTCTGCTGTTCAAAGGAGTCTGTCTCTCCATGTCATTACTGGTGTCACTGTTCTTGAGAACAGCTTTTTAGCTCTTTATTCCTCTGGGTGTTTTCCTTTCCCCTTCCATTGTTTGTCACAGCTCTGCAGCCATCTCTCACTCCCTGGTTGTTTTGGTATCTCCGCTGCTTCTGGTGTCAATGTTATCTTTTTTCCCTTAAGTCTGTAATGCTAAATTTTCTGAATTATTCATAAGACCATATATGAACACCTGCATCTATTATTCAGAACTCCTAATTTCTTTTATGCTAGAGCCTAGAACCTCTTTTACAATTCAGTAATAAATGAGAGCCTTCATTTTATGCAGAGGTTTTTTTTGCCAACTGTCTTTTAGTTAATTCTGCAGAGCCCTGCAGTGCAACGAGCTACAAACTTAGAATAATTTAGAGTATCCCTTCCCTCTTTGCTGTCTCTGTCTTCATGCACTGGCCTCCCTGTGCAATGTGTTTGAAGTGGTTCTTGGTCTAGAATAGATTATTTACTAGCATACAAATCTTTTTTCTCCAATTATTTTCTCAAATCTTTTATCTGTGATTATTTATTTATAGTTATTGCCTTTTTACCTTTAAGGAGGTGCTAATTCAATTTCTGAAATTTTGTTTGTTTGTTTTATGCCACTTATTATACTCCCACATGCACTTTTTTATTTATGTTCCCTGCTGTCTGAAACTTCTGTCCTCTAGAGCAGTAGTTGGTGTGCCTGTGAGTTTCCCACTTATTTAAAAAGTATTTGTAAAATGGATGTCCCAGAACCCCTGCATGATTCAGGCTGGAACCTGAAGGTCTCTAACCTGAGGCTCAGAGCAGGATCAAGTCAGGTGCCAGGGCTTTATCCAGATTAATCTTAAAAAACATAGGACTGAACGGCTTCCCCAGGCAACTTGTTCCAATATTGATGGTTCTAGTGGTAAAGGATTTGCCTTATATTTAGATAAAATGGCTCAATTTGTTATTTTTCTAGAAATACTCTGGAATAATATATTTTCTGCTACTTGATATTTTGTGATTCAGACAAATAATTGCTTATTGGTACTCAATTCTCTGCTTATTTACAGTGCTGTGCTCTGAGTAAGTAAAAAAGAATTTAGTCTTAGTTTTGAGAGTCCTATTTTTCTTGTCCTGTCGAAGCTATACTAGTCTTCATTTATTTATGTCATTTTACTACTAGAAAAAGCATGTGATATAACTCTAAAATAAACCTCCCCCTGCAGCTTTGTAATTATCCAGGTCTAGAGAACGATATTTTATCAGCTTTGTGGAAAAACAAGTTCTAAAAGTAATGAGTTGCAGTCCATTGTTTTAGATTAGATCATCCCAACTGCAATGCCAGGAAGTTATTCTGTTCTAGACACCTTTGCTTATTTACTGTATGTTTGTGATATTGACAATTGCTCACCTAGTACCTGGTTTCACGCTAAATTCCATATTTAGGCAAAAATGTAAATGAACAACTGGAAGTACTGAGATTTCTAATGGCCACAAAGATGTGCAAAGCAGTTTGACAATCTTGTCAGTTTACAGAAATATGGTGTTTAACCTGCTGCGGGGCCTCATTCTGACCATTTAACAGAATTCAGTCACAGGAGGAATTGTAGCATTCACCAGCAGTTTATCCAACTCTTTAACATCCTTTGGGTCTAGCATGAGAGAATTAGAAACTGTTTGCTGCAGCTCCCATAATGAAGTCTCCTCTTCAAAGAGTCTTGGTAAAAGAGTCAGACTTCAGAAAAAGCCTTCAAATTGAGGCCTGGATTTAACTAAACAACTTAAACACACTTTGTTCCATAAGTGCTTTTATTAACTTATATTTTTGCAATAACCTGAATGAGGAGCATGAACATGCAAAGTGGATTAAAAACTCCCACCTCAGTTGTGAAAATCTATGAGAGGCATTTTTGGATGCTCTTATACCATTTTCCTTTCTAATATTGTCTGTATTAAAATTGCTTTTGTTGCATTATATATTCCAAATACATGAACTCTATGAAACTTTTCATAACTTTAAAATAAATTGAAATGACTCTTTAGATTATTATTTTTACTTTCCTCTCTTACTTATCTTTGTGTTTTAGTGAATATTGACACTTTTTTTTGTCATCTAACTTGAATGTAAAATGACATAATAATTTTCATTAACTTTATTTTTCATTCTGTTCAGCAAATGATTATGCATTATGTTCTCTTATTCACTAAGAAGCCTGAATGCAACCATGTGAATTCAGATTTTTTAGTTAGCCAAACAGAAAAAAAATAATCACAGAGAATCTTTCCATTTTGGAAACCAAAGGTAACCTTTTGTGCTTTTAACAACAACACTGTTTGTCAGGTTCATTGCCTGTGGTATTTTTTTTTGATTTTTTTTTTTCCCCCTGCAACTTGTTAGAAATATTTGGTAAAATACCTCTGCCATCTTTGATCATAGCTGACCCATTTAGTTTGGAGCAGAGGATCTGTCAGAGGCCAGAGCTGCCCTGCAGAGCTGTAGAGCTGTGACTGCCCTGGTCTCACGGAGAGGTGAGCTGCTACTGGAGCACAGGTGAGAACAGAAACAGAGTTGCAGGAGGGCTTGAATTCACTGAATGATGTCAAGAAACAAAAAAAATTGACCATAATTTTGCTTTCTTAACCAGGAACAGATCTATGTCTTTTTGAAGAATTGGATTCTGCTGTGCTCCTGGATATTAATGTGAGATTTCTCTTGTGCAGCGTGATGAAATTTGTGGTTGCAAACTGATTTGAAACTGTTTGTATAGTTAGTGAACAAAAGTAATTTCAGGTAACGTAATAATTCTCATTTACAGGTTGACAGAATTGTATCTGAAATGAATATAAGTGATTAAAAAAAATATGAAAACCATATTTTTGTGTCCCAGGTGCTGCAATAGATGCTAACTTACAGTTCTAATAATAATTCCCAAGAAATAATGTAATTGTGATTTCTTTATGTAATCTGGCATTCACATCTTTTTATCATTACATCTGTCAAAGATTTGTTTTACACTGTGGGGGATTGAAAGATAAATGCTGATGGATGCCCCTGTATCTTTTGAAAAATTGTTAAGTGGCTAAATATATAAATGCATTACTGTATGAGATAAAATAAATCTTAATTCAAGACAGAAAATCTCAGAGGAATCAGTTTTAAAATCCAAAGTTCCATGAACAAAAATACAACTCAAGAGTTATAAATGGAAAATTACTGGTTTTGCAAATTCCTTTTGTCTGTGTGAATACTTAAACCAGCTATACAAGGTATAGTTTCCTCCTTTATTTCTGTAATCCTTTCTGGTTTTCTATTTTCACTAAAGCACGTGCACACACATTTAATTAAAATAACTTTTTTTTTTTCCATTTGTGTTATGCACAAACACACAACTTCTAATTCCTTCCAATCTAACTTACTGATCTTATCACGTGTTGTGCAATGATCCATCCCATTTTGTCCAGGCACATTTATAGCAATGTATGAAATTAATGTTCCTTTCCTTAAGAATTCTGTTAATATGGACCATTGTGGAGCAGAAAGCAGAAATGAACCACTTCTGGTTGTCTGCTGCTAGGAAGTGTTCTAGAGGTTTCTGGTCTCTTACTGTAAATTTAATCATTCTTGGTTAATAAGTTCGTTACTACTCTAAAAATCCAAAGTACCACGGAGGTAAGGAGTGATGCAGTTCATTAGTTTAATGTCACTGAATCAGAAGACCTCAGCTCCTGAGATGAAGCAGTCAAACAGTCCATTACTAGAGAAAGCAAAGTCAGTGTGTGAGAGCTGCTGTGGCAGCAGTGCTTGTATTCGTCACCTGCCTGAAGAGGCACAAGTGCTGTGCTTGGGAGCTGGCCTGAGCTGCTCACACACTTGCCACACACATCAGGGTCTGTTCTGCCTAGCTTGTCTCATGTAGGGATAAATAAACCACTGAAGCTGTGTCCAAAACCACAGGGGTACCTTTATAAAATAATCAAATGCCATTTATGTTCAGCTGTTAGTGTTGCACTTGGTGTTTTCAAGAGCATTTGTTATGAATGCAGTGAAGAAATAATGTTCTATTGTCCAAAATACTGTGTATGAAGTGTCTGAGCCCTTCTCTTTGCTGCTGTGCCTTTCTGCACCTACTGCTAAATTGCAGCTTTTTAGGGAGGAGACAAGTAGTGTCTGAAGAACACTCATGTCTGCTGGATCGCTTCCCAGGGCTGTGTACTCAGCATGGGGCACCATGGATCAGGGTTGTAAAATGCTGTCAGCCCTCCTGTTGACCCATGTTTTTATGCCAAATCGTTTAAGACAGAAGCTGATGTAGGCAGGAAAGGTAAAGTTAAAAGCAGGGGAAAGTCCAGTGCCTCTTCAAGAAAACAAGGTGAAACATGCTCAGTTGTTGGTTAGGAGACAGCATAATCAGCTGGGAAAGGCAGCAGTGATCCTATGAAACACTGTGATGCTGTTGCTGTAGAGGAAAAGGAGTTGTTTCCTGTTGTTAGCCTGAAAGTCAAGTCTGGGAATGATGGTTCTCATGGCAGAAGTGAAGCCAGGAGTTTTGCTGAGGAGACAAATCAATAAGTGCTGCAGCTGAGTCAGAAAATGAGTGTTGGTCTTGGGAGAAACATCAATAAAATGTGCCTTATGGATCAGGAGAGGAGTGAAGGTTGTTCCAATGTGGGTGAGACCTATGATGCCATGAACTACTGCTGCAAGCTGCTGCTTTTGCAGGCGTGAGAAATGTTTTTTTCTGGCTGTTCTGTGCGTGATATGGGATGTCTGATTCAGAGTTCATGGCTTTGTACACTGCTTAGTAGAAGTACCACGGCAAACTTTCACACTGGGACTTAATTAATTTTGCTTCTCTTGTGGTCAAGTGTTCCTTGTCCATATTTTTATTGACATTTCTATTTTTGAAAATGACCTCATCTTTTTTCCTTTTTTAATTTCTGTGACATTATGCCTTTTTTAAATTTAATTCAGTTAATCCAGTTTGCACTGACAGAACTCCTGTATACCCTCATGTACTTCTGATTTAACACAATCTTAAGTGTATCCTCATTTCTGAGTGTTTAAGGGATTATTGTGCTGATAGTCTACTAGAAGTATGTATGGAGTTTTAACAGACATGATTATTGTGTCATATAATTCAAAGCAATAAGAGCAGTACAATTTTAGGGGTAAACGTAAAAATAATCCCTCCTCTTCATCTCTTCCACAGAAAATAGCTGATGTTTTGTAGATTTTGGTACATGTCACACATTGCCTGTTTCAACAACAGCAGATGATAAAGCACTGACCCCAAGCCCTTACCAAAGTAAAATTTCCAAGCTGAAGTTGAATCAGAGTTGGTTTACATATGGAAAAATACGGTAGATAAAAAATACAACACTGTGGAAGTAGCTGTCATAGAGAAGATATTAGGAAACCATTTATCTGCTTATCCATCACTGGTGACTTGCAGGGTGAAAGGCAGTGGCACTTGGAGCCATTGCTTGCAGCATGAAGGAATGAAGCAGCATCCAAAAGGATAACTACAGAAGAGGAATTTGCATTTATTGTCTTGAGTAAGTGAATGAATCCTGCTTATAAGTGCCATGAGCTTTCTCTGTACAGAGATGTGTATCTCTGCAGAAAGCACAGTGTGGATTTAATAGGAAGTTCTTGCTGTTGACTTTGAGGGAAGGCTTGGAAAATACTTCCCCAGAGCTATGCTCGCTTCCTCCCTTTGAGGACCTGCCCCTATTATTTTAATTAAAAATCAGCAGACAAAATCTGATCATACAGAGCCTTCTCCACACCAAACCCAAAGTTAAAATGAATTCTTTGTGCTCAGTTTAAAACTGAATTTAGCAACCATGTCATGTAAGCAGAGCTTCTGCAGCATGCTCTGAAAGGCAGTGTCATGGGAAAAGCAAAGGAAGCAATTGCAACATTCACTTTTCCTTTTTATTGCCAGAACCATGCCAGAAATGTTGTTAGGGAGCAACGGTTAATTAAACTGTTATCAACTTAACTTTGGGGTATTTCATAATCTCACCCTTGGCATTGTCTTTTTATTAGGAAAAGGCTTAAGTGACTATGAAATATAATGAAAGGCCGTGGGGAGGGCTTGCACACCACAAAGCTGCTAATCCATTGGAGACTTGTGTGGGAAGTGATCATTTTTCAACAGCGATGCAGAGCTTTGAAGGTTATCAGGACCTTTTATCTTCTAGTCAGCTTTCTCTGAACTTGAAACTCTATCTGTGTGAAGTACATCCCAGCAAATACCCACTGAGCTTGAGGTGGAGAGACTAATGTACTGCTTGCTGCTTTTCCTCAAATGTGTTAGATCCTTAGAGCTGTTTATTTGCTTTATGTAGCATGTGGGAGCCTGAGTGAGAGTCCAGGACATTAAGCACAATACGTGTTTAATGCTCCGGAGAGTTTATTGTGCAAAGTGTTAGGTGTTGTTCAGACAATGTAGGCTCGACACTGCAAATATAGAGATATATATTTGTCTTGACCTCAAACTGAAGTAAAAGGTCCAGACTGATCCAGTAATAGCAGGAGTGCAGTATTTTCCTCTCAGGTTGTTTGTTTTTGAATAAGAATCTGATCAACTGGGAACACAGACAGTGCCTGCGGTTCACTTTCATTTTTTTTTCCTATAGTTTATTATTTTTATTCAACACAGAAGAGTCTTAGCCATAAGTGGGAACAGGGTGTCTGAGAAATTACTGACTGACTTTGACATTTGTACTCAGTCTCTTCTGTTAAGCCTTGCAAAGAGTAAGAACAGTTTGCTTTGTAAAGGAAGAAATGAACCCCAAGAGCATCTGACAAGACATAATTATTTGAAAGGAAGCTAATAAGAAATTTTTCAAAAAGCCTGTTGGCAGAATTTGGAGTTTCTGCTGCTGAATGGAGCTCTTGTGGTTTGAATCTTACCATTCCTAACCACACAGTCCCAGTGATCACTCTGGGAGCTGCCATCTCAGTGTTTAGTTAAACATGCCCGTGTCAGCACTTTAATACAGCTTTAAGTGACAGCAGTATTGGGCTGTCCCCAGCCTCATTTACTGGTGAATAATCATGTCATGCAAAGTCCATTACTGCCGTTCTGCATCCGTGCTGCTGGGCTTGCCCATCACTAGCAGCTAACAAAGAAGCACAACATAAATTAGCCACTTAATTTAAACCAAAATGCAGCTGGAGCATTCATTAGGCTCATTGAAAAATCTCATCTTAACTGTCAAAGCTTAATACTTTCACTAGTTCTTGCCTGTTTGTTTATTTTTTTCTTGACAGTGAAAAGTTCTGGAGCTTTTACTGAAGTTTTACATCTTAAATTTTTTGGGAGGAGTGGTAGGCTTGTTTGCTGTACAAATTTTTACTGAAGATGTAGTATCCCAGTGTGGTACAATAATTTACATAAATATCAGTTCTGACTTTTTAACTATTGTCACTGTGCCTTCCACAGAGCTTTAAATATTGTGATCTTTATCAAATGCATTATTCATAGGATTAATATAGACACCTCTTGCCCAGGCTTACTGAAAAGTTCCACAAACCAGAGAGTGCACATCTTTCACTTGTTACTTGTCTTGAGCCATTTCATCACATCAGAGCTACTGAAATCTGCCATTCAGTGGAGTTAACAGAGAACAGTTTACCCTGGCTGTGATCTGGACACTCACTGTGTCCAGATTGCTCCTACCATTAGCAGCACTTGAGTAAACATTTCAGAGAACATAATTACCTTTTGTGTGTGTGTGTGTATTCTATTTATAATCTCAAATCCTCACTTCCTCTGTTGCATTCTCTTATGCCCAGTTGGGTGTTAGAATAGAAATCAGTGATTTGTGTTTAAAATATCAGAGCTGGGCTAATCAGATGCCACTGCTCATGCTACCACAATGGTATCTTACATGAAGCTAACTGGATAATGGCTTAAGCACTACTTAACTGAAGTCCTCAGTATAAAGCAGCACTCCCTAAATTATGAACTGAATTTTGTCTGCTCATCAGCTGAGTTCCTCCTAACTGTGTTCAGGAGCAGCAGCAGGATGATGAGAATCACTGCTCTTGTGGCATTTATCCCTGAGATGCTCTGTTAATCATGTGCCATTAACATATTCACCTGCATGGGGAGTAAAGCAAGTCATGGACTTGGCAGAGACAAAATCTGTTGCAGGGGCAGACTTTGAGACAGACTGAATTTTACTTCAGTTGATACAACTGAAGTTAATTCACTCTTTTCTTTAGTTAAATATTTTGACACAATCTGAGTTAATCAACCTGCTCTTCAAAAAAATATTGAAAAGGTCATACAAAATAATATCCAATTTGGAAAAGGGATTTGCATTAAAAAAAAAAAAAGAAAAGAAACAGGAAGGAGATGCATATCTTATCTGACTGCAGTAACTGTTAAGTTAAAAATAATTAGGATATGAGACAGCAAGTATCTCTAAATATATGTAAAGAGCAATTCTCAGTAAAATACATGGACTTGGGTTTTACCCTCTTTTCAGTTAATATAGAGGTTGGGATTGGGAGTTCACTTTTTTTTTTTGAATTAACAGAGAGAAAAGCTATTTGATACAATCCAAGTGGTTTACCATGCATTTCAGGTAAACCTGGTAAATTGATTATCTGCATCTCCCAAATAATTTCACTTGCTTATTAATGATAATTGCTGCTCATTGGTGAAAAAAAAAGCTGTAAATGGTATGTTAACATCACAGAAACAGCAACAAAAAGCCAAATATCCCAAATGTAGCATTTGTCTAAGGTTCTCCTCCCCTAGCACTTCACTTAGACAGTTCTGTGTTTTATTGCATGGCAAGACTTTCTACAATTTAGACTAAAAATCATTTTTTTTCATAGTAGCTTTTATGTTACATGACTATAATTTTTTAAAATCTTTCTTTCAGTGCTGTGATTTTCTGTGGAGAAAAAATATTTTGTTGCATGTAAGAATATTCAGTGGTCCAGAGAGCAGTGCTTAGGCATTGTTTTACAGATATGTAAATATATATGTATATATAAATTCATTTAATGGTGATATTTATCATTTCCCATAGACTTGAAATGTTTCAGTAGAGAAGTTTTAACAGGGTACAGTTTGGCTGAGGAGGACTGGATTTGTTTAGACATCTTTTTCTCTCTTTCAGTTCAGTTTCTATGAGCTGCTAAATAGCAGAGCTATTGCTGACATTTGGCTACTTGATTAACATAAAAAGGCTTTTGATTTGTTTCATATCTGAATATTTTTGAATATGTAAAACTCCTTGTATTTCATGGCATCTTACAAAAAATAATTTATTTTTCTTTTTTGCATTTGATTGCATTGGTGAATTTTAGGGTATGAAAAGAGTAGTTTGTGCCTGTTAGGGCAGAGCAGATGGTTTTGTTTCTTTAGAAGAGATCTTATGAGATTGGAGAGTTCTTCAGCCAGTAGAGATTTTCACTGGAATCATACAATCAACTGGGTTAGGGACAATATTTTGATACTGAATACACCTATATAATAAATAAAAATTATCATTGATAGGAAGTAAAACAAATTCTGACCTCAAAAAAGTTTCTGGGCTATGAGGGCTTCATAGCTCTTAAAAGGTCCTTGTGTCCTGAGATGACTTCTCTATAAAATGATCCAGCTCTGTTGCAAATCAAGCAAAAAGATTTAATTGAATTCCTAAATGCAAAGCTAAATAGATTATAATTTCCATGAGCTTCAGAAATAAGCCCTATATTGGAAGTTATTGCAGTTGTTTATTAATTCCTTTTTTAAAAGAAAATAGGTTAATACACAGAAACCAGAGGTTTGAATGAAAGATAAATATACATAGCTTCAAAACTATGAGGGATTTTTAACGTGTCCTTAAGAGCAGCATCTCTGTGGTCTTATATGTAGGATTTGTGCTAAACCTCAGAGGTTTTCGAGGCAGTAAAATATTTTATTCCTCTGGAAAAACCCAGTGGCTTTTTGGACCATTGATTTTCTCAGGAAATGCACTGCTTGTTTTGATTGTACTAGGGATAAGCTTTCTTCCTGGATACTCTCTTCTAATTATTAATCATGGAATGTTGCCAGAGAAGGTTTAGCTCACAGGAACAGGAGCACTTGACTGACAGAGAGGTGTGTGTGTGCTCATAAAAACCTGATAATGCCTACTGCAAAAATCCTGGGGTTTAGCCCATACTGGGTAGATCCAGTCAGTCTTTAAGGCAAGGTAATGTTTGTCCATGTTGTGTGCATGTTATTCAGCATCTCTTCTTTAAAATCAAAACTGAAGTTTACTGAGGATGCAAGCAGAGGTCTGTTGCATTTCAGCATTGTAAAAAGTGGCCAGAATGTATATGGGGAGCTCTGAGAAATCAAGTCTTCTCCATTTCTTCAAATCCTTCCTTCTAATCTTACAATCATTTCATCCCTCTCTCTAGCGAATTCCCTGAAGTAGAGGAATACTTACATGTGTCTTTTAATTGGTATCTGAAAATGTTTATTTTTAGGCTCTGGAAGTGTCATTAAAAAAAAAAAAACAAAAACAGCAAATCCAAATGCCTGTAGACAGATATTTAAACTTTGAGACTTTCTTTATCTCAGATGTTTCTGCTCCATTATTCATGGGAGAGGGCTTTATATCACTTGTACCTAGCCAGCCACAAACTTGTTCTGTCTATTTCAACCCATTTCATATTAAAGATTAATTAACAAGATCTGAATTTTTTTTAACCATTCTGGAAGCTTTGGGGAAAATGCTAGCATGTGTATGCAGTTGCAACACACAGAGCACATGAACTTAAACAAGATAGTTGAGGTAGCAATAGGATTCATAAGTATTTGCACAGATTTTCAGAACACCCTGATGGGAGGGATGATTTCACTGTTCTGTTTCCTTTCCCAGACAGCCTGGAAGAGTTACCTGGTTGTGAGCCCAACACCAAGTCAGAAAGTGTAAAAGGTTAGGGTTTGATCCAGGGTAAATTTTGATCTTGCATCTGGAGAGTGTTTCACACATCTCTGTGCTATTGGATGTTAGCTGAAATGTTTTGGAGATGAATTTTTCAGAGAGTATTTCAAAAGCATTTCCAAAGTTCCTTTTCTACTTCTGGGTTGTGGCTGTTCCATGCCTGGTAGGGAAATGATGACAGCCTTCACTACAGTTTGTTTAGCTTTTATCCACAGAATATAACTTAAGGACTCTTTCGAAAAATCCCTGCATATTTCTCAACTATTTAAAGCATTTTTTATTTTTTTTTTCTGTGAGAAGGAGTTCAGTGAGAAGAATTGGCCAGTAACTCCTCTCTGTGCTGGTCAAAGAACTTACAAAGCAAATCGTTCTCAGTTTCATACAATTATTCTACTAAAAATAATTTGGGTTCTTTTCAATGATTTGGCCTTGGTTAACATAAATAGGTCTTGGGTATCACTTTTTTTTAGCATTCATACTGGTCTTTATATAAAAATGGGATAAATCTGATAGTAAGCTACAAATGTACTGCAAGAGTTACCCCTAAATTATTTCCTAGTGACTGACTTGTGCTTTTGAATTCACTGAAGCAAAAACATTCACTGTAACACAGTCACAAATGAACAAAAAAGCTTAGGGGAAGAATGACTTAGAATGTCTCATAATTCCATTAGGAGACAGATAACAATAAAACATGGAGCAGGAAGCAGGTGAGCATAAAACACTGCATATTCATAGAGCATCCTGGTCAGCATTTCTGATTCCTTGCAAAATGTCTGGGTGGAGGAATCACAAGGCTCTGACTGAGAAAACAGCTCCTTTAGGCAAATATTGCAGTTGCATTTGTGAAAATACTCTTAGCTGAAATCTGTTGTTTCCCAATAGGTGTGATCAATGAAGGCTTTGCCTAATTGGAACACGTAGGTGAGAGCTGATTCTCTTGTCTGTTTTTTCTAAGATCTAATTCTGCATTATTGGAACCTTTAATGTTCCCTGTGCCAGTCAAGAATACCTGGAAATTGATTTTTGGTTCAATAAGGGCCATTTGAGAAAATATAAGAGGACACCTCACATGTGAATGACAGTTCTTGTGTTTCTACTCTGACTCTTTAATTTTTTTGCATATTGCAAGGTAGACCAGAATCAGTCCCACTATTTCTAGTAATTCCTGATTTTCTCTGTGCAAGACTCCTCACAGGTGGATTTTGCAGATTAATCCATAAAAAAAATACTTCTTAAGTGTTTCCAAGTCAAAAATGAGTCTAAACAAGGGGGAATTACCCAGTAAGATTTAATAAAAACTGCAAGTGAGAAGAATTGGGAGTTGAGGAATGTCAGTCTGGAAGGTTCTTGAATAGGGTTCACATATTATTAACATAGCATAAACATATATTTATACGTATTTCTGGTATATATCACATATATAAACAAAAATGGTTTAGAGGAAAAGAATCTAAGCTGAGACAGGATGTCTCATTTATTGCTAGCAACTGAGGAATCTGTAAATCTTTAACTTCTTAGGAATGTTTTATTAAGTTCATTTATCTTAGTTCATAGCTACCACTTTTGAATATCACCTCTGCATTCTCTGACAATATTGTTAAAAATGAAATTGATGGTAGCAATATGCAGGCAATTTGAAGAATCATGTTGTTTTCTGATTGTTTCTTAGAGTGGATATAAGATGTATACCCCTAAGATGATGACTAGAAAGGGGTCATCTGAAGGAATCTCCTCTCTAGTCCTGCTCAGAGAGGCAAAACAGATAGGAGCTGTCAAAGAGGATTTATGAAGTGCAACGTGGAACTGCAGTATGTTTTCTTTGGCTTTTGCAACACCTGATGGCAAAGGAAAACTTCAAAGACAGTTAAGATATGCAGAGATTTTACCTAAATGCCTTCATAATTTTGCAAACTGGATTTTTCCTGATTTGATGACATAACTATCTTAAGCTGCTGGAAAAATATGAAGGTAACTCATTATAAAATGAGTAACTTCAGATGTTGGGGAGAGAACAACGACTTAGAGCCAGAGGCAGCAGGTTGGCCAGCAAAGAAGCCTTTTTGTGTGGAACAGAGACATCTCCATGATCTCTCACACTTTGTGCATGGCCTTGGGACTGGAAGTGGCAGGGTCTTGTGCAGTCTGTTCTGTGGTGTTCTTCCACCTTTTGCTTTGGTGCCATGGCAGTGCAGCAGCTGTTGCCTCCTGCCTCGCCGTCAGCCCGCCCTCGGTCTCTCAGTGCCACCCGAGCTCTCCAAAATATGTCTCGCCCAGGCAGGAAAGAAAACTGGGTCACAGGCAAGCCCAAGTAGGCCAAGTTATTGCTATTCAGCTGCTTTTGTTTGAGTTCTCTTCAGCCTCTTCAAGTCTGCTTATTCTTTTCATTAAGCTGTACTCAGAGCTGTGGTGTTTCAGCAGTGTTTGTTCAAGGCTCAGGACCTGTGGCTATGAGCTGTCCATCATGACTGCCACAGAGAGTAATGTGAATATTTTTAAAAGACATGAGGCTGAGGGATGCAGAAAGGGCTGTCATGTAAAGCTTGAGTCAGAAAACACTTGGCCATTACTGCTTGGCAAAGTGAGCTTTGTGTTAAAATGTTGTGATGAGCCAGAGGTAGTGCTTGCTTCTGGCACGGTATTTCCATTTCCAGTTTTTTAGATAAAAATCATGACCAGAAATGTTACAAAGCACATCAGAAGCTGCCCTGTGCTGTTGGAATGACTATTGTGTATGACAGCTTCTGGCTCGTAAAACCCACCCAGGCAGCCTTTGTAGACATGTTTATTACTGGTGCCTCCAGACAGGCTTTTGTTGAAAACATTTGACATTGGTGTAATCTGTCCTTCAGCTTCCCACAGAGTGACTGTGCAAAGCTGCTCCCTTTCATGCAGTAAGAAAATGATTCAGGAGCTCCACAGTCAATTGGTTGAGTGCCAAAAACTTCCAGTGATTGTCCTGCTCTGCTCTGCACTGGTGTGATGTGTGCAGATTTGGGCACCACAGGATAAAAGAGACATAAAACTACTGGAGGGTGTCCAAAGGAGGGCAGAGGATGGAGAAGGGCCCTGAGGGGAAGCCGTGTGAGGAGCAGCTGAGGGCACTTGGTCTGTTCAGCCTGGGGAAGAGGAGGCTGAGGGGACACCTCACTGCAGGTACAGCTTTCTCCTGAGGGAAAGAGGAGGGACAGGCACTGATCTCTGCTCTGGGGTGACACTGACAGGAGCCGAGGGAACGGCCTGAAGCTGTGCCAGGGCAGGTTGGGGTTGGATATCAGGAAAAGGTTCTTCCCCCAGAGGTGGCTGGGCAGTGGAACAGGCTCCCAGGGCAGTGGTCACAGCAACAAGGCTGGCTGAGTTCAAGAAGCGTTTAGACAATGTCCTTGGGCACATGGTCTGACTCTTGGGGTGGTCCTCTGCAGGGCCAGGGCTTGGACTCCATGATCCTTGTGGATCCTCTGCAGCTCAGGATGTTCTGTGACTGTGAATCCATGAATGGACACTGCATGGGCTCACTGGGAAGCCTGCCCCAGCACCCAGCTGTCCCCATGGGAAGAGGCTCTTCCTCACACCCAGTGGGAAACTTGTTTCAATTATAGTTTGTTTTGTCCTTCTGCCCTGTGCTGCTGACTTCATTTCTCAATAACCTTCTCAGAGTCAGAGATAATTTGGTATTTATTTTATTTGTAAGTCCCTTTTAGCTTAAAAGTCGTTATGTGTGTCATTCTGATAATACTTTTCCTATTGCTGTGTTTCTTATTATTCTGTAGACTATAAGAAATTATGTTATGTTTTGTATGGTTCCATATAACCGTGAATCCTTTTGAAGTAGCAAGTCTATGGATTTTTTTCTGAAAATTACTGTGCTTCACTCACTAAAAAAAAAAAATAAAAATCAGCACATGTAAGGGATTTTGAAATTTAAAATGCTATTAGTAAAAAATGTATATTTTTAGTCAAGGAAAGAGTGGCAAAAGTTTATCTTCTCTTGAAGGGTAGTACAACGTTTACAAAGCTTGTGCATGTACCTGCTTGCCTTTAAACATGTGTTTGTATCCTTTTGAGCTGCAATTTACACTTGTTTAAAATCCACCTAAATATATTAGTACAGAGAAGTTGGACTATATATTGGGTTTCATATACATCAGCTGACAGGCCAGGAAGAGGAATACAAGTAATTCCTGTGTTCCCAAGCACCGTAAAACTTTCTTTTAGCCAGGAGCACAGTTAGGGTGTGTTATTGCTGTCGTGCAGTCAGTCAGTTGCTGGAAATGCCCTCCTGCAGTCCTTCTGCAGCACAGGGCTGTGCTGAGGCTCGCAGGCAGCAGTGCCAGCATCCCACACCCAGACAAGCTGGCATTTGAGCAGCTCGGCTCCGGCAGCTGCTGCCAGCCTGCAGCCACTGCCAAGCTCATGAGGCAGATCCCTCCTCGTGGGTGAGAGCTGGGAGTGCACTGCTAGACGTTCTGTGGGCTCAGGGCTTCACTGCATCATCCTAGCACTGCTACTGGCATTAGGAGACTGTGAGCACCTGCCAGCGCTCAGGATGAACGGCTCCGTGCCATCGCTCACCTTGGCAGAAACGCTGGAGGATTAAAGGAAGAGTGTAGCTGCTTACAGACACCATATTTACTTTTCTCTCTCTGCCAGCACAGCCTGGTTTTCTCTCTGATCATTTGTCCAGCCTAGACCTGAGTGTTGCAGTCATTGTGGTGAGCAGAAGTGCACTTTCTGTGCTGGGGACCTGAGTGAAGGGATTTTTTTGTGACAAGGTGAGGGGGATGCCAGTGTGCCTGTAGAGGTGAGGGCAGAGCACACTGAACCAGATCTCTGTCTCAAAGTTCCACTGGCTCATGGGGGCAGGGAAAATCAGCAGCAGAAATGTGCACAAAAGTCCTTCAATCCTCCCCATGGCTGGGAGCTGTGAGTGGAGGTGGCCTCACGGGGAGCGCAGACTGACACACCGCTCCGTGTGAAGGACACTCTGTCGGCCTCTCCCGCTTTGTCACATCCATCCCTGAGCGCTGGCTCATGGGAAGGTGAGGCTTGGAACAAAAGGAAGGCACTGCATAAATACATAGTCCTGTGCCTGCAGAGTCTTCTTCAGAAACTGTAGTACCTCAGTGGGAACACAGTGTCCCTTGTCACATCTTTCTTCATCTGACTAAAGCCCTTGTCCTTACCCTCTGAGTCCTCACCCTCCAGAGCCCTCCAGGCAGAACATCACATTTCTCTTTAAGTGTATGAAAAGCAAAATATGTTGCAAGTTATTAACGATCATTTTCTGTGGTTTTACTGTCACTGCTCTCACCACATTTAAAAAAAAAAAAAAAAAATCTATAAATGCACCCTGGTTAAAACAGTAGCAGTCAAAAGAAATGGCACTTAATTATGATATTGGTTGACTTGCTGCGAGCTCCTGACAATGTAGCCATCAGCAATAACTGTCAAATACACTTTGGCAGCTCTGAGGTTAGCTTGAGATTTGAGTGGAATGTTCAATACCAGCAATTGAGCAAGATATTGGGAGAAATTCCAGTGACAGGGCTTTGTTGATAGGAGCAATGCAAGCTGAGATCAAGTAAAACATCATTTGGGAAATTAAGATGTTATTATGTGTTAGTAACGCCTAGGATTTTAGGAATAACAACCCTCATCAGCTAAGGAATTACTAAAGCAGAATTAAAGAATGCTATTGCTTTATAAAGCCATAATATTTTTATGTAATAAACTTCTCAGAAACTACCTTTATGGAGTTACATAGAAAACGATAATGTCACTTATCCAGGGCCTATTGCACTTAATGGTCTTTGGATTTATCCATATATATATATATGTATACATCCTAAAGGAACCTTGATAAACTCTAGAGTAACTCAAGCAGGAAGTTTGTATCTAAATATCCTTCCCTCTGGTTCCTCCAGCACTAAGTATGGCTGAAGAAGGGCCTCAGGAGAGCTGGAAAGCTCAGCTCAGCATGGATTTTGCAGAAATGGAAGGTCATAGTGCAAGAGGAATAAAGGCAGAATGGAAGTTTCACTTTGGAAGATTTTTCATGCTGATGGTGGGGGGAAAAATATGTTAGCAGAGATATTTTAAAAGTGCAGAACCATGTGTGGTTATAAGATTTAGCATAAAAAATAAGGACAAGAAGGGAAGGTAAGAGAATTAGAGAAGATGCAGAGAAGTGACAAAAAGCAGCCAAAAATTAAGATGGGAAAAAGGAGTGAGTCATCATTGTGGAGCAGGATACTACACCATTTCCCACACATACTTCAGGCTCTCATACAGAATTGTAGAGCTCACACGTTCTGTCAGAGTAAACAAGAGAACCAGCTGGAGGCAACCCTGTGCCTGTGCTTCAGCAGGGAGCTTGGGCCAGGTGACCCCACCAGTGATCCCTTCCAGCCCTACCAATTCCATGAATAATGGAATTATTCACTTTCTGTGGGAAATCTATGGTTTGAAAGGCATCTAGGACATGCTGAATAATTGATATCCTGAAAGAATATATGTGGAAACCTAAGCACTGCGAAAAAAAACTTCACCAAAACCAAATCCTTCTGGAAGAAATGTTATTATTATTTGTTTAAAAACAAATCACCATGCAGTTGTAATATTTTTCAGTCTTCAAGCTTTTGTTTATTTATGCTTTGAAGCTTTTTGCCTCCCTAAGACATGTAGTAGAAGTTGGAGATGCTTGGAGCTGTGATTTTCTGTAAGCAAAAGTGGCATAAAGAGTGGAGTAGATGATACAAAGAGTTGATTGTAGATCGAGTAGATGAAGTCTCAGATATTAACTCAGAGGTGTCAGTACCTAGCACACAAATGGGTTTAACTGTAAGTTCAGTAGTGTTGTGCACTGCTTAGCAACAACTGCAACATCAGGGTGTTATCAACATGATTCTCTTACTGAATCCAAAATACAGCACTGTACCAGGAAGAAAACTGTCCCAGACAAAACCAGTAGCTATTAGTTTTAGCTACTGGCTCAGTACCGAGGTGCTAGCAGGCAAGGGTGCTAGAAAGAGGCTTTGCACCACCTAAACGTGCAGACCACTGAAAAGGTTTAAAAACCCTCCTGCTGTTCCTCTGGAATGTTCTCAGTGTGCTTTTGCAGTTGGTTTCTTTGGTATTGCTCCACTGCCATTCATTTTCTGGTGGCTGCCTGAGTCACAGGTGCTGGTGCTGTCCCGTTCATGTGGATTCTCCCTGCTCCCCTCATTCCCTGGGAAAGCACTCACACAGCACTGACATCAGGGCTCTCTCTTGTGCAAGGTGAACACACACAAAGCAAAAGCACAAAGGGAGGGGATATTGGGCTCTGAAGTTTCTTCCCAATGGCAGAACAGGGGGACAAAGTGTCCTGCCTCATTGTGCTGGAAAGGTTTGGTTGTCTGTATTCACTGGTGTCTAATTCCTCGTGCTGTCCTCAAACTATTTAATTTTCATTTTTTGTAGCAAGGGCAGAGCTCTGTGTTCAGAAACCAGTAGGTGCTTATGGGCCTAAATGCTGATGGCTCATAGAGTTATAACTGAGCTTGGCTTGGTGACGAGTGTCATTTTTGGCCTATGCCCTTCTGTACTGAATAGATGACAAAAAAGCATGGTGCTCTGTGGGGTGCCAGCCCCCTCCATTTTAGACACGATGTGGTATTTTGGAGGGAAGGGAAAGAGTTTCTTTGAAAATGCCTGCTGCTTCCCTGCTGCTTCCCTGCCTTTTCTTCCAAGAGCTGCTCATTGCTTTTCTCTGCTACAGCTCAGCTGCTGGAGTACCACAGCATACAGAGCCACGTGCAGCCCTTGTTGCCCAGGAGGATCTTGCATAAATCTTTAGCTTTCTATCTCAAATCTGCAAGCTTTCATGTGTGATTAGGGCAAGAGTTCATCTTCTTCAGGCCTAGCTGTTTGGCCCATAATTTCACATCCTATTACCATGATACTATTTCTTCAGTGCCCTGATGTTTTAGTAGAAATGTCCTCAACAGTGGCCTAATATAAAATAGAAATGAAATGTTTCAGATCTTTTAGTGGTTTCTTTTCTCTCCACCAGCTATCAAGTTTCTCTCCTGTGGGACTCCTGCTCCTTAGGGGGCTGTTTCTTAGCTGCTTATCCCTTCCACACATCAGCAAAAGTGCAGGCAGCCATCAGGCAGGAAGATTACTGCCAGAGGATCACAATCTTAGACAGCTTTACCCTTTTATCATAAGTTTTTTTTCAGTGTGCTCATTGTCTAAAATATCACCATAGATTTTTAGCTGTCAGCCTCTATTACCCAGATAAGTTTTTTTTCCCTTTTATCCACACTGAAAATTAAGTTTAGGGAAGGAGGAAGAATGGTCTTCGTATTTATCTTTTTTCTTATACTTAGAAAGCTCAAGTTAAAACATGTATATTCAGGTTGTATCAAAAATTAATAAGATAAAAAGAAAGGTTCATATGTAATTTTAATTCATTTAGTATATAATAAAAATGTATTACAGGTTGGCATACTGGCTATATTTTTGCAATAGTAGAAAGTTTTGGAAAAACTTAGAATTGCTATAATAAATTCTAAAACTGAATTGTTCAGTAAGGAAAATTAGAGCTTGCACACAGAACTGATGAGATTTAGGTAGTGAATTTGGTTAGTGGCTGACCTTATCCATCTTGGAAATAAAATGAAAATAGATAAAGTTTGTAATAGGATTGGTTTGTCTTACTTGTAAATTGTCAATACAAAAGAACTTGTAACAAGGATTTTTCTTAAAAGGAAAAAGTTACCTCTCATCCCTTCGCTTCCTGTGGGGCTGTTTCAAGCCTAAAATTTAATGAATATGTTTCAGTGAATGTACTTAGAAGTGGCTTTGAGAGTTTGTTAGATTTGAGTTCTGGATGTAGCTGGCACAAATCCCAAATTCCCTGCAGATAAACAGAAAAAATAGTTTCTTAGGATACCTAAGTTAAAATTAATTTACCTTCAGAATTAAGATCTTGCTGTTTGAAAGTGCTAATCAGATTTTCCCTTTATTACCAGTAGTGCTTACTAAGAATACTGGGACCTTCACTCCTGCGGTAACCATAGACAAAACAAGACCTATATAAGGTTTTGTAGTTTTTTGGTGGTTTTTTTTTTTTTAGTTTTGGGTTTCTTTGTTCCTGGTGGGGGGGGTGATTAATTCATTGCTCCATTTTTAATCCCAAGCAAAACCAGTGCCAATGTAGCATCAATGCTGTGGAATCATGTACTCAAATGAGGTCTGTCAGACATGTTGAACAGTCTGTCTTTCCTTTTCTGTCTTCTGTGTGTGCAGAAATGATCTCCCCAGTGTTAAATGCCAATAGTCAAACAATGTAAATATCATGCAGTTGTAATATATAGCAGGCTGCATCTGGCTCACTTTGCTTTCATTAAGACCCTTGTGCTGTGGACGTTCCACTTGTAGAAGAAAATGATTTTGTTCATCTTTGTTATAATCAGAATTATCGAACAGTTCTTCCCAAGAGAGAATCACTGTGAAAACCATGAAATGTTTTATGAACTTTTGCCAGCAGAAGTCAGCTTGCTTTGTTTCCAGTCTGAGATGGGAATCTGTGCAATTAACCTTGACTCCGTCCTCTCTGTAAACGATAGCAGATAAAAACTTCTGCTTCTGATTTGGGGACCTAAGTGTCTTGAATCCCTTTTAAAAGGGAAATTCTACCCAGACAGATGAAAGTCTCAAGGAATAAAACTCAGTGTATTTTAAAAGTAGCTAAGACTTTGTAAAAACCATGATATTTTATGTGAAGTAATCCATATGCTCTTAAAGATGTTGGAACAGGATTGTCTGGGGTGCGTTTATCTATTTCATGTTTTTGCAAAGACTTCATTCCTTTCGAGGTTAATATGTTTACATTACATTTTGTCATGTTAATCTCTGAAATGGGAGAGGTAATATCCCTGTGGTTACAGAAAGAACAAGGGTCTTGACTTTGCCAAGGTCAAAGAAGAAATTTGTGAACTGTGCCTTGTAGCATCTCAACTGTTTCGCTCTGCCTTCGCACAAGCCACAGCATATGGCAGAGAATCTGTACAGTAGGTTTTTGCAAGTGCAGGAACAGAGAAAACTCTTGGGAGAGTGGAATGTCTGATGCTGAGGCAATCACAGATTTTGTGGAACATGCAGGCTTTTTTTACTCTCTTCATGAATTAAATTTAGAATGCTGTATATAGTTCAGTACTTCTCACACATAAATCTGAGTATATTGAGAAACATGCTTTAACTACTCTCTTTTAACTTGTGGGAATCCATGTTTTATTGAAAATCTTGATATTGTGAATGAGGTTTCCATGTAATCATCCCCCATTGTTGTCTGTGGGACTTTGAGGCTGCTGGACACCAAAGAGAGTTTGAGTATCGAGGTTCACTTCAGAAGTGAGGTTCTGGCTCTGCAGGATATTCCAGTATGATGTGGAATTGAGGTGTGGCAGGAAAGGCATGGGCAGGGCATGAAGGGAAATGCAAAAAGCGTGGTAGTGAGGCCACAGCAAAGATCACAGTGCCCAATTCACTGCCTCTGCACGACTCAATTTTTGCATGGGGACAAAAAAAACCCCAAAGCCTTGCCTGCATGCTGCCATGTAATCTATTGAGGAAAAGCTGGCTCTGTGCACATGGAAAGCTATTGGGTTTCATGCATACCAATGACAAGATAAAGGGTTTCCCATATTTATTTATAGCATGCTGTTACCTGCAGTAATGCAGAGTGAGTCCTTTTAGGAGAAAGGGGTGAGGAAGGTAAGGGGATGCTGAATGCCATTAAGGTTTGTGCTGTTTGGGCTGGGAATAAAAATTCTAGCATAAAAATTAATCTCCACATTTATTATTTTTCATGGGAGGTTTTTCTTCATGGAGCAAAGGTTAAGTAATGCATTTGTATGGTAAATGTCATAATTTCTCAGTTGGCTTGGTTTGAATAGTCAATAATTATTCTTTGTGATGCTTGTGACCATATTGAGATTTTATTCAAAAGCCATTGAAGTAAGCACAAGGGGGAAAGTTACTATTTTTGTTTTGTTATTGTTTGGTATAGGCCACATGCACAATGCTGTTCTTCATATTTGAAATCCCTTTCAAAGATATTTCAACTCACAACAATACACAAAACACACAATAGAACCAGAGGATCCAGTGATTATGGCTGGTAATGATAATGTGGATTTAGGTGCTGACAAAGCCTATATAATTAGTTTTAATTAACTCATTTTTTTCCCCCTCAGTAATATGGTTAGAATCATACTAAAGGACCTTGTACCAGCATTCTTCCTTTTATAATAAAGTCACAAAGAAGAGGCCAATTTCAGCTTGTGTGCAATGAAAAAAACTACCATATCCTTTAGAAGTAAGAGTCATGAGAAAAATGTTTCTCCCCTACACTTTTTAATCCTCTAAAGATGTATGTTCATGCTTCAGTGGGTCTTTCCACATGTATAAAGCAAAAAGGGTACAGCCTGTAAGAGTAAATTTTAAAGAGCAAGAGAATTTAAATACCCAAACCCCCTAGAATACAACGTGTACTTTTTTTCCTAATGAACATGAAATTTAACTGTGCTGTGAGCCATGGGTTAGTGGCAGTCATCTTGTGTTTCATAATAGCAGCAAACAAGTGAGATAAGCTTAGAAAAATTTCGTAGCAGGTTGGAAAATAAGAAACAATCAGTAGCAGAATTGAGAATGGGCTCCACATTTAAGGGGGCACAAAGTGAGTGGGGATTTATCTTTGTGAACTCAGCCTTGCCACAGGCACCGTGTTCCGTGTGAGTTTATCTTGTCTTCATGTTCTGAAAAGACCTTTCTTTCCATCATTTCTATTAAACAAATAGTCTGCATCTACACAGTTTGCTGTGTTACTTTGCAGCACTGTGGTTGTATTTTTTCTCAGTAGAAGTTGTGTATTTTTTGTAATTTGAATGCTTGGTGAAATTCACATTCTGTAGTCTTAATCCTCAAGTGGATTATCTAGGAATATCCATGGCAGTTTATATTTTGGTTTTTAGCAGAAATATTTTCTTGGCTGCTCATTAAATGAGGAATCCTCTCCCGTGAGTATTTATTTGAACAGACTGTAATTGAGGCGATGTACTTCACAAGGAATATATGAATATATGTGAATAAAGAGAGACTTATCATTTCAGTCACACTTTAGTTTACCTTGGGAAGTTAGTTTCAGTATGTAAATACGTGCATGCACCAGCTGATGCCAATCCTCGAGTGAAGGAGAAGGAATTTGCAGTTCTTCTCTTTTCTGCACTTTGAATTTCTGCAGGTTTCTGTTATGTGAGAGCGCAAGTGCTTTGCTGTCCTCAGCTACAGCCTTCTCCAGATTCAGGCTGGTTTTGATGCTCCTTGTCTGGAGAGGATCTCAGCTGTGCTACCTGTGCTCAGCACATTAGTGAGGTTAAATCAAACAAACCATGAGGAGACCTGCTGAGAAAGACAGATTACATTGCTGTTAGTAAGGTGAATTTTAAATAAAGCCAGTGTGGAAGATTAGAGAATGAAAAAATGTAGAACTGATTATATTTAAAGATGTTGGAGACAAAAAAATGGTGGAATCCGATACGTAAATAAATATTTAAAAGATGTAAAAATGAACAAAGGTGTCTAGAGAAATGGAGTGCAGTTAATCAATAAGAACTTCTTTAAATATGCACTGTACAAAGTAAACAAAAAGGAAAGAAAATATTGATCAGCATGTGTTGAAAGCTGGTGACAGGGATTAATCTGACTACACAAAAGACTTAAATCTTCACATAGTTGTTTCAGCAAGATAATATTGTCTGGTCTCTGAATTGCTTTTATCTTGGTAAGGCTTATTCTAAAGCATCTTTAACAAGGCAGTGATCACTATTGAGGACTAACAAAAGAGCATAGCTGCATTAAACTCACAGTTTCTCAAAAACAAATAGCAAGAGAAAATATAAAGTATTTACTGAAGGCATCTGTTGAAAGAAAATCAAAATTAAGCCTATTTGCACACATTAATTGAATGAGTTTGTTTTCATAAACAGATTGTTTAATTGTTATTTATATGGAATGTTTGATTGAAACTGCAGTTCATAACTATATATGGTTTGGTTGTGACTTAGGCAGTAGGTGCTGAAATCAGTATTTAGGCAGAACAGGTTCACAGTTGCTGAAATGAAGAGTTTTTGAATGAGTTGCAGTGTTATTACATCAGTGTAGGAATTCAAATTTGTTAGATTTGTGTATTACTGTGGAAATGGAAGGTAACTGTGTTTGCACAATTGCTTTTAATAGCAAACAAATTAAACCCCAAACATTTAGTTCAGTACCAATAAGGATTTACTGTCTAGATCCAGATTTTTTACTTCCCAGTGAGGAATAGGCCTAAAGGAACAGGAATCAGTTTTAGTGCAAAACAGGATTTCCTCCTGAATTACAATTTTTCCAGTTATATTTTAGACAGGTGAAAAGACTATTTGTTTCTTTTTAAGACAGTGTTTTAGAAGTACAACTTTTATAATTTCATATTTAAATGATGAGGAAATGTCAGCAGAAGCTGAGGACATTTTGTATCTTAGGAATGGCTTCTGGATCACTGTGGTGTTTGGGAAAGCAAGTAGGCAAGTAATTAAAAAAATCAAGATTTGATACTGTAATTTCATTTTTAATAGCTTACAAAAAAAGAACTGGGACTTACAAGAGACAAATGCTTGTGTTTAAGATTCCAAATGTTTAGTAACAGCACTGTGATATTCATTCTTGAAAAATTAATAATCAGTGCTGATTAGGATGCTGTAGATGGTCTTCAGCGATTTGCCTAGATTTACCTTGGTGTTTTCATGCAATTATCTCAATTCACAAATTACCTGTTGTGAACCTGAGAGTCACAACCTTGGAGCTGCTGCAGCCTGCTTGGCACGTGTGCCTGGTGCTCACCTCGGTGGGG
Source organism: Parus major (assembly GCF_001522545.3). Taxonomy (NCBI): domain Eukaryota; kingdom Metazoa; phylum Chordata; class Aves; order Passeriformes; family Paridae; genus Parus; species Parus major. The sequence continues at coordinate 8,525,095 of NC_031775.1, read as the reverse complement.
AGCTCCAGCCTGGGGAGGAAATGGAGCCTTGTGGGCACACAGTGCTTGATAATCCTGTGTGGGCTTTCCACCTGGAATATGTGGATGGAAATACTGCTTTGTACGCTGCATGTTTGGAGGAACCAGTCTTAAAAAACAGCAACCTGTTTGCCATGTTAGCACTTTCAACTGGAAAAGTGGTTGAAAGAATAAACATAAAATATAACACTTAAGGAGCTGTTGAATTGAGTGTGTGGATCTCCAGTTGCTTATCAGCTCCTGCCTGCTGTCATGAATGAGTGTTTTCTCTTATTTACTTTGCTATTTTTCTTTTTTTTACTTTCATTCTCTTTCTGTTTTAAAGTTACTTAGACTATTATGAGATTTATAAAGAAAATTTGGGTTTTTTAAAAAAAATAAACACTTATTTACACAAAGCAATATCTGGTGCTTCCTAGTAAAATAGTCATTGGGTTCCATGCCAGTTCATTGAGTTAATTTTTTTACTCTGGCATGTTTTGCATAAGCTCCAGGACATGGGAGTAAGGCATTGTAATCACCATCCAAATAAAAAAAAAATAAAAAAAAAAAATTACATTTTTGGGGTAGTTAAAGGAGAACTCTGACTCTTGTGGGACATTAAAAGAGCTCTGATGTCTTTTTCTCCTTAAGCCAGAAAAACTCAGTGGTTGTAGAGCTCTTTATCCTATTGATGGTAAAATGTTTTTTTTAGAAAGAAAAGAATATTTTGTTTCTTTTTTGTTTAAGAAAAGCTGAAAACCAACATGTAGGGCAGAGAAAAGATTTAACTGTCCTGATTGTCATTATTATGTATCTCTCAGAGTGTATTTGGGCTATTTTTTAAAACTTCCCGAGGAGGCCACAACTGCACGAACCTCACCTAGAGGAGAGGTTCAGAGCAGCATCCGCTCTGAGGAGGAGGAATTAGCTGGCCCAGACCTCCAAGTCCCTCGTATCTGTCCATTATGGGTGAAACCACGAGGTGCTGCAATGGCCTTTTTGCAGGTGCTGTTTGCTGTGCTTTCCTAACTGTGCCCTTTGCTGCCCACAGAGAGCGAGGAGGTGTACCAGCGCCAGGTGCTGTCCATTGCCTGCATCGTCTTTGGCATCGTCGTGGTGGGCATGCTTTGTGCAGCTTTCTACTTCAAAACAAAGTAAGAGCCTTCCTCTGCTGCCCTGGTTGGGGTTTGGCTGCTGTCCTTTTCTCACAGCCTTAGGGTTCTTCAGCTTCTGCCCTCCTTCTGAAGTTGCTGCTATCTCTGGTCTGGCTACAGCAGTTCCCCATGGCTACACTAAGACCACCCCAAAACATACACAGGAGCAACACGTGTTTTTCTTTCTATTTTCTGGTATCAGGAAAGGGCAGATTGTGTCATTCCCAGTTCCTTTTTTTTATTTGACAGTAATAATTTTGTGTCTTTTACTATCATGCAATAATCACTTGACTCTCTGAAAATGACAGCTTCAACATACCATCTCCTTTATGCATTTCATTTCATACCCCTGAATGTCCATTTCTGCATGCTGAGGACAAAAGTAAGGTTAGAAATGCAGAAACAAGTCCTCTGCAGATATCTGTAACCTGTAGCTAATACAGCAGCCCGTGATGAAGATGCATATTAGTATCTCTAACACAGAAGCACTTTGGCCTATCCAAGTACAGTGAAATCATCTGGACTAAACTATTTTCAAGTTAAATACTGTCCACTCTATCTTTTATCTTCCCAAATGAATATTATTTTATAATATTTACTGTTATGTGTGTAATAATATTTATTTATCTATAATATTTATTGTTATGTGTGTAATCTGAGTTGCAAAAAACTCATAGCAGTTACATGACACGCTTGTCAGTGCTCCTGTATTGATAGATATATTCTGAATGGTGGTCATTCTTCATTCCTGTTCCAGCTGGAGCTAATGAGAGAACACAAATCAATATAAAAAAGTATCTGGTACCTGTGTGAGGCTAGTCAGGGTGGCTGACTATCAAAAATGTGAAGGTTGGCACTATTTAAAAGTTTGGATGTTTATCTGAATCCCCCTTTCTAGAATTTATTTTAATGTCTAGGAAATTTAAAGAGGAATGGATTTGATTTAGAAATAAAAATTTAAATTGACATTTATATCCAGGGGGGGGAAAAAAAGAAAATAAAGATAAGGAGGTCACCAGGTCTTTTTTACCCCTTTTTCTTCCCCTCAGACTTCAGGGGTAGGTTATGAGTGAAGATTTGAGTTGGTTCACGTTTTTTCTAAATTATTCTGTTGTCTTGAGGGATTTTGTTTAATTGTTCTTTGGACATCCAGTGTGTCAGTCATGCTAGCTGGGAAGGACAGACTGGCAGGACAGTTCCTCCCTGTACAGCAAACTCCTCTGCAGTGTAACTTGTGAGCAGAGACAGCCTCTTTGGCACTGCCATTAGAAATGTCACTATGCATTTTACATCTGCAGATCTTAGAAGAAAGAGTGAGTGAGAATCTTCCTGGGAAGGCTTGAGGGTTTTGCTGATGAAGAGAGTTTCAGAAAAGGCAGGATGGGATTGTCAGGAGGAGGAACATGCCATCAAGTGACTGAGCACACTGTGAATAAAAAGCCCCTCCGTTATTCTCAGTGCCCCTCTTGGTCTTGCCCTGCTGTAGGGAGTGGTGAGAGCTGGGTTGGGACAGCCTCCAAAAGACCCTGGCTTTGATGAGGAGGTGAGGAGAGCTACGTCTGAAAATAATGACTGGAAATAACACTTGAAAGAGGAACTTACAGGACAAGGGGTTTGGGGCTCTCTGCATTATAAACACAAGAGTTACTGAGAAGAGTTGAAGCGGGCTGGTGCCAGGCTCTGGGAACTGAAGTTTGGAGAGTTATGAGAAAATGAGCACCCCTGGTTCAGTCAGGAGGTCTCAGACAATGTATGAATTGAGTAAGGAGACTGCTCAGTCCCTAACATCCTGGCTGTGGCTCCTTGTGGTGCTGTCCAAAAAGGAAATAAAAGTGTCTCGGCTGGGTCTCATGGGGGCCAGGTAAAATTGTAAATGTAAAATTGGCCAATGTCTTCAGGGTGTAAAACCCAAGAAATTTGAAGTGCCCCAACGCTTATCATATGTTAGCTTTTAGTCAGCAGGTTTTTGGGAGCTTCTTTTTAAGGCATGTGTACCCTGACTGTGCTTAAGAATTATCAAAGCATTCCTGTTGCATGGGGGTTATCTTGGGGTTTCATTTGACGTACAAGAAATTTAGAATATTGCTAACAGAAATAGAAACTCTGAACAGGGCATCCATTAAGAGAATAGTTTCCATGAAGATCCTAACCCTCACTTACTTAGTCTGACAATTCCATAATACCAGCTGCTAGAAACAGGCACTTCCCTATATGCCATTGAATTAAAAGTCCTTTTTTAAAATAGATTCAATCTGAGAAAGTTTAGGACTATAATTAAACTCTCTGCCCTTCCAATTATTCCTTTTAGGTTAATCAAGAAAGTGCTGGAAGTGTTAGCAACAGACGAAGAGTACAGTAATGGGCTGCCCTTTACAGCTTACACTTTTACAAATGACTAGTGACTTTATTTCTTGCTGAAGTAAGAACACTTCACTGCCAAATAACTCTAGTTATAGTTATAGTAGAACACATAAGGCCCATTTGTTTTGAAAACAAAAATTATAAAATAAATTTATTAATCAGCAAGTAACTTTGAATTATTAATGGTTTCTAGTTTTATAGCTGTGCATCCTATAGTTTAGCAAAATGAATATGCATAAACCTGATATTAATGTTAGGTTGCATGAACATAAAAGCAAATTAATGACTGGATTGTTTTTCTCAGCAAATTACCTTCAGGAATTTCAATTGTAGTGTTAAAAATTGCAGTAGCGAAGCTGAATATTCCAGTTTACTTACATGTGTTTATATACATAGAAATAATTCTATTTATTTTTCTAAAGGATCTAAAATCAGTTTTGTTATTTTCCTGATTAAATTGTCATTTTTTATGTGTATGAGAGGTTCCTAAAGTCTGATGCAGTGATCATGTTTCACTATCATTGTTCATAACTTATATGAAGTCATGCAAAAATTTCCTGAATATTCCATAACCTTTGTGGAGACTAACATGGAAGAGGCTGGTTTTCCAGTAGGACATAAGAATAGGTGTGCTACTTTCCTCTGTGTATGTAATTTAGCTGGTTGGAAAATAGTTGTTCATAAAAACTCTAAAGTTGCTTTTGTGAATCTCCCTTGGAATTTTATGAGAAGCTGAAGAGCTCATTTAGACATTTTACCAATTAAATTATTCAATTTCATTGGATTCAAAAATTAATGGATATTAAAAACATTTTTAAAAGAGATGTTTCAGACTCAACTGACTAATTTAATTTGACACTATATTCCTTCAGATTATATATCTATTCAGATTATTCCAATATTAACTCTACAAGTTTTGGCTAAAGAAAATTTTGAAAGTTTTTTTGTGCTTGAGAAATTATTTCCTCACCTACCTCTATTCATATATTTTACTAATTATGAGCTTGTCCTCGGTGACAATACTCAAAACATGCCACTCCTTTATAATATGCTTACAATATAAATTCATTCTTTTCCATTTGCTTCAAAATAGGATGCAAGTAGAAAGCCTAAAGAGGTACTTAGAGTCCTGGATTTGTTATGGCTTATGACCTGCACTCAGGAAACAAGCTGTAACAGAGGCTTTTAAGCAAGTACTTACAATTTGTTGAATATAAGCAAATGCTTACATTTTGTCATACTAAAGACTATTAAAAATTATGTTATTAAAATTGAATATTTGAACTGTGATACTTCTCACCACTTACTTTCATATTGAGGGAACTTGTCCTCTCTCACTGCACTGAATACACAAGTCATTTCTGCTTTCTTATACCTTCCAGGAGTAGACACATATTCCTCTGTGAATAAGAAATTAAAATTAATTTTATACTTCATTCAGTGTCAAATTCAATGCCTGACCCAAGATCCTGTCAAACTTACTGATGTCACAAGGCTTTCCACAATGAAATTACCAGAAATGTTTCAAAACGCTGCTGAAGCTTCTTTGCTGAAATATAACTTTCAGTATAGAAAGGCCATATTTTCTTTATCTCTTATCGACATTTGCCAGAAATCACTTCCTTTGGAAATTTGGCTTGGCACCAGTTGCTGTCCAAAGCCTGCTGGTGGCAGAATGAAATGCTGCTACTGGTGAGTCCTTGGCATTACTGGGTTGTTTCCAAGGCCATTGTAGGTTCACTGCTGGAGATGCATCTTCTGGGGACAGAAAGGAAGCAGGGAAGGAAGGAAGGAAAGAATTAAAATGGTCTTGTGAAGTTTTTGCTCATAATTTTTAAAACTGATAGTCCCAGATAATGTAGCTTATCACAAAAAAAAAAAAAAAAAAAAAGGAAACTGATAGAAGACCTTAAAGGTATTTTGCTAACAGTTTTTCCCAGCTGAGATAACTTTTTGCACAAGATAAAAGTAATATTTAAAGTTTGCTGTCTCATATCCTCTATCATGTACAGAACTTAAAAAGTGTTTGTCACTCCCACTCAATATAGTGTGGCAGAAACAGAAAGTCTTTGTTAGCAGTATAGTTACCTCCTGAATAATGCAAGGGATTCATCTTGTGGTGTTCCTAGCTCTGACAGGGTGGATTATAGTATGAGTCAAAAACATGGCCTCAGAGGCCATACTGATGTTTTTTCCAGGTTCAAGCATATAAGCAGAAGCTGCTCTACACAAGATGTGTTATAGGTCAAGTCTAATCAGCCAGGAGAAATCTTTGATTCTTCATCAATTTTTGTAGCCTGCAGGGGCTAATGCCCATTTTATTTGCCAAAACCTCTTTTCCAAATCAGAGCAAAATGCTTTTTTATTATTCAGACCGACTTGCAAGCTATTGTTAAATGCTCAGTAGAATCATCTCACAAAACTCTGCACTAACACAAGGAGCATACTCTTAGAGTAATCTGAGAATAGAAGGTATTTTAAAACAGAAGAGAGAGGTTTTTTTCCCCTCCTTTGTCAAGCCTTGCCAGGAAACAACCGCTGCATTGAAGTATCACACATGAGTCAATTAGCTCAGCTGGCTCATCCAACACGGTGAAGTTTGGAACAAAGGGAGATGTGGCTATAAAAGTATCATGGCTGTAGCAGAAGATCAGGAGCGCTCTTTCTTACACGAGTTTTATTTCTCTCTGCAGGAAACAAACAAAGCAAATTCACGAACAGCTGAAGGAAACGCAGAATAGGAAAACCTACAGCCTAAATGCTTCCAGCATGATGGCAAAGTCGGAGTGTATGGCACAAAGCCAAGTCCAGCTGCAAAATGTAAGTAATCCTGCCAGCTACAGCACTTAATAGCCTGGCTGAGTTCCTGCTGCTGATGGCAGCACATCGTCATGCTGCCATTAACATCTGAGCAATGGGAACCACAATTCTCACCTCTTTCATAAAATGCTTTTTCTATCAGGCCTCTTAATGGAAATCTGGGATTTTTTTCATAAAGTTATTTCAATGGATCCTGGTTCATGTAGCAGAGTTTGCTGAGCCCCCCAGCTCTGCATTCAGCAGTGGAAATTACTGTTATAGTTTCCAGCAGCACCTGAGGTCATATATGTCTCTGTGTGTAGTGGGGGTCCTTGAACGTAAGTGATGTAGTGCCTTCCAGTAATTTATGATCCTGCATGAAAAAAAATAGAGATTTGTCACAGTTAATTCAGAGTAAATTCAAAATCTAGAACTAAATTCACCCATGTAAACAAATGCCCAAGGGAAGACCATGCAGATGGTCTCATTTTTCTGGGTCTTTAGTTAAAGGTACTTTTGTTTGCAGAAAGAAATTAGTCTGTTCAAAATAAATTTGAAATATATTTAATCATTTTATGAATATAATTATATGTAAGTCATTACAGTCTCACAATCATGAAATATTTAAAGCATGTTTGAAACAAGGAACTTGAAGACAACCCATTTATTTAGCCCTGGTATTTTCTTTAGGAAGGTATTTTCAGTATATGTCATTCCCTTTCCCCCAGTCACACACAGTCAGTGCTGTCTTTACTTTGAACAAAGCCTTTGGAAGGAGGATCCTGGTAGCAATATAATAGGAAAATATAAAAGATGTATTAAAACCTTTCTAAATTATTAACTCCTTCTTTTTAAAAAAAAGTATCTTAGTACTGCTCAAAGGAATGACTATCTTATTTGCCAGATTCCATCAAAATAGTGGGACTTCAGCTAAAGTGAGCACTCATGCCCACTTAACCAAAGATTTCTTAACTCCTAGTTTACATCCAATTAATTTAGAGATAAATATAAGCCCTTTTAACCAATTTAGAGCAAGCAGAGCCTCCCTGCTAAGACACAGAGGCTGTCAGAGTGTTGCTTGTATTCACTGAAAATTCTGTTTTGTAGGAACACCATTGTGGTGGTCCTGTATATGCTCATGATAGGCTTTGTAATTCAGGAAAAATGTACTCTTTCAAGAAGGAAGATGGCTCCACTCAATTGACATAATCACAGCTGGGGGAACCTTGTGCAATTTTTTCCTCTCACTTTCAGTCATTCAGCCTTATATTACTTCTAGCACAAAAAAAAAAGCTGTTGGGAGTGTTGTTGGTTGTAATGATGGCAACGACAGGTAAAGTTCATGATCCTTTTGTTCTAGCCTGTGAAACAAGCCTTGGTTAACACAAAGAATATGCTCTTTGCCATTTTCTCACTGTAATTCAGTGCAATATTTTGTCATTTTCTTTTGCCATAACCATAGTGGCTGAAATAGCAGTCCATAGATTCTGGATGTAGTGACTGAGCACCATCATTATTATATTTACTATTTTAATCCAAATTTGCTAATTAATTTTAATCCAAATTTCTAATGCTGTGCAGCCTGACATTATGAGTGCTGGTAATTAACACACCATTTTCTTGTTCTTGTGGCTGTTTGCAGACAACTCTTTTCTCCTTGCCATTAATGCATTCTCCCTTTGGGAAGATAGGAAGGAAGAAAAACAGAATGACCTTGTGCAGGATGCAGTGTAACAGTGTAATAAGGGTTTCTATTATCAGGAAGATTTTAGTGCAGGAATGCATGCAGGCAGCTCATGAAATATTTACAAAACTTGCCAGATTGGAGTCTGGGGGGGAGGGCAGGGGTTTGGTGAGGCAGTAGAAAAGGGACTTTGGAAAGGTATTTTGTAGGAATGGCTGAGAGACTCCTTCAGAGATAAGCTATCTGCCTCAGGTGGATGTGATCCCTCTGCCATTCCCATCTGCAGCTGCTACTGCATGGGCCTGGGGAGAAATCCCAGTTCTCTTCATTTCCAGGAGCTAATAAATAAGCTTAAATAATGAGGCCAGTTATTTTTTGGAGACTACTCCCCCAGTCTGGCATTTTGGTTTAGGTAATCCTGGGAGTTGTCTCTTTTCCCACTCCATGTGCTCCCCCTACAAGCAAGAGAGTTTTCCCATTTACGTCACCTTTCTGTCTTTCCCTTGAAGATTATCCTGGATTTTTCTCTTGTCTCTTTTGAATAGACCTGGTGATGCTTTCAGGCTTTTCACACAGCTCTTTCTTCTTCTCCAGAGGAGAATGCTTTTGTGGAGACCTGAGAAAAGTTGCATAAGGTTCCTTATTCTCGATGACTATTCTGAAAGAGCCATCACCTTTTGACTGAGAGGTTGCTATATTTAGTAAAGGTACATTTATCTTTCCAAATGTGTTGCTTTAGAAGGAGGTTTAACTTATTTCCCAAGGCCCAGGGTATAGCAGACAGGGTTTCAAGTGGTTTGTGGCTATAAAGAGCTTGACCAATCTCAGTGAAGTAATTTTTCCTCCCACACTCAAATGTATTACATGTCCTCCACTCCCTGCCTCTGCTCATATATAAGTGAAATAAAAGGTTGGATTTTGTCAGGACAGCTGTGTTCTCTCTGAAGTCCTGCTGCTCATCACTGGCAATTGTGCTTATCTGTAACAAGTCTTATCCTCGGTACAAATTTCATTGTTTTCTTAGAGGTACAAATTAGATGAAAAATACTGTGTACTGTAAGAGGTATCCATAAATATCTGTTTGAACACAGCTCCTAGGATTTCCTGAATCTCCTCCAAGTCCACTGCTTTTCCCAAACATTCCTGGCAGCAACACACTTAAATTCTTGCTGGATGTTTCTTGCTAGGGTTTCTAGCCTCTTGGATTTAAAGACTAATGCACTGGTAATCTTGCTATAATTCTTCAGCTAGGAAGTGGTAGATGTGCCAGCTTTTAATTCAGGATTTTTGAGGTACACAGGAGACTCAGATTAATTTCACCTAATGCATTAAATGTGGGGCTTCCCAAGTATTATGTACCCCTTCCCAAAGAGATCATCCTCCTTTCAAGAGATATTTAAAGGGCTGCTGCAAACAGTTAGGTGTCCACATAGTCAAAAGGAAGGAAATTGTCATTCTCCCCATCTAGAAAGACAAGTACTTGGTGCACCCTCACACACCATGCAGGAGGAGGTGGGGTGGCTCCTGATTCCTATCTGCTTTTTCCACATAGAGTAGAGGGTTTCTTTTTAAATTCTCACAATTTGGTAAATGTGTCATGGAAAAAAAATAAAAAATAAAAAGAGTCAACTGAAACCTTGACATTCCTTTAGTGATTCTGAGAATTGGCATGGCTTTTTAAAGTGGCCTTTTTCATCCTTGTGGTTTTTAATACCTTCTCCCATGGTACCAAGGGGATCTATTAATTTCCCATCACTTTCCCTCTGAGGTGGTTAATATGCTTTTCGTGCTGTACTGTGTGGTTTCCATTTTCACTACACTTGTTTCTAGAGACTTGCAACCACTAGCTACAGGTTTCTGAAATTCTTATAATGAGGGACAAAAAATGCTCCTTTTTCATCTTGTTGCCTTTTGTTCATAGTAGTAGGAAATAAAATCTTTTCAGTCGCTGTGATAGAAATGCAGTTAATATATGTCAAGCAAGAGATACTTTAAATCTTTTAAAGGATTACTCTGTGGTTTTACCTCAATTACCATTTGATCTATCAGCTAAGATCAAGAGCAAATTTCCCATTTCTGTATCACATGACTATTTAGGAAGAGCTGCCAGCATAGACAAATCTGAGTTTACTGCCCTCTGTCTAGAGCCAGAGTTGGCAACAAAACATAGAGAGCATAGGGGAAGGGTAAGGATGTTAAATGTACCACCTGGTGAGCTTTTGAGCAAGCTGAGCCCCCAGAAAAATCACTGGCTCTTTTCCTCCTTGAGGCAACCTCTCTGAATGTCATTTACAGCTGACCCCTCTGCCTTCTCAGTTCTTTTTGAAATGGGATCCCACATCGCCTCCCTTCCAATGCCACATGAATTTTTGGACCTTTTACTGTTTTGGGGCAATTGCTGAGGGGGAAGAGCTAAGTAAAGCCCGGGAGAGGGATGGGTGTTTTGGTTTGCATAGCACCAGGCCAACAGTGCCAAGCTGCCCTGCAGCATTCGAGTGGCTTTGGTCATCCCTGAGCCCTGCATTTCAGAGCTGGGGATTCAAGGTGTGCAGCAGAGGAATTGTGCTCACAGCAATGCAGCAGGTCAGTGACAAAGGCTGAATTCTTGTCTCCTGGCTCAGGCTGCCTTCACAGATTCACTTAGCACTAACTAGCAGGGGGCGGAATTTTTATTGTCAGAGAGTTGAGTAATTGCGTGTAATAGGTTATTTTCTCCTTGAAACAATGAAAAATTGGAAATTCGCAATTTTTTTTTTTAAATCTATCATTGTTCTTTAATTTATTTAGCCATATGCCTCAGTGTTTTTCAGTAATTTCTCAAAGAGCCAATAATTAACAAAGAAGGCAATAAAACCATTAAGAAACCCGAATACAGATAAGCTTTCAGTGCTGCTTTCACCCTACTGGAACAGGCCTTTGAAAGGGTTTCACAGCTTATTCTCCATCATGAGAATATTCAGCAGCTCACAACAGTCAGAGGTGTCCATGGAGCTCAGCCCAGGTGAGAAGTGAGCTGTGAGAGCAGCAGGCTGAGCCCTGCTGGGACATGGCTGGGGAATGATCCCACATTGTACTTCTGGGGACAACAACTGATACTGCTGTAAGCTCTTCACAGAAGTATGATGGTATTCTTCCCCAGAGGTGATCTTAGAGAAGGGATGTAGCACTTGGAATTAAACTAAAGGAGAATAAACCCGTGCTTAAATATATTAAAATGTATGAATAATGTGGTACATCCAGATATGTTCAATTACACTGTTAGAATTCCCTGTATATTCACACCTCAATTTAAACTGTAATTCACATTTTCATTATAATGAATGTTATGACTGTTACAGGAATTGTGTGTTAAGTGGCGTATCTGAAAAGGGGAAAAATGTTCAGTTAGGGGAAAAAAAAGCCTTTGTAGGCTGTGTCTGGGTGATGCTGGGTGCTGGACCTTCATTAAAGTTTGATGATCGGCACCAGAGCAGTTTCTGGGGTCCTGGTGTTCCTCAGCTGTGATGAGTTAAGGCTCTGTTTACCACCGCTCCAGCCCACATCCACCTGAAGCAAGGATGTGGCAAAAGGCACAGCTTATCTCTGCTCTTTGTGATTCACTTCATACTCATGGTCTTTTAGGCCATTCAGGCCTTCAATTTTGTATCATGAGCAAACTCAAAGAAAGGACAGAAATAGCTTCTTGGCACTAGCAAGCCATTCTTTACATAGCTCAAATTGATTTATTCAGGTCAGAAATCAAAGCCAGTTTCATTTCTGCAGCTGGCAGGCTAACTATTAAAGTTTAAAACCTTCACCGACACTAGAACCTTAAAAATCATATTTCTGTCTGAATATTTTATCTACAACATTTACAAGTGACATCTAAGATCATGGTAACTGAAAGAAATGGGAGTGGAATATGTCTCTTCTTCTAACTTCAGTTGTGTTTACTTCATGCATGCAGCACCATTTTGCATATTGCCACTCCCAGCTTTGCCTTCAGAAGCATGAAAGCAATGATTTTGACCCTGTTTAACATGGGTATTTCACTCAACAGAAAGAGGCAGAAGAGCAGTGGAGAAAAACCCAAAGAGCTGTTACTTTATCTATAGAAATTGGTCTAAAGAAGTCTGGGCGTACTTAAAGTCCATGTAACCTATTTTTAAAAGTGAATATTCTTGTATGACTTTCCTTTTTGATCTTGCTGAAGTATACAGAAATGTAGATAAGAAAAAGTCAGAGTCAGAAAATAATTGTTGTTTTAAGCAGTTACTGATCTTTTGTTAGACAAAACTAATAATTATGAAGAATTGTCTTTTGAAAGAATGCCTACTATCTTCTCCATGAATTTCTATGCTACTGTATCATAACAAGACAATTTTCACCACTGTGATTTTTTTCAAACATTTTAATTTTTATTTCCTTTCTAAAATATGTAATCGTGTAATTGCTCCCATGATACCAATCTGTTTTAAAAACAGCATGGATATCTAGGTGTCCAGTACTAAAAATACAAATCAAAAGGAAAACAGACCTATTAGTTTTAGTGCAGGTGCTTGTAATGCCATGTAAAAAAATCTGAAAAGTGCTTTATTTTTCACACTTGAGTGGAAATGTGAGTTTACCTCTCACATCTCAGAGATATTGCCCAGTGACCACAACATAACATGGAATCTTCTTACAAGCCCAAGTGCAGCTTTTTCTATACTTCAACTTTATGGCTCCACGCTGGTTGAGAGACCTTTTTTGTTGGGTTTTGGGTTGGTGGGGTTTTTTTTGAAATTGCAGTTGAATCACAAAGCAAAAAGACAAATCTGTTCTTCTTCATGTCTAGTGTCTGCTTTGCAGACCTCTGTGTCTCACTCTGTGCCCGGAGACTGCCCTACGCCTACACCTGCCACAGGAAGAATTATGTTTACCCTGTTCTTAACTAGCACAGATACTCCCAGGTCAAAAGTTTCAAGCTGGCTCAGAAAGATATCTGGCTCTGTGGATAGGTTTCAAATATTTTTCTTACTTATCTGATGACACAAGTGCTGTTTCAGTTTGGTTTTCATAGTTGTACATGCTGATGATGAATGCAGTGTTTGACTGAAATCACCGAAGGACCAAGATGTTGCTGACTGTCCTCTGAGATGTGTTTTGTGATCTGTCTCTGCATGGATAGCCACAAAAACAGACTTCCAGTCAAAGACATCATTATTATGGGCAGATCAGTCTGTAATTTTGGTGCTAATGCTGATACCAGCATTTTGACGTGCAGAACGTAATGGGGATAATGGTTACTAGCCCTTTCTGCTGTGTAAACAATACTGAATGAATGTGTGACTTACAATGCCTAATTTTGATTTAAAAATGCGCTAGAGCACTTCTTACCCAGCTCTGATATGAATTCAGAGTGAATAGCATTAACAGTGTACTTTGTCTTGTGAGTATTAATTAATTTTATTCTCTCTGCTACAGTATTCAAAACCAGATAGGCATCCGGGGCCTATTCTGCACAAAGTTATGGAGTCTAGTTTTTCAGGCCCTCAGTCTTTCCCAGAGGCCTTGTCTCCTGACAGAGGAACCCAGCCCATCAAGCACCACAGGTGAGCAGAGTCTGTCTGGGGAGAGACTGGGTGGCGCGGCGCGGGGGTGCAGAACCGCTGATACGTGCGCGAAGTTATCGCGCGCTGGGGCTGGGTGAGCTGTTGGCTGCCCTGGTGCCAGCAGAGCCTCAGACAGATTATTAACCAGCTGTCCAGCATGTTCTTGGCTGCAGACATGAAAGGTTATAGCGATGCTCACTGCCAGCCTCTGCGCCAGTCCCGCGGGAAGCGTTTACAGGCGCCACCCAAGCTGCGGGCACAGCCCAGGCAGTGCAACAGCTGCAGGAGGAGCAGCCTTAAAAACAAGACTTATCCATGTTCATGAAGTTAATGACTCATTTTCTTCAGAAAGACTTGGTTGCAAACCTGCAGCCTTTTTCACCCTTTCCCTTAACAAAAGATATGTGGAATGAATACTGACTTGTTTATGAAAACATGGTGGCCTTTGAAAAGGAGGCTTTAAAATGTTTGGATGGTCATTTCCAAGAGGAAAAAAAAGGGAAATGTCACCCATCACTGGATGAGATGCAGATTAGAATTCTGCTTCTAACTTTTTTTGGATGAGAAAGATTGCAGGTGCTTCATTACAGGACTAGAAACCAAACTGGAGTCCGGTACAAACAATAGTGTTGGTGGAATGACAGTGGTAACATCTGGTCCAGTGCACAGAGAGAGAGAAAAAAGGCTGAGAAAAATGAGTTTGGAATTTTTTCAGCTGGATGATCTGAAGTGGAAGACTTATTTATTAATTTTTTATTTTTTTTTTAACTACTTAAAAAGAAATCTGAGATTGCATGAGGTTATGATCTGGCTTCTGTAGTACTTGGTGCACTTTCAGTGCATTCTCTCAGACATCTATGTGGTTTTTCTCATTTGAATAAGTGATTTGCTTAACCTACCAAGTACCACATACAAGCCAGAAAAGGGTATTTGGGTCTTTTCTACTTTTACCTTAGTTAAGCCTTTAATTTGGCATGAAAAAAAATGATGTCAGTTGTCATATCAGATCAATTTCTTAGGTATTTCTCCTTATTACACAGAAATTTTCAAAACATGGTTAAAAATCTTATTAAACATAGATGAACTATGGGACCATTGCCTAGAATGCTTTCTACAGAAGTTCTGGGAAGAATTTTATCACCATTTAGTCACAACATGAAGTTTGGAAAAGAACTCATAGACATTCCCTTACCTTTTAATAGTGTGATTGCACAATCAAAGAGATGTCTTTGCTTCAGAACTAAGAAGTGGGACGACTAGTTAATTTATAAAGAATTATTTTGTCGTTTTAAAGCTTAAGATTTATTATACAAGGCCCTTGTTTTATAAAACATGCAACAGACTTGAACGTTTAAGACTTACAAGACTGTCTTTAATTTATGCACCATGTGAGAGCTTCCTAATTTATTTTCTAAATAGTGTTCACTGTGGACAAATGGTCAAATGAGGATTTTGTACTACATATCCCTTCATTTCATTCCAAACCTGACTGAGCCTGGAAAAATTACATCAGTTCTGCAGGTTCTCTCTTTTATGCTGTTCTAAATTCTGTTGGTGTATTTCTGCTTGCTATGGAAATACTTTGCTCTACATCCAGACCTGTTTTGTCTGCTGGTGTTTTCAAGGACACTCATGATGGGTGATCATTTCTTAAAATTGGGAGCTGGAAGTTTCAGGTGCTGAAACTAATAAATTTTGGCCTGGAAGTAAGACTGTCAATGTAGGGAATCATTTGGAGTTGCTGAAATGTGACTAACAGAGACCAGCTAATTATTTCACTCAGATTATGGATAATAGCAATTTTCTGTCTCAACAAACCTCAGCTACACAGAAAGAATTAATGCAGACATTAGGTTGAAAATTGAAATTTAATCTCAAAAAATATTTACCCTGAGTTATTATTAATATCCTAAAATATTTTGCCTGCATTGTGCAGTGCTGTTATCGTAGAAGTTATATCTTCTGCTTGCATATGTAAAATAACTCTTAGAACTGTCAGAATTCAAAATTAACAAATGTGTTTAATCAGTAAACTTCCTGCAATGTATGTAATGTGTTCAAAAATTTGTCTTGGATTATCTGTTGATCTTGGTAAGATGGAAATCCATGCTGCCTTATTTTCTAATATATAGAAATAAATTAGAGTTTTGTTAATTATGGGTTGAGTTGTGAGCCCATTGAATAGCAGTTTTCTTGGTAATTAGTCATCGTGACTTTCATTCATGGATTCAGTCATCCTTGATTTTAGAGGGATTCATTTCAGAGAATGCCATGGTGAAAGCCAAATGCAGAAGCTTTCAGCCTGGAGCAGTTGTATTGTCTTACAAAAATGCCAAAATAGGATAAACTTACCCTAAAATTAGTAATAATTTGTGTTTTCATTTTTAATGACCTTTTTACACCACAAAAAAACATGGAAAAGCTTTTTTTTTTTACATTTGGTAAGTATTTCACTCTTTATGATGCTAATGTAAATGATTCACTTTACAGTAGAGGAAAGAGTAAATAAAAGTTATTCTGTAAAATAGAACTATTGAATTTCAAAGAGCAAGTATAGATAAGCTAAAGCAACTAAGAATGTAAAGGCAGAGGAAGTCTGAAAGGAAGAAGGTGTAAGGAATCTGCTATTTCCCCAAAGAAAAAGCAAAACTGATGATGGGACAGAGATTATAATTGAAGCAATTAGGATAATCCTGAATTAACACATTTCATTTTTTAATAAAAAGTTGGGATGACTATTTGACGACAAAGGTCAAATATGAACAGAATCACATGTATGAAAATAGACACTCCTGTAGTTAAAGTGGAAGTAAAATGCAGAAATCAAAGCTCTCAAGAAGGTTTGGTTAATCTTGATCAAGAAAACAAAATTGAAAAGAACCGGTTCACAAAATTTCATGTCTGGGAGAAAAATCTATTAAAATGGGAACTGTGACATGAGATGATGGATTAGCAAGTGTCAAATATTTAGGAGGATGAAGAATTTATCAAAGTAACTAGGAACCTATGGTAAATTTGAATAGTCAAGACTTTAGGACAAATGTGGGGAAAGAAGATCCTTGCGATAGATATTAAAAAGGCAAAAAATTGTTTACTATCTTACCAACAGCAGGTACTGCAACATATGCACTGATGACTGTACTTATATTTGATGGGGGTGAGTTAGATCTCCACACAAGCTCAGTCACTGTTGCCATATGTGTCTAACACCTTTAAGGGGAGGAAGTTGGGAGAGGCAGAAAAACTCTGATGGGGATGCACAGAGGTGGTTAAAAGGGAGGGATATTAAAGACTTGTGTTGAGAAGGTAGGACCTTCACCAGTGCAGCACTTAAAGAGTCAGTCAGCGCTGGGAACAGCCTTTCTTTGTGCCACTGAAGAAAGCTGGAAGGCAGCATAGTGTGAGAATGCACCACTGTTACCTCACCTGGTTCAAATGGCCTCCCAATTGCCATGGACTTCCAAGCTAAAATGAGGAGTGAATGAGTCACGTTCCCTGGAAAGTGTTAGAAGGCTGTCTTATGTCAGTCTTCAGTTCAAGAGACTGGAAAGGGTGTGTGATTGCTGTATGAACACATGAGAGCAAGCACTACAGAAGTAAAAGACCTGTTTAAAATGAAGGAGTGTGGTGGCACGTATACCAGCTGAACATTCATCAGAAATAATTTTTAACTGAAGTCTCAAAGCTTTCAGTATAGAACAATTCTCTGTAATAGTAGACTGGATATCATCATCAGTTTGGGATGGAGGTTGATCACTGCACTGGAGGAAGTATATGATGAGGTTATGGCAGATGATTAAACTCAGTGCTCAAATGCTCTGTTCCCTTTCCCTATGGTTCCATCACCAGGACTGTGACCAGATGACACAGGTAGCATTGAAGGGTTTTCATAGAGTTCCAAAGTCCCTGAGTAGCCTCAAAACAGACTATTCCCAAATACCAGAATATTTTGAAGGAATCAATAATGATCTCATTTCAGAAACCAAGAGGAGATTTGTAGCTGTAGGCTGTATTCATTAATACTGAAATTGGCTGAAAGTCTCAGTAGTTGATTCTTACAAATGTTAGCAGTAGATTGTCTAACAGCCCAAAAAGGGGGCTCTGAGGGAATATCAGAGGACACTGCCTGGCAGCTGGCTCCCTCATTTGGGTATGAATTTACTGGGTGTAATTAACTCAAAAATAGTTCAGAAAGATTCCAGAATTACTGTAAAAACACTGTTTCTCTTCTCTTCATGAACATGGGTAACTGCACTTGGGAGTTTTGTATGTGCCCCAAGAGGAGAATACCTGTAGGATCAGACTTTGTTTTCATTCAGTTGCTCAACCAAAAGAAAATTCTCACAGAAAATAACTGGCAAGAATGAATCCCAAGTTCTTAATTAACTTTAGGATGGTTGAACTGCTTTTTTCAAAACATTAATTCATCAGAAATATATTTCTCCCTAGTTTATGCATCGCTTGTGAACCACTTCATGCATATTCTGATTTTTTTTTATTCGGGAGTAATTGATTGATAGATTTTGAGGACATTTGTGCTGCAGCTTTCTGTATCAGTCTATTTTATTGAATGGCTTATGTGGGCTGGTTTCTTTTACCCAGTTAGACTGGAGTGCAGAGAGGGAGAAACCATAATGTTGGCTAAAGGAAAAGAAATTCCTTGAAGAAATCGAAAAACCATTGTTTGCCTGAGAGGGAGGATTTTTTCACATGAGCAATAGTCTGAGAGGGACATTAAATTTGCATTGCTTATACTCATACCAGTTTTGTGTAAAAGGCAAAGCTTTGTGGTGGAGATCCTTTTCCATAGAACTTTTAACAGAATTTTTTAGGGGTTTTTTTGGTGCCTGGAGAAACATCTGTTATCCTGCAGCTTGCAGCTGCACTGTCTGTGAGTATTTCCTGATCTGTAGTGAATTTGTCTTGTCCATGACCTCAAATGATTTTTGTTCATTCTTCCCTCAGTTTTGTTTGTTTCTGACAGAAATATTGAAAGCATAAGAACCTCACATTAGCAACAAACTGGTTGCTTAGGCTGTGTCAGTGCTGGCAGTTCTGTGCTTGCAGATCCCTTTGGTCTCAGCATTTCTGCAGATTATACCCATTACCTTAGGTATAGATGTATGTGTTGAAATTATGTCTGTTACAAATAGAGCTTTTGTGAATTTGCATATGGAGATCTTGTACTCTCATCCAACAAGGAAGATGCTCAAGGGCATCAAACCAACCACAAATTAAACAATAAGAATTTCTAACTTCAAAGATTTGTAGTCAATCAAAAGTTTGTTTTTTACTTTTGGATTCCATTGATGGCTATGCTCAAGTCAATAAAAACCCAAAAAATTCATTATCCATCACAAATTATTCATTCACCTGCACCTCTTGAGATTCCCTGCTGTATTAATCTCAGGCTCTCTTGAGCAGAAATTGTCAATTACTTTGTGATATGGTAGTGTTATTTTGCAGAATGTGAACTGTAACTTGCAAGTCGAGCTCAGCTTTCAGAACACAGAGGCCAGTATTTCAGGTTTTTAAAAAGGTTTTTTCACAGCCTCCTTAGTAGCAAAGCAAAAATCTTTTTAAGGAAGCATCAGAAATCCTGGAGGGAATGCTATTGTAATGGGTTGTTGGTCTTTTCAATTAAAAAGCACTAGAAAATTAAAGGTGTGGAAGAAAACAGATTAGACTGCGATGGAACACTGCTAGCCTGAGCAGTAGGATAGAGAGTGTTGAATTTATTTCTTATTTTAACTTTGGGTGGGAAAGGTTGATTTTAGTGGAAATGTCCACTCAAAGAGAATTTGTCCAAGGCACTTGTTCCAAGAAAGAACTGCTCTGGGAGTAGATGTGGCCCTAACTATAATTAAGGTTCCCACTAGGTAAAAAATGCAGATTACTTTTAAGTCACGTTATAATAGCAAAAAAGAAGCAAACTTATCAAAAGTCTTTTGCATTGCTGAATTTTGTCACAAGTTGGAATTATTCACACAGCCAAAAATAAAAGGCATCTACAAAACCTATGTTATCATTCAAGATGTAAGAGAATATGAGGTAACACATGCATTTCTGAGAGCCAGAAGATGCCAAGAGAAATATGAGTAGCTGAGAAATGAATATTCAGTCACGCCATGCAGTACTAGACCTGTTAGCAGTAAAAATGGGTTATGCCTTGCCTTAGTTCTGTGTTCCCATATTTTTACATGAGCAAATTTATGGTTTATATACCAAAACTGCAGATTCTAGATACTTTTTCATTCCTGCATGAAATGAAAACAAAACAAAAAAATCCATTCTCTTTCCAAAACACCAGACAAACATTTATAAAACAAATTTTCTAAAATAAGTAGAAAACTATGACTTATTTTTATCAAGTTCAAGTTTCTATTATATCATATAAAGAAAAAGCACATAATTTATCAATGTAAATAAACAACAAAGCAATCTGTAAATAAAACAGGAATAAAATAATAGAGAAATCCTGTTTGAGTGGAGGAAACTTGTCTTAGATGGCTTCTTTAATCTGCAGCTTATAAACTTCACTTACATTCTTCACTTACTCTTCTCAATTTAATGGTTTTGTATCAGGAAGCAGCACCTCACAGGCTGATAGATGATATATTGGGCTTTCAGTTTAGGATCTAATTTTGAATTCAGCTGTGGGTATGAGAGAGCTGTATTGTTTGTTTATGCTGTCTGAGGACTCAACTCTCTATAGCAGGATTATGATATGCAGCATAGAAAAGGGAAGCATCCTTCATCAAGTGCAAGAAAACATTTCATATAGTGGGCAATTATTTTCATTCCTAGAAAGGAGGTGACGTATTAAATAATGGCATAAACAGCAGCTAATGGTGGATTGTACTATTATATTTCCATAGAGAATTTCTGCTGATATCATAGACTGCCACAGCAAAGCTTATAAGAATAGTAATCCATGCATTATTAATCCTGAACCTTTACTTTGAAGAATTTTATGCTTTTGGTGTGATAATTTTTTACTGTACTCTTGGTGTCATTCCTAGAAGTCTCTCTTCATGCTGCAGCCCAGGACAAAAAAGTGGGATGCTCCATAGAAATGCCTTTCGGAGGACTCCTCCCTTGCCTCGGGGTAGGTTCAATGGAATTACAGGACCAGCATATCAACAGCTCGAAGAGTCCAGGATCACAGAGCAGGACACCATACCTTGTCACGGGTGAGTAATGACATACCTTGAAGGGAAACAGCTAGTGCTTTTTGAAATAGTGGGTTTTAAAATAAAATAACACACATTGCAAAGCTGGTTTTCTATAGATAGCTTCGTACATAGCTTTGTTTTGAAAATGCACAAGAAATAGACTGGGTTTTCTTTCCTTTTTAAATTCAGTTTATTAGAACATTGACTGTGAGCTCCAGCTGTACATAAGGTCTGGGTTTCAGAAGTGCTCCTGAGAACCTGCAGCTGCCTTTGAAGTCCTTTGCAATTGCTGAGATATTTTGCATAATATTTACATATCCCTATAGATTTTCAAAGACTTTCCAGTATATTACAAACATATTTTATGTAAAAATATGAGTAATATCTCAAATGGAATAAAAACCCCACCCAATTTCACCTGTAAGTCACAGTGAAACTCTTCTCTCTGACTTACAGGTGAAACTGGTGGGGTTGTGTGTCTGGTGACTTCTTTTACATAAGTTTCACTCACATTTGTGTCAGTCATTGTTACTATTTGCTTCTTCTGAGGAAAAAACTGTTTATTTCCTCTTGCAGTAAATATACTGTTGTTCATTTGTGTGATATGTGCATAGAATTCCTGGTGAAAATTTCCTACTGAAATTGTCACCCTTGCAGAAAGGAGCAGGCTGGCAGGGTTATATGATGCAGGCTCTGGGAAGTGCCACAGCCTCCTCCCAGGCTGAGGAGTGAGGTACAAAACAGCAAAGCTGTGGGTAATTGTATTTACTCCTGTCTAGGAGATCACTGTGTGGTTTTACAAGTATCAGCTTGTACTGGCCTGTATTTTAAATTTGCAGTTCTGCAGAATTTGATACTGGGACCAGACTGGGCCCCCTTCTGGCCTCAATCCACTCAAGCACTTCATCCATATTTTGTGCATTAAAGGATGTTCACCCTCTGAATATCTGCTGGTTTCACAGTGTTGGTGTTCTCATCAGATTTCCAGCCCAGACAAAAATTTCTCTTGTCCCCTGCAGAAGTCACACTACTTCCTTTCTTCTCCTTTTTCACCTCCATCTTTCCCTATGGGGATGCACAAATCAAAGTGCTTTGTCTCCCTGATTCTGTGCATTCTGAACTTCATCCTCCAGCAGCCTGGCTGAGGCACAGTCAGCTCTCCAGGTGTGGATGGGGGTGTGTGTCTATCAGTGTAAGCGCTTCCAGGGCTGCCCCAAAGCCTGCCAGAGCCCCTGCAATCATTCCCATCCGTCCTAATGGACCTTGTCAGCCTTGTACACTGCGCACCTTTAGCCACAGGGCTTACAGCAAAGCTGCTGGGACTGTGCTGCGTAAAACCCATTTCATATTTACAGTTTCAGTCCCTTCTGTCTCTCTTTGATGTGCATTTTTAATGGGGGCAATAAAATTATTGTGCTTCTTTCAGTTTCATTCTTTAATTTAGACTCCTACACACTGTATAACATAATTACTATTGAATATTTATAAATGTTTGCTCTTGTTGCTTGGTTTTAGGAAGAGGGTGGAGAGAGAGCTGCACTTTGAAACACATGCACGTGAATTAATTTATTCAGACAAAATAATTTTTCAGATAAAAACCCAGATATATTTCTTTGGAGGAACTGTGGTTCTGGGAAAGTTAATTATAGGAAAATGTAATTAAGGTTCTGCAATTATAGCTCTAAGTCTCAGTCTATTGAAAACAGCAGCAGTCTGGTGTCACACACAGAAGCATGGATCAGTTTGTAATTAACTAAAAGCCAAGTCTCACATGGTTTAGATATAATATCCCTTCTAGTTTAATACCTCACCTGTTGCACACAGTGTATGCTCTTTAATTGAACCTCAGTCATCCTCTGAAAGCCCTGTGAGCATGGGGCAGAAACATGTAATTCTGGCATAAAATTGGTATGTCTATCTGTATTTCAAAAAATATTATGGAAATACGCCAGGCATTTCATTACATGTCACTGCTGCTGACAGCTACTTTTCAAAATACCAAGAATAATTGAATCTCTATTGTGGAACTGGCAAATATTACTGTTTTCTCACCAAACCCATTTTAATTCAGTCTTTTCCTGTTTTTGCTTATATATCATCCATATAATACCTACATTGCATGTGAAATTCATTAAAAACATTCACTCCCTTTGTTTTCAGGGTGCAGCCCAGAATATATTTAGGGCCTGAATTACCAAAAAAGGGACTAATGCAACTGATGCGATCTCTCCAGCTATAGTCGTTTGAACAATTATATATAAGCAAAGGAAACAAGAATGGGCACAACCCAAAGGTCTGCACTGTTTTGTTTTCATTTATTTTTTTAATTGTCCTCCCTCAGGAATAATACCCCTGACCAGTATTTCATTCATCCAGAGTCCTGAGAGCTGGTGTAGGGAGCCCCCCAGGAATGGCTATGGGTGTGTCTGAGCACAGTGCCAGTGCACTCAGCCAAGGCTGAGCCTCAGATGTAAAACAGCTGCAGCTGTAGAGCACGGACAGGAAGTCCTAGCACACATCCCAAAAAGCTGCTTGCTCTATTATTCCCCTGGGTGCCACTTCCCAAAGCAGTATCTCTTTCCCCCACCCAGCAGCAGAGTTCCCAGCCCTTCCCTCAGCACAGAGCTCCCAGCTGCTCCTCCTGGGGATGGCAGCGGTGCTGTGCCGTGCGGAGCTCCACCTGGGCAGGGGCTGTGTGCAGCACTTGGACTAACCCAGGGCCACCACACACGAGCTAATTACAGGTCAGTGGCACTCTGCTGGAAACGAGCCTGAAGTTGTCTCCTGCTCCCTCCTGCCTGACACCTCGCCAGGAACATGGGGCCAGAGGAAGCCTTCCTAGTGAATCACTGTTTGTGCCAATACTGGACTACAGCAGTTTCACGTGATTCAGTTTCTCTTCCTTAGCTCTTTCTCTGCTGATGCCAAAGAGCAGGAGGCACATGTGAATAGAAGGATATTCCTAGTGAGGGCCAGCAGGCTTAAGGAACTTTTGGAATTATACCCTTCAAGTCAGCGCTTCCACACCAGATCTAAATGTTGCTCTCCTTGTCCATGGATAAAACATATTAGATTCACCATTACCTTGCCTTATTAAATAGTGATAAGCTGATTATAAATAAATTATGTTCTGGTACTGAGGTGATGTCTGTGGTCCATAGCAATCATGACTGGTAATACAGTAACTCCTAGAGCACCATATTTCTAGAAGTACTAATTTCTAACATCTAATTTCTGATGGGAAACATCTTTTTTTTCTTTGGTTTTTTTTAGCCATTGTTTATTTTATATTTATTGCACTTTCCATTTCTGTTTTTTTTTAAAGTATTTTTTATAAACAAAGCAGAGTTTGGCTTTGAAACAAAATGGAAATGTTGATAAAAATTCACAAAGTTGCCACACAATCAATAAAATCATGTTATAATGTGTTAGAGGAGGATAAAGGATTTTTTTTTTTAAATGGTATTGCAGTATCAAGAGAACACAGACATTTGCTCAAGTCCTATATATTAGCTCTCTTTCCAGATGAAATCTAATAAAACAAATCAGGCCAACTTTATGAGTATGGGCTATTGAAAAAGGATTTTTTTCCAGAGGTACACTGCACTTAGATGCTTTGTTTGTTTGAAGGGGAGTACAGACAATCATTCTTATGTAAATAAAGACTACACAGCTATGATTGTTTAATGTTCTTTTTATCTGCACCTTTTTAAAGTGTTTTCCTGAAACAACCATATGACTTTGAGAGTTCTGACATTGAAGAAAATATCAGTCCTTTCCCCAATCACAAACGTAGCAATAGAATTCCAAATTTATTTTCGAAGAAAATTAATAATACATTGTAACTGTATCTGAAATGTTTTAAAAAGCAATTTCCATTATTCTCATATCGTGGTGGGCGAAATGAGACTGAGAAAAAAGCAGTGCTTTGCCACTGGCAGATCTGAGAATCAAAACCAGTCTCCAGAGCCTGTTGTTTTCCCCAGGGCCCCACCACGGCCAAGTGCTCTTGTATTTCAGGAGAAAATGGTGTGTGTCTCTTCGGCACAGTTCACTGAACCTCACACAGTGTCCCCGCTTCTGGTCACATCTCACCACTTGCTGTACAACAAGAACTCTTCTTTACTCTTTCCAGGTATTCATCCAGTGGTTTAAAAACTCCTCAGAATACTTCAATAAATATGCAACTGCCTTCAAGAGAGACAACCCCATATTTTAATAACGTGGATCAGAAGGACTTGGTTGGCTATTCCTCTTCAAGGGCCAACTCCGTTCCCATCATCCCGTCTGTGGGCTTGGACGAAGCCTGCATGCAGATGCAAAATGTTCCTGAAGTAACAGGCATCAAATGGTGCAAAAACTCCTATTCTGCTGAACTTGTCAATGTGAGTTCCCCAGTCAGTAATTGTCTAATAGCAGAACAACACGAAGTGAAAATATTGCTAGAAACTGTGCAGGAGCAGATCCGGATCCTGACGGACGCGCGGCGGTTGGAGGACTTTGAGCTGGCGAGCGTGGAGGCGGAGAGCGGTGCGAGCGAGAACACGGCCTTCCTGCCCATGAGCCCCGTGGCCAAGGCAGAGCGAGAGGCACAGTTTGTCTTAAAAAGTGAAACGCAAAGAGACTCGGTATTGACCAAGTGACTCCGTGTGGGGGTTGTGGGAGGGGAAACGAGAGGTCTGTGCATTCGACGCTTTGCTAAACAGGAAGGGAGGAAGTTAAATACAAATTATTTATATGCATTAATTTAAGAGCATCTACTTAGAAGAAACCAAATAGTCAATCGCCCTCATATCATAGTGTTTTTTAACAAAATATTTTTTTAAGGGAAATGTTCCAGGAGGGATGAAGCGTGCTTTTAGATGCTTTCTAGGCAGGATTACACAGTTTCAGTTACAGAGGATTTTACTGCAGTCCTGTTCGGCTGTCCGAAGGCTTAGGCTATGCATCTCTTTTTCAGTAAAGGCCAAGTACCGTTCTAAGATGCATTTCTGGTTTCAGGGCAGCACTGCAGTGAGCTGCTGGGCAGGGATTCAGAGCCTGGGGAGCATGTCCTGTGAGCCCAACACAGATCCAGTCCCCTCTCCCCCTCTGCTCTCGATTCCTGGTTTACGCCACAGAAACAGGCACACAGACACGTACTTCTGAGCTCTGGTACCTGCTGTGGAATGGTGACAATGCCCCTGAATTGAGCAGCTGCTTGACTCTCAACCTTAATTTGATGTGTCAGTCACCCCAGGAAAGTCAGTGGAATCATTTATGAGCTTTGGGATTGGCCAAGAGTGGGAGCAGGGTTGGGGTCTACAGAGATTCAGTGGTCAGGAGCCCACAGCTGCTCCCTCTTCTGAGCTTTGCCTATCAGAGCTGCCTTGGTGGAGAGTGAGGAAGAGCAAGAGAAAATGTAGAGATGTCTATTACAACAGGTTTGGTTTTGGTTTCTGGTTTGGATTTTTTAAGTGGAAACATAAACTGTTGTTCGTTAGCGCCCCTCAACATTTCTAAACTTTTACACTTTAAAGGCATTTGTAAGCTCTCAAGGAGCACTTCTCAGTGTGTGTGTATTTTTTTTAAACTTATTTTTTTTATTATGGCTTGTTCAGAGAAGAGTCAGGGAGATCCAGTATGATCAAAATCCAGCCAGTAAGTGTCCACGCTGCCTAATTTGTTCCTGCATTCAGTTCTCCAGTCACTTTAATTAACTATGGCTTAGGCTTGTGAACTTTAAAGCTTCAACCCTGCAGATGGTTCAGTATGGGCAGACCCACAGGCATGCAGAGATCTGACTCCAGTGGAGCTTTCTAAGAGCAGATGGTTTCCACCAAGTCACTCCCTGCAGGGGATCAAGGCCTTAGAGAGGATGTTGCCATCTCCTAATCACATTATAAGCCCTTTTTGCATTAGCTTTCTTTTGAGTCCCTCTTCCCCCCCTCCATAAATTGTAACAAAATGTGCAAATTTTGCAATGAATTGGGTTCAGTGACACACCTTATTGGGTTTATTAGTGTTAAAATATCTGCTTATTCTCAGGGGGACAAAATCAACTCTAATAAATAATTGCTAAATAGCCTTCCCTGGTTAGTGCCAGGAGATTGATTAAAAATAATAATTAAAAAATAGAGTATATACAGAATGTATTTAAATATTCCTTTGAAGCAAAATAATTGTTAGATTTATTAATGTGCCCCAGACTTTCTAGTTCACAAGTC
Source organism: Parus major (assembly GCF_001522545.3). Classification (NCBI taxonomy): domain Eukaryota; kingdom Metazoa; phylum Chordata; class Aves; order Passeriformes; family Paridae; genus Parus; species Parus major. The sequence continues at coordinate 8,498,143 of NC_031775.1, read as the reverse complement.
TCAAGACTTCCCAAAATAGCACAATCAATCACACAGTGCTGTTGTATGTTGAGTCAGAATAAAGCAATATCTTAACCTTTGTCAAGTAAATTTGGAAAAGAAATGCTGAAGGTGTATGTCATTTTTATTTTTTTTTTGTTAAGGCAGTAAAAAAAATTATTATTGACAGTCTTCATTCAGCAAGTCTTATTTTGGGTTGATTTTGTGGTTTGGGGGGTTCTTTTAAAGATAAACTTGAGGAAATTATCCTGTTTACAGAATTTTCTATGGCTGCAATCTTTGCTGTGTGTTTTCAACAGAAACATATTTGAGGGCAAACTATTGTTTTATGCCCCAGGACGGAGTGTGAGCTGTTCAGACTCCCTTCTGCAAAGACACAGAGCTTTTGTGGTAGCAGTGATGTGGGATGCCCGTGGGGTTTGGACTCACCCTGACGTTTTCCTGCCACATGTGGTGGTGGGCACAGCCTCACTGTGCATGAGCTGAGGTGACTGTGGTGGGTATGGCCCCAGATAAACCAGATAAACCCTCTGAGGTGCAGGGTGCATTGGCTGGGGCTCAGCTTTGCTCCCCTACCATCATTTGAGTTTTCAGTCAGCACCATTTGCACCCCCCTGTCTCAGGACGTGAACAAAGGGAGCTTGCCTCTGCCCATAAGCCCTGTGAGCATACCTGAATTTTCATATTATATGAAAAGTGGGTACTATATAAAGCTCTGTTTTAACAATTTTCAAATGGTGATCACAGTTAATGAATTGTTCACCATTCATTTCGTTGAGATGGTCTCTCTGCAATACAATGCAGAATCCTGCTCAGACTGATGCTTAAAAATCAAATCTTTTCAATTCAGATCTTCCCCAATCTGCAAATTCACCTCTGGCAACATAATGGGAGCACACAGCAAGATTTCAGTTGAAGAAAGAACCATGTCATAAGCAATGCCTTTAGGGAGAGAATGTGTTCATGCAGCACCCCCAAAAGACCCAGAAAGAGGAGACGAGCAATGTATTTAAAGAGAATGAAATGTTTTACTGAATGGTAGCTGAAGATCTGAAATGGTGAGGATATCTTTGGTTCATGTTAGAGATACGATCTTGTACTCAGCAAAGGATGTGTGACTGTTATATGTTAACTGTTCTATTCAGTTCTCAGCATGTTTGAATAGAGAGACGTTAATATTAACCAATGACAGACTAGTGTATTATTTGTTCAGAGCATCGCTTCAGATCTTGTTGAAACTGTCATTATTTGCAGAGGAAAACAAAAAGGGTTGAAAACATCCAACTAGGCAGTCCTAATGTTGTTTGTGTGGTTTTCTGATGCAACTGTTTTCCTCTGTGGACCTTCCTGTTTTACAGTGAATGGGGCAACATTTTCTCTGAGGTCTGACAATTAATTGTGTAAAGCATCCGAATGAAAGCCGTACTGAAACAGCCAACATGGTAGGCCAAATTTTGCTTTTCTTCTGGTCCCACTGAACTCGTGGATTGGAAGTGATGCAAGTCATTGAGAAATGCAATTCATTGCTAAAAGTACACCTGTTCCCAGCCTTGGAGACAGTCTGTAATCCCCCTAGAAGAGGCTCTGAACTCAGTTGTTTACGTGGATCATAATTAAAAGTGTTATCTGACCTATGAAGTTCCAGGTGTAGTCTGGTGTGAAAATTTACACACGTAGCATTGCATTCGAACAGACTGTGAGAGCAGCTGACTAAATAAATTGAACTTTCTCTGAACTGAGCAGAGAGAAAGCCTGTGTCTCCAGCACAACACCGTGGAGAATTGTGAGAGGTGTATATCCTGATCTTTTTTAAAAATTTATTTCTCTTTAGAATTTCTTCAAAAACAATCCAAAATAGCCCTAAAAAAAAAATAAAAGCCAGTAGAACAATCCCAGCATTTGAAATAGGAAATGTAGGTAAGTATGGGCATGTTTCATGGTGTTTACCATTGAAAAACTCTTCAGTACCCCAAGGCCCAGAGCTGGAACACTGTAATTTTTTTGTTGTTTAGATCAACAGAGGGTTCTGTGGAACAAGAGCTCTTCAGAATGCCTTTGGTGCCTGGCCACGCTGTCAGGTGGTGTAGTCAGTGCAGCAATGACAGTGTACATGAAGAGAGGATCACATCCCAGATCCCTGCTGCCTGGTGTCCAGTGTGGGGTCACAAAGCCTAGCGGTCTCCCGTGTGACGTGAGCACTGCTACTCTGATTTATTTTGCCTCTGAGCATCCCAGCAGAGCGACAACACTCTCAGCAAAGCACAGTGTGAGGCTCCTTGGCCAGGGATTGGGTCCAGGTCCATCTGGAACCGGGCTGAGCATCCTTGGCCAGGCTCTAGCAGCAGTGTGGCTGATCCCAAAGCCATGCAGCAGTGTCCTTCACCTTTACATTCTGGAAAAAAACACGAGTTGATGGCATGTGCTTATGACCAAGCATGTGCTCAGTATGCTCCCAAATTGAAATGTTAGCAGTTAATTCATATCTGCTTCTCATGTAAGCAGGGAGAAAATCTGGATTCCTTTTCCCAGTTTGTCCCCAGGTTCCTGTAGTCTCCTTTTGGACATTACTTGAACGTTTCTTACTCTTATAAGAAATTCTTAAAATTACTACCAAAGAAGAACTCTGAAAGAGTCCTGCCTGCAGTAAATAAATTTGAAGCTTGAAGGAGCAGACCTGGAATAAAAACTGGGTTTGAAAGTGGTATTAATATCAATTGCCTTTCAGTAAAATGAAATTTCCCTGTACACTCTTTACCCCTTGGGAAAACAATGAGCTTATAAAGTGATTTATTATCTTGCCATGAATTTAAAATGTTTATCTTCAAGGAGATTGGGAAAAAGTAAATATTTAGTATAGATTTTTCAGCTTCTGTGATTTAATTTTTTTAAAATTTTATTTCAGCAGCCTAACAGGTCATTGAACCCATTATCTGTATTGTCTGACACATATTCATAAAGTCTCCTCTTTTGTGGTCCAAAAGCTGCAATGCTATATTTCCTTAAAGAGATCAAGATTTTATCTAAATTTTATTTTTAAATTATTCATAGAATAATATTTATCTTGCTGAAAATATAAAGTGATACAAACTTTTTTGGGTTTTGTACTGCATTATTGCTGCAAGGTTGTGCTTCCTTTGTTTTGATGTCTACTTACAGGAAAACAGCTAACACCAAGTTTTCAGTTTTAGGCTTAGCACTTTCAAATCAGACAGGAATTCTGTGTTTTCCATAGCAAAGTTCAAACATGACATAGAATGAAAAAGCTACAACAGCAGTAAAATTACTAATAAAGTAGACTTCTGTTTGGGTTTTGGGGTTTTTTTTACATTTTTATTCCATGGCAATCAGAGGATTGTGCTGTGGGAATTGATAGTCTCTTGGAAGAAATACAGAATGTTCTAGAGAAAGTGGAAAGTCATCACTGTAGCCCAGAACTAGAAAAGCCACAGTTGAGGAGGAAACAGTCATCCACTGTCTGCTGCAGGGGATAAGAGTGCTTTCATCTCAATAGTAAAAACCAGTAAATTTGTTTACCTGCTAGGAAAGGTAAATTATCTGAATTTATTAATGACCACAGTGGTAGTGTTTGATTAAAGGAAAAGGGGCAGAAATCTCCAATTTTTTCCTGCTTGCCCAATCCCTTGGAACAAATCTAATTATGTTTTGGTTCTGTGCTATTAAAGCACTGTTTACAGTGCTTCAGAGACAGAGTGCTCACACCTCACTGACAGCCTGCACTGACTCTTCCTTGCTTGAAAAGATTTAGCAGTTTCCTCTTTGATCAACACTCCTGTAAACAAGGAGTGATTTTCTAATACCCCATGAGGCTGTTCTTGTGCAAGGTTTCCCAGACAAATAATAAAAAGCCAGCAAGACCAACTATAATTCTATTTTTTTTAATATAAGGAATGATATATAGTATTTTACAGCTATAACGGAGAAGGGTTACTGTGACTGAAGTATGTAAATAAACCATAGGATAAAATGTATGTCAGCAGCATGGAAATCCTGTCATTGTACCATAGCTTTTAATAATACATTCTCTCCACACCATCAGGAGACTACATGCAATTTATAATTTTTCATTTCTTGAGGGGTGCCATGGTCTGTAGTGATGGCACTCACTGATGTGCCCCTGCCCTTATTCCCTGCATTGCAAGAGCCACTTCTGTATTGTCCATGCCTGCTTTGGTCTACCTGAATTCACTGAATTCACTGAATTTGTAACCATTCAGCTTCTTTATTCACCTTCACTTTTACCTTGCCCTCAGAATCAAGAGTATCAGCCTGACATTTGGGACCCTGAATAAATTCAAGGCCTTAAACAATTTAATGCACTTAACATTTGTCTGCTTGGGTTTGACCTGACAGGAAATCTCTTCCTTGAAGAGGGATTTATGCAGCCCGTGCTGCAAGGCACTTTCCTGCCCTTCCTTCATGTGTGCCACTATCAACATGTCCAGGCTGTGAGCCAGCCACACTCTGAATTCTCCCTGCCAGCACTGGGGAGCACTGTGAGATTACAGACCAGACCTCTTCTAGTGTACCAAAGACCACAAGTCATCTGCAATGTCCTGAGCTCTAGCATCAGATGCAACTTTCTGCCTCTGACTACCAAAATGTCTCCAAAGGTTAAGGTCTCTAATCTGCATCACATTAAATTATGTAATAAAAGTAACACCAAAGTCCATAAAATTAAGAGTTATATGGCAAATAATATTTTAAAATGTATGTCTTGCTTTGAAGGAATATGGCACAAAAGCTCCCAGTTGTGTAAATATTTGGAAACAAAAAAAAAAAAATACAAAAAAAATAGAGGAATATAAAAGAATACTACTAATAATTAATATTCTAAAATAAAAAATAGTTCCTTGCCTTCTCTGAAATACACAGTTGAAGGTTATCAAGGTGCATCAGGGACATGAAGAAGACTCAGTGAGGCTGGTTTATAAGTCATATGTCTTTTCTCAGGAAACCCAGGCTTGGAGTTTCCCTTGCTTTCAGTAAGATGATTCTTTCATAACATGAAATTCACTCCTATGCTTTGCATACCTCAGCATAAGCAGGACAGAAACACAATACAGGCTTCACTTTGACTTTCTGACTCAAGTTAAACTCTCTTGCTTTAGATTATCTCTGATCTCATCCAGGAAAGAATAAATGAATATTAAGAAAGGAGATACTTGAATACTTGACATAGTTTGGTTTTTATCAACAATTTAACCAATTGCTATTAAGACTGGAGCCATCTGCTGAACTTCAGTGTTCAAAAAATAGCTTAGACTTCCACTGCTCTTGATAGGGAAAAGCAGCAGGTGGTTCAAGCATCAGCACCCCAGGAATACACACTGGGAACAACTGGAGAATAGGGTAGGGAGTTTCTTCCTTCGGTGAGGAAGGATGGATTTTGTGTCAGGCCAGATCGTGTCATCTGAGAAACTTGCCTTTTGTTTCTTCCTCAGATCTTTCTCATTTCAGTGAAACTGTGGTCATCAGCACTAGTTTGTTTTTTTAAGTTAGGGATTTCCAAATTCTGCAGTCTTTTGAAATGCTGAATTTAGGAAGCAGAGACTTCCAAGAAAAAAAAAGTAAAATTTCTTCTGCAGTTTTTTTAAACCATTGAAATACATGATAACTATTTTTATGTTACTTCATTACATTATTTTTTTACATTAAATTTTAGTATTTTACATTAACTATTTTTTAAAGTAGGTGTTGGAAGCCTAAACAATGAATCTTTATTTTACATAATGATAATAGGGGATGGCTGAGATCTGTGTTTTATGTTTCTCTCCTATCTTGTTGAAGGTGTCCCAGCTTGTTGCAGGGCTGTTGGACTAGATGACCTTCTGACCTGAATTATGCTAACCACATTCAAGTTAGTTCATTCAAATTGCCCACAGACAGCTGGATATTTTGTCTGCATCAATGATAACTTTGGGTTGTAAAGGTAAATAAGAAATTTGGACTACATAAAACTTCCAGGCCAGACTCTGGTGTTGCACAAGTGGCAGCTGTTTCACTGCAAGCACAGTTAATGTGAAGGCTCCCAGAAGAGGATATTTGTGGTGGCTCAGCAGCTGAGCTGCCTGTAATAAACCCCAGGTGCAGTGCTAACCTCTGCTGCTTTCCAAAAGTGACCCACAGGGTGTCTGAGCTCCTCCACCAGTCACTGTGCCAAAAGGCAGGTGTCAGCACTGACTTCTGTGAAGGCTTCTCTCATTAAATCAAAATGAAATAATATGAGCTAAAAATTGATGGGCTGGATTCTCCCAGGTATTGCCAGGTTATATGGAGTGCCAGCAGCAGTGCTGATTTACAATTTCTGAGGCTGTGGCCCATGGTTTGACCTAATTCATTAGTTCCCACCACCTGAGCTGGGGCAATTTAAGCAGAAATGTCTCTGCCCATCAGGGTAAGTTCAGAGCATCGTTGAAGCAGTTTGATTCCAACTAACCTCATTTTTTTTTTTACATCACTGTATATTCTCCTTGATTATTGCAGAGGTGAAGCTGCTTCCAAAGTCTTAAAGTTGTCATTGCTGATCTGTCTTTGCCAGAGTTGTGGTCACTCAGCTGCAGCTCTGACTCCAATTCTGCACATCAGAGCTGGCTCTTGCAGTCCAAAATCATGTATATACCACAGAATAGTTTGCTTTGGAAGACACCTTAAAAGGTACCTATTTCCATTCCCCTTGCCAAGGGCAGGGACACTTTACAATAGATCAGGTTACTCCAACCCCATCCAACCTGAGCTTGAAACCTTCCAGGGATGGGGCAGCCTGTGCCAGGGCCTCCCCATCCTCACAGGGAACAAACAGCACAAGCAAAACTCTCCATGCTTGTTCTGCAGCAATTGTATGCATTCAGATCTTGGCATGATCAGGCTGATTGTTCACATTATCAATTTTATTCAACAAAGCTATCTCTTATATGTAATTTCCATGCTGCTTCTCTGGATGCTATATAGAGAGGCATGAAGGCAAATTCAGCTTGTCTGCATTTTCACTTCAGGTAACAATGGTGGGTTTTTTTCCAAAGCAGGTCAGGAGAGATCTCTCAATGTCCAAGCTGCCTGTGGGGGGAGCAGAGTTATTCTGAACAGGGTTTGTCCATGTGCTTTCTTGTCCAATCTCTCCCTCTTCCCAAGAAACCCTCTTTCTTCCAACAGCCCTTTTTCCTGAAAACATCTAAAACATTAAGTAAAGCTGAGGCAGGAGATATGCTCTGCCTTCTGTGCAGAAGGGACACTAGCATAGGTAAGGGCTAATTACCAAAAACCTTTTCAGCTGATTCCATTAGTATTTGCACAGACAGGTGATGCTAAAATGACTCTGTATGGTTTGGTCACACTTATTTGCAGGCTGTGACATATATAAACTGTTTTAAGTTGTCTGTGGTTTGCAATATCTTGGGCAGACTTTTACGATGCTCAGGACAGCATTTGCCACTCTCTTTAACTTCCATCAGTTTCATTTGCCTGATGGGTGTTTCTGTGAGGCTGGCAGCAGTGACACCCCCTGGCCAGGGCCATGGGGGCTGCACCATGTCCCACATCACCTTCTGGCAAGCAGGACAAGCCAGCCCCTCCTGAAGCCTTGCAGGCACTGGTTGGGTGCTGAGGGAGCATCCCACAAGCTCAGATCCTTCCTCAGGCAGGGAATAGGTTTACAGTAGGGGAGGCGTCTGATGCTAAAAATGAAAAACTCTCCCAAGCTTTTGGGCAACTTGGAAAAACCCCCTGGAAATCACAGTCCTTTTAAATAAGGCTCCTGTCTAACCTCATACAGATTGCTGCTTTTCGTTTCAGTTTCTCTGGTAAGCAGTGGAGTAGCTTTGCATTTCCATTAATTTAAAGCTGTCTCTAGGTGGCTTCAGAGAGCAAAGAGAACTCATCACTGTGGGAACGGCTGTGCTCTAGGAAGGTGCTGTAGCTCATGGGCAACTTTCCATCCTTGTGGGTAGGATCTGGGCACCAGCACATTGCCTGTCTTCCTTAATTAGCTGAGAGAAGACCAGGCAGAGCCCTGCGCTCCTCGCTCACTGGCTGCTGATGAGGCCTGGAGCAAATCCCTACACTAAAAGCACTTAAAAATGGAACAGAGGTGATGGAAACGTGGTTTGTTCACTGTGAATATCCAGCTGGGATAGTTGGAATAACTGCAAGGGAAGAGTTGCCTTTGCAAATCATGTGCCTGATTTACTGGTTAAATAGTTCTTCAGTCCTCCCTATTTAGTCAACAAAGACATTAAGATGTCCAGAAATAAAAGTGGAATGATTGGTTCCCAGTACTAATCTTAATGGTCACAAATCCATTATCTCAGATTTTTTGCTCAGCACTTAGCAAGTAGAATCAATCAGGCTTTTCATTTATATAGATGAACTTCTATTCTAAAGTTATACCTGATTTCATGCTTTCCTTTATTGGTCACTAGATTTTTTTCTGTTTCACATAAAATTATGTTTACCTTAAAACTGATCTGTAGATATGCCTGAAACAGCACCTAATGTGAACATAAAGTCAGTGTTCTCAATGCATAGGGCGAGTCTTGTGAAAACCCTTTTGCAGCCGAAAGTCTTGAACCATTCACTGAAATAAGACAACTATTTGATTTCAACAAAATGGATTTTGTTGTCAATAAAATCACTGATAAACACTTGAGTTGGATTTGGGACTTCTGAGTATATATATATATATATATATATATATGTAAAGCTACATACACAAACTTTCTTTTAGATCACAGAAATGAATGCTCCAACTTAAAGTTGATTCATCTAAATAGCTGCAGAAAATATCCACTTAATCACATAGTCAACACATTGAAGTAGGGGGGAAAAAAGGTGTTCATTTTCACCTGTGTTTATTTTTTCACCAGTAAAAACAAATAAAAAGAGAAGAAAAATAATCATAGTGCCTATGACAAAGATTGTGTTCCAAGGAGTGTGCAATGTGTACCACAATTACTTCAACTGCAAATGGAAGCTGCTTTCAGACTGAGTGTGGTTGAAAGGAAATATCCTTAGAAAAACTGTCACGCAGAATCCCAGGAAATGTTTTGGTTCGATATGTTTGGCCTCCATTTTTGTGGAGCTGTACATTCCTGTCCATGGTTCTAAAGGATAAAAAAAGAACTTATTTCAGAATCAATCTGTATTTTGACTCGTTTTTGTACTCCCCTCACCCAGGCTGGTTTACCATATGTGTGAGAGAAGCTGAACAGAGTATTCATTTTTCTATTTAGCAACACAAATTAGTTTTATAGCGTTCCTGAATTCAGTCTTTCTCTGCTGCTCAAGTGGTGTGTTCCTGCTGTCTCCAGCCAGCTCTCGCTCCAAGGAGAGGTTTCACCCGTTCTCAAAGCCACAAAGGGAGTTGAGACTGGCCCGTCTGAAGACACCAGCTCTCTTCATTCAGCCCCTCTGGTGGGAGGAGCAGTGGGGGCTGGAGTTGGGGAGAACAATGTGCAGGGATCTCTGACATCTCAGCACACAGAGGAAAACCCAGGCTTTCTGCTGCTGAAGTCAGGCCTTCCAGTCTTACCTGCAACCCTGTTAGCGTTGGGCTGAATGAACCAGGTAGAAAGGCCGAACTAGCCAAAATAACACATTTGCCAGGAGGATCAGCCGAGAAGAGAGGCAGAGATGGCAACATCTTTCATTCTGGAGCCCCAACAACAACAAAAAAATTAAAGCACAGGTTCTTTGCAAAATGGCTCTTACCTGAGCACAGTGAAGGTGTCACAGCATCAGCCAAGGGGACGGGGCAGAATTTCAGTGTCACACACCCACAACCAGCCAGGGGCTGCCACAGTGGATACAGTGCCCACCCCTCCACAGTACCCACCCCTCCTCACTGCCTCACATGCCACTCTGCAGGGATGTCCCTCCCTTCCCCTTGTGCCCTGCATCATGTTTTCAAGCACATCCCCAGAAGTATGTGTTGAACCGCTCCATGATGAGCTTCTTCATCATCCAAATCTCAAGGAGCCTCTCTGCTTGAGTGCTTCCAAAATGTCTGATGCCAGGGACCCCTCAGTCCCGAGGCTCTGTGGGTCCCTGACACCATCAGCTCTGCCCACGGTGAGCTGAGCTTCCTGAACCCAGGCAAGGGAAGGCAGGTGCAGGGCTGTGGGTGCTCCCCAGCTCCCCTCCAGCTCAGTTCTGCTCCCCCATCACTCCTGAATGCTGTCTTGCAGATCCCCATGTTCCTGCTGCACTTGGGCTTTTTCTGTTGGCTTTTCCTTTTATTTTTCTGTGTGGTTCAGAATAGCTCTCTGGATCTGATACTTGGCTTCTGCTTCTGCATGATTTTTGTGTGCAATCTGCCTTACATGAGCAGTGTTAGTCCAAGTGCTTCTGAGCACACTGATGTTACAAAACAGAAAAAAAAAAAAAAGGAATTTTACTTTCAAAGCTGCTCTTCCAGGCACCTCATACCCTTGAGGCAAAGGCACTTGAGTGAGTTTGATGCTGAAGTCCCCTGGGTTAAGAAGAAGGTTTTCCCTTTTGCCTAGGGCAGATTTGGGTGGTTGTATAATGCTGCCCCAGATAAAGCTCCCACCCAGGGGCAGCCCACACCTGTGTTGGGCTGAGCTGTTCACCTGGTTTGCAGTCACAGCTGGAACCCCTGAGGACAACCTTTGTCTCCCCATCTTCTTCTCCTGGTGTGCCTGCACCAGAAGGGGCCTGTCCTGCTGGGAGGAGGCAGCTCTGGAGGTATGGTTGTGGTAGGAGGCTTTTTCATAAATGTGATTTTTTAAAGGCATTTGGGTTTGTTTATTTTTCTCCCTTTGTTTTGTGCTGAATATTTCCTAGAGTAGGTATTTTATTTATTCTGTGGTGTACTAACTTGGTTTATTAGACTGAGCAGGGATTAAGATATTTATGCTATTTAGAGCTATGGGTGATTTGAAAATCTCCATGCCTGCTAAGAGAAAATCTCCTTAGATTTCTCCTAAACACAAGGGTAAGATTTTTGTCTGCTCCTTTGCAGAATGGAAAAATATGAAGCTTATTTAGAGTTTATGCCATGATAGACACTGCCTGCTCTCCAACTATCCCATAAAACATCCTGGTTGCAAAGGAACTCTGTGAACTTTCAAGGGTTCAACTTGTAATATAACAAATAAGAATGATGAGAGAAGCTCCCAGAATTCCTGTTAAGAGTCATGTTTGATACTTACTTAGAATTTTATGTTCTTATGGTATTGTCTTTGCCAAAAACACATTAATTAAGAATGCTTTCTGAAGCAAGGCTGCAGCAGGTATCACACAGCATCAGGAATGCCTTGTGATGAGCTGTATCCTAATACCTGAAACCACTTTGCTAAGGCTGTCATCTGCAAAACAAAAAGTTTCCTGTTAAATGTTTTTAATTCAATTTAATTCAATTCAAATCTGTTCAACCTTTTTAATACCCTTCACAGATCCATAGCAAGTTGTTAAAAATGTTTACTTCTCAAGCTATAGTTCAAGTTATGCATGCTGCTAATGGGAAGCTCTGCAGTTACTTACTAGCAAAATGCTTATAGAAATGTTATTGGTACTATGCAAAATAAGAATAACTCTTACTTGTAAGTATGTTTTATTTCCAGGACTTGCACAAGCAGGTCACAGTGAAGTGCTTGCTTACTTGCAAAATGTTTCTGCAAAGATGGTGAAACTAATTTAGTTCATGTGCTCCTCCCCAAAATAGTGTTTGCTACCAATTTAATACTGCTTAAAATAGTGCACTTATGTCTGTAGGTCCTGGATGGTTTTTAAACCTTAAGTCAAGTCAAAGAGCTTGTTTCTTTTTACTTTTTCTCCTTCAGTATAGTGAGAGATGAAATCAGAGTTGGGCAGGCAGCAAAAGAGCAACCACTCACAAAATCCTGGGTTTGCCCTCTTTGTGCTTTTCTCTTTGTTATTTGTAAGCATTGTTACGATAAGATTTACTGAGATACAAAGAAGAGGCTGGCATTTTGGGAGCCTCTGGCAGTGGATAGCAGAGGAACTGAAGGAAGGCAAGGCCTGGGGAAAGGGTGGGTCTCAAGATGAAGACATATTTTGGGATATCCATGTGCCAAAGACCTGGGGAACAAAACCTGTGAACCTGCTCCATATTCAGATGGGTATAAGCCAGATGGACAGTTCCAGGTCAGTAAAGGGGAGCTGGTTGCAGAACTACTGAGAGAATCTACTCTGAGAACAAGACTTCTTGATAATTATCTACCAGAAAAAGAGGTGGCTCCAAATATAAATTTAACTCAGCATAATCACCTGAGAGAAAAAAACAGAGAGGGACTATTTGCAGGTGAAGGCTGTGATTAGTGGTGCCTGAGTGTTCTTGACCCACACCTGTACTTCCTAACTCTTCAGACAGGTGGCTTGGGCTGGGAATGATGGATGAAGTACACTGAATAATACAATGGAAAGGTGGTGTTTTCCTGCAGAGCTGATTTATTTTTCAAGAATCAAAGAAACTAGAGGAGGGAAGAGAAAAAAAAAAAAAAGGCTCTTTAGTTTGAGAGATTAGTTATTTTACTTGTTTTTCTTTTTTACTCTTGAGGTCAAGCCAGAGAAGGCTAAGGGACTGAGTTTTAGGAACTAACTTAAAACTAGTTCCTGTAGCCTGGGGTGGTGCTGGTCCTCCCGTCACACTGGTGCTGCAGGCACACACGTGCCTGTCATGCTGCACTCCGAGTCTCTCTCTTGTAACAGTCTCTTCCCATTACTTCTCTAATTTCAGAACATGTTCCAGTGCAGGGAACCTGGCTGATGGGAATAGAGGAAATATGGTTTTCCCCCCAACAGATAACACAAATCCCTACAGCTGCAGTGTGTCCCCTGCTTTTCTCTTCAATGTCCTACATGAAGTTGCCAGTTGCCCTTCTCAGGGCTTCTCCTATGGCATCTCCTGCTCCAGTTCTTTCTCTATGTCATGCTTGATAGGTTGCTGCTGTTCTAAAAACAGAGCTGCTATTCTGGGTTGGGATTTATACCAGGAATAACAGCTATGACAGCTATTCAGGATTTTCTTTCTTTAAAATAAAAAGATAGTTCTGGGTTTGGCCAAGTCTTCAGGAAATCTGGTGCTTTTCTTCTCATAGCAGCCTGTATTTTACCACAGGCTTCTTGACCCAAACTCTGTAGGGTATGCCTTGCTCTGGAAGATTTCTTAGTTTGAATTGAACAGTGCTTATAAGTTGATTGGTGATAATTTTACTGTAAATGTAGACCAGCAAGGTATAGATACATAACTTCTGGTTTCACATCAAATTAACTTCTTATTCCTATCCAGTTAATTAAGCCAATGTAGTTTAAATTTTCTAGCACAGAGCTTTTTCTCTCAATGAATTAAATGGATTAACCTTTCTTAGAAAGCTATCACTAATTATACTACTGTACTGGGCTATTAATTCCTTTTCTCAGTAAGTTACTATTTTTATATGGCTACAGTGACCTGAAGTAATTACAACACCAGTTTTACTTGAAACCTTTCAGTTTAGCACTCTTCTGATGAAATACACTGCTTCTCCTAATGTCTTACAAATCCTGAGAAGGAGTAACAGTGCACAGGGAGAATTTCAAGCAGCACTATCAGATCTGTGGATACTCCAACATAACAGTATTCCTTTTTTCCCCCCCTAGATTATCACTGAGGTAATCACATGCGTGTTTGAGAGGAAGTGTTCACTATCAGCATTTGTTAGATTTCTTTTGTGTGCTTGAAATACTTTATCTATTTGAAGATGATGGAAAAATAAGGTTATGATATACGGTATGTTTGAAGTCTGAGACTACCTAGGGTCCAAAATTCACAATGCCAGAGGCTGAATTTCTCCTTCTTGTGTTTAGAGGCCTAAAACTGTTGGGCTGCTGTTGTGTGCAAGAAGAGGTGTTAGCTGAATCCTTGCTGATTGTCTAACACCTGATTTCTTAGGTGGGCAAAGCCTCCTTCAATCCATTCCTGTGAAATTAAATGGGGAGAACTCAAAGGGGTTTGTCACCAGAGATGAAAAGTTCTCACCTGAGTTTCATGAAAGATGCATCATGAAACCAAACAGGAGTGAAATTCATGATTTATGGATTAAATATCACTTTAATCAAGAAGACATTTTAAGTAGCCAGCTTAATCATTGTCATCAACTTCATCAGGGTGATTGAAACCATCATTACTTTAGCAACTGATTAGCAAGAGCTGGATGTGGTCTTTCTACTAATGCTGGAGCTGCTCATTAGAAAGATGTCAGAGGTCCCTGACACTGCCTCTGCATGATCTGCCCTGCTGCTTCTGCTGTATTTTGCTGGAGAGTATCTGGATTTTTCCTTAGATTAAACTTTGTGTAATTCAAAATAATTACTATTTTGTGTTACAAATACGTAAGTATTTGCATGAAATTTGGTGATAAAAGCAGAGAGTGCAGAAGTCTGATAGTTGGTGATTAGTTTATCCATGATTGTAAAACCTAAGAAACAATTTAAACACAGTTTTAAAAATGAAATCTAAAAGAAAGAATTGGAGGTTTCTGAAGGAAAATAAAAATGCATCTAGACAATGTAAAATCCCAAACAATGTATGGTGGAGTGGACCAGTGTTTGATTTGTGCTCTGCAAAAAAAAAAAGCAGTATTGGGCAAGATTACCAAAATGAGAGTCAGTTTGGAAATCAATGTGTAAACTTCTGTCTGGAATAAGAAGATAATAAGGAACAGGATTCATGGTTAGCATATTAGGGTTAGGGTATTTGGGGTAGGTAAAGGGGGAATACGGAATTTTTCTCTTAAGTACTCTATAATAGGCCATTTATGATACAAGTAGTGAAGTCTTAAGAAGGATTCAGGAGCAGAAAAATAAAAAGCAACTAAAATAACCAGAAACAATACAAGAAGTTACCTGTAGCGGTAGTGAATCCATCCAGCCAGAGACTTTGGGTGGGTGTGCCTTCTGTCAAACTGAAGATAAATTATGCCTGATTAGGGAAGCAGTCCTCTTGCTTTAGTTTTCAGGTTATTTTCTTTTTTTTCTTCCCTCTGCCCCACCAAAAAAAGTCTTATTTTTAACTTCACAATGCTAGCAAAGAATTGGGAACTTGATCAAAGGCAGAGGTACTAGCAGTTTTATCAGTTTTGAAGGAATTGATATCTAATTACTCAAATAATTCAGGTTTTGCCTTGGATTCTTGATGGGGGTTAGCAGTTGGCCTGAGATTATTATAGCAAAACCTAAATAAACATTTTCCTAAAACACTTCCCTGCACATGGGGGAAAATCAAGCAGCTCTCAGCTGAATGTGAGTGAGACTTGAAGATTTGTAATCCAAGTGTGGTGATTTTTGACAAAGACTAGTGCTACACCTCATCTGTATCCAGGTGGAGACTGGAGAAAGGAAGCCAAGGATATTTTTTGTCATTTTGCAATAACCACCATGGGAAAGGAAATCATTCCCAGCCCCAGCAGTCCCAAGGAAGCAGCAACCACAAGTAACAAGGAGGGCCCTCAGCAACACACAAAACACTGTGGAGGGACACAGAATTCCAATTGAGTTTCAGAATGCATGGGACAACATTAATTTGAAACTAAAGACAACCTTTTATTTATCTTTGTCTTAAAAACTGTGCTTTGTGACAGTCAGGACTGAAAGTGATGTGGAAAGGAGAGTTTTGTGGCTGTGGGGAAAGCAAAGATTAAGGGGTTAGAAGGGTTCTTGGACAGGAGGATAAGAAATGGCTCCCCTACCTTATTTCTCATATTGAAAAGCAGGTTCTTGTCATCTGGAAAGATGTGGGAGACCCCCTGAGACCAAGACATGCACTGATTTAACAGCTGTATTCTCTTTCCTCTGTGGGGCAGGAACACTGGTGTCAATCCTGATCATCTGTCTGTGAAAGGCATTTCCCCAGCTGTGATGGCATCTTCCCAGTACCAAGTCTTCCAGGGCTTTTCTGGCTCTTTGGAGCCATATGTGTTGGTTGCTGAAGTCTCAATACTTGTTCTCATTATTAGTGGGACATTTCCCAGAGTATTGGGTTCTTCAGATTCACACAAGTGGCTTGCCAGCTGTTAAAATATATTTCTGGATTGAGAAGAGCTCCTCCAAATCAAAGCAGCACTCTGTGCCATCACAGGGTACATGGAGATGACATTTTGCAGCCTGAAGTTAGCAGAGGGGATTTCATCAGGCTTCCTGCACTAGCTCAGGTCCTCTCTTTGGTGCACAGAGTTGTGCTGTCTCCCCTCCTGTGTGCCCTCTGAGTGAGCAGGGCTGCTGAGGGCAGCGTGGCAGCAATGCTGGCTCCCTGTGCACCTGGCTCCTGTCCTGCCCCTGCTGCCACAGCAGCTGCTGCAGCAGAGCTCTGCCTGAATCAGCCTTCTTATTGCTTACATGTGTAGGAGAGACCGAAACAAGTTTCCATTTTATTCTTTGGGCTGATATGCTTTAGCATCAAAGGAGAACTCCTGCTGTGGCTGCTGTTTCAAAACACATATTGGAATTTCATTTCTATTACTCCTCATTACTGATACTCTGTCTCTCTTGCTTGCCTTTGTTTCAGACCCTGCAGGTGGGCTTTAAGAGATGCCCCTCCTTCCACCGGGGTGCTGCTATCCATGAGGCTCAGAAAGAGCATTTGGTACCTTTAACAGGCTTTTTGTGGCGGCACCATTGTTCTGAGAGAGTGTTTTGGAGTGTCTGTGTGCTTGGCAATTGCTGAAGCAGCAGCACCTGTGACTTTCTGGAGAGAGGAGAGACGAGCTGCAGAGGATGGGCTGCAGGGGGATGGCAGCCAGGCTTGGCAGACCCCTGTGCCTGCCTCTGTGTCCTGAAATGAGCAGCCCAGGCTTCTGTTCCCACGCAGGAGGACAATCAAACCTTCTCAACGTAGCAGATAACTGTGGCAGCAGACTGCAGGAGTGCCACAAGCAGCAGTGAAGCACATCTGATGGGTCCCAGTGCTTTGTCAGCAGTAAATAATCCTGTGTGTGCCCTGGCAGCAGCTCCCAGCTCTGCCAGCAGCCACACCAGCCTCTCCTCAGCCCAGAGCTGGGCTCCACAGAGCCCTGGGCCTTCTGCATGGGAACCAGTGTCTGCTGAAAGACTGATGTGGAGGGAGCTTCCCACAGAGGAAGGTAGATCCTAATCCCATTTGTTATTTCTGCAGCAGTGCAGTCACCAAATTAGTGGTCGTGGGTAAGATTGAGAAGGACAAGTGCAGGGCAGATTTCTGAGGTACAGCAAACAGCTTTTTGAGCAGAGAGAGAGCGTGGTTTGGTGCTGTGTTTGTACCTAAAGAAAGAACTCACTTTTTTGCTATAATGAGAATTGCTGAACTCCTCTGCTTCTGCTTGATTCATATTGTCCACACATGCTTCTTTCTAGATTTCATCATTACCCTTGTTTTAAGTGATCTAATTTTGTGGTCAAAATGGGCAGATGGAGGGGGACTAGCTATTCCCTAGCATGTTCTACAGGACATCAGCCCAGGGAGTTTGAGCACCAGTGCAAATAGCTGAAGTGAGAATCGTAAACAAGTGCTGTATCAGACACAAGTGATGTGTCTCAGCCTGTTAATACAGTAGCCACATATTAAGCTCCCACAAACACTGCAGAATTTCAGGAAGTTCATGCATGTTCTCTCTTGTCCACCTGCTTAAAGAATAAGAGTATTTACTTATGTAGGTTGCTGTGGAAAGAGATACTGCATTTTTAACAGGGGTGATTTTGTAGATGGTAAATTCACTGAAACCTTTGAGAGCAAATCTATTGTTGACTGTAATAAAAATAATTTGTGTGTGTGTGTGTGAAATAGGAGTCCCAAAGACATTGAAACATTATTCTGCCAAATTAGAATTGTTTAGTTAAGGACTGACAAGATGCTGAGAAGTGATCTGGTTTCGGTCACTTTGAGCATGACTCATACTTGAAGTCACCCTTTCTTAGGTTAAGGAAAGAAGTCTGTGCTGCAGCTTCAGGAAATAGGGCTGAAAAGGGACAATAGGAAGCCAAAGTAAAAGCAGGACTTTGGACAGGTGCTTGTCAAACTCTCCAAAACTTGTGCAATTCCCCTGGACAGCTCCTTCTACTCGCTTCATACTCTAACCCTTTGATGCTTTTGCTGCAAGACTTAACTTGGTTTCTTCTCCTTTGACATGCAGAGAAGTTTTCCATTATCTACTTTGTAAGTCTGTGAGTATTTGAGGACTGTTACAGATCTCTCTACTCAGGTGCTTTTTTCTGGAGCCACCTTGCTCCCTTCCACCAAGGAAGACTTCAGCCAGTGTCTCCCCCAGTTAAAAAATGAAAACTTGATAATTGCAAAGCACTGTTTTACCATTCAGCCTTCATTTCTCAGTGGTTTCATTAGCCCGTGTTTTCTGTGTTATAGCAGAGTATCAAAAGTCTTTATTATAATCAAAGCACGTATTCTGCTGGGGTTTTCCTGCCTGCAAGGTCTCTTCTGTTTGGGGTGGAAATTGGACTGCTACAAGTTAGTGTTTGACAAACCCATGTTTATTGTTAGTGCCTGCAGACACTTGTAAAACTTAATCCTAACAAATTGAATAAATGAATTGGAGAGCAGAAATACCTTGATTTCCTTCTGTGTTACCACAAACAGTCTCTGCCTTCTGGTATCCTTTAAGAAAAGAGGCTTATTGGTTTGGCCAGACCTCCTCCTTCTGCCCACCCTCACTTATTTCTCAGGGCCACTCTGCTTGAGTGTTTCAGTGATTCCAGCCCACGTGTGAGCTCTTAAAGGTGATGTGAAACTGTTTGAAGAGAAACTGGCTGGAGCAATGTCTTCTAAGGCAAATTCCACAAAGCCCAAGGGAAGCATTTGCAAAGGCAGGGATACAGAAGCCAACATGCCCAAACATAAGTTTTGAGGCTCCTGACAGGCAGAGAATCAAGCAGAAATCTGTCTGATCAAATGGAGGCTGCTTGCCTTGAGAAAGATCCCCCCAGTGGGCACTAATAAACCATGTAGCTCTATTTCATTAACAGACCAAAGGAAATAAAGCAGTTCTCTTGCACGCTGGCAGGAGTGAGGGATCTGTTTTGGGTCAGCACTGGTGGTGCTCCTGCTGCCCAGGCAGACCCTTGAGGTGCCTGGTGTGCCCCAGACCTCACAATTACTTGGTGTAATCTGGTGAAACCACACACAAACTCCAGGCACTGTTGGGAGCAGCACAACACTCGGTTTGTGAGCAGAATGATTTAAAGCATCGAGTTTTTGGACTTCAAAGAACAGATGCACTAAACCACAATGAGTTTTTAAAGTACATGTGTACTTTAAAATTGCATTTCCACAGATACCCAACAAAAATCATCCCAAAATAATGTTCTTGGAATTCATATTTTGAATGTCCTCTGTGGGAGTTTCAGTTAGGAAAAAAGTACTTTAACTTTTAATGTATCTACTGCTCTTCAGCAGTTCAAGGTGATTGATTTATTAGACATTTTAAATGTTTAAATACAATCACTGACTGAACAGAAGACTGAGCAGCCTCTCCCATAGATTTTCATAATTAACAGTATGGCAAAAAGAGGGTCCAGGAAACAACATTTTGTGTCTTAGGATATCTAACATGTAGCACACTTTAAAAAAAAGACATAGTGGTGTTGAGGTTCTTTTCACTACAGTTGCTTTAGGGAAGACTGAAAATAACAATAAAAAAGGCTCAACTTGTGTGTTTCTTAGCATTCTCATGGCTCAGCAGTGGTGGTGCACACTGGAGATATTCCTATATGGATGCTATATACACTTCCCTATGGAGATGGGAAGCTTGGGAGGACTTACCCTTCCTATCAGGACTATAACTTGAATGGGTATGAATGAGTGCCTCTTCTGCTGCATTCAGCAGGAAATCACTGAGTCACACTGATGAAGAATAATCTTGTCTTTCCAATAAAGAAATCAAAGAAAAGCCTGAATGCTTCTGAAAACCAGGATGGACTTTAGGTTACTTGTCCGAATGGTTTTCTGTTCAAAGTTTATATTTCAGTAGTTAATAGAAAATCTGCTGGGGTGCTAATGAATTGTTTAAACAGACTTTTAGCACTCACCACACAGAAAATAGAGCCCCTGCAGCCAGGGAATAAAGCCTGAAACATTTGACTAAATTTTTCAAACATGTGCATGTTGAAGCCCCAAGGATGGGGTTTCAGTCAGGTGTGCTTTTAGCATCCCATTAGCCCACATGGGGTTGTATATACACTCACTGATTTCCTCTAAACACTTTGAGTGGCCAAAGCCCAATGAAAATGTTACTGTTCCCAAGAAGTGATTACTTTCCAGAAAAGTTAAATTGTTTGGTTTTTTTATAGGACTGTAAGTGAAATACTGCAGCTCAGGAATGTGTACAGGTTACATCTCAGGCTGTACAGAAAGACTGCTGGGATTGCTGAAACTCCTGGAGATCTACAGCTTCAGTTTTCCCAGCAGAAGTTCCTCCTGGGAAACTCTCCAGCCCCAGGATTGCACTTAGTGCCTGCTGGGAAAACTGCACGAGAGAATATTAGAGAGCAGGGAAAGCAAAGTCAGGAAATAGAGATGAGGAACAGGAGAAAAAAGGAAAGAACATGCACAGAAAAGTTAAAACACAGCAAAATTTGCCTCTGTATGTCTCCTCAATATTGGATTTATTCAGCAGTTGGATTATTTCAGCAGTTTGGCAGTCAAGTTGTTTTTCAAAAGAAAGTGGTAGCAAAGAATCGTATTAAAAGTGGTGGCAATGCTTTAATTTGCCCTTAATTAAATCTTACTGCATTCTATTTCACTTTCAAATTTTCCTGTTTATGGGTGATTTGCAATTCATACTTACAATTCATGCTTAAATTGCTGTTCATGCATGTATTTTTAATGGTTGCTAACAAAAATTTAACTCTGATTTGGTAGCTCTACTTTTAGGAAAGGCCCAGGAAAAGCGTGAAGTATGTTTGTGTTTTGTGGTTTATATATGGCTGTGGGAAAGCATTCATTTTAAAAGGGGAAAAACCCATTTGATGTCACATTTTGAAGATCAGTGTTGTCATTCAAACGTCAGGGTGACAGAAAATGCAGGGTGGGTTTGGTTGGTTGGGTTTTCTGTTGTTGTTGCTTTGGTTTGGATTTTTGGTTTGGTTTTTTGTTTGGGGTTTGTTTGTTTGTTTTGGTGTGGGTGTGTTTGTGTGCCTTTGCAGTGTTGTTTGGTATATATCAACTAAATGGAGAGGAAAAGTCACCTGGGAAAACCTTGGCAGATTCTGGCTGGAGGCTGATTTCAAACATTTTATGACTGCAGATTTGTTGCAGAGAATCAAAGAAATGGTAGGCAGAGCATCCAGAAGCAGAATAAACTAAGCTCTCTCAAATTCCATCAGGAGAGCCAGTACAGCTAGGGAAAAGAAAAACCAGGGAAGTTTTCCTTCCCTTTGAAGCTTTTCTAGAATGAATCTTTAATGATGGGTGTCTGCAACCTCTTCCAGATGATAATGAATGTACAACCCCCAGGTTTTTAAGGCAGGGAAGATGGAGCCTAAACAAGAATAAGCTCAGGATGCCACTTGCACAGACAGCTATCTGCAAGGAGCCCTGTGGGACGTGAGCTGCAGTTTGTGTGGATAATGCTAAAGGTAGCATTTCAAACTCCAGGTGGGTGTGTGTGCAGTGTTTGTTCTCTGAGCACTGAAATCTGGAGTGACTCCAGCAGTGGAAATGCAGAATCCTCCCTTCTGCAGCAGGCAGGGACCAAATGGCACAACAAAAAAGCAGGCTATGAATGCTTGTGCAAATGGAGAGAGAGGGGCACTTCAGTGAAAATATGCAGAAAAAACCGAATAGTTTAGTAAACGCTGCTTTTTTGTCCCCCTTGTAGAAAAATGTGCTTAGTAATAGGTTCATTTTGACTTCTAAAGGAATTTGTGTCAAATACAATTATCAGGGAAGGCTACAACTGCAAAGGTATCAAAGCTAGGTTTGCAGAAATCAGGCTTCAGAGCACTTTGAGATGGAAGATATTTGTTGAATTTCTTTACATGTCATCTCATGTTTCTTTTATTTATGAATTTTCCAACTGTGGTATATGCTGTCTAAAGATGTGACTACTCCAGCAGTTTTATTTTTAAAAAAATCTTTGTCATCTGCATTATATTTATTTGGTTTTTGCCTCTTCATCACTTGAAAAGAAAGGCAGAAAAGTGAAACAAAGCACAGAAATAAAGCAGTCTGTCACACTGAAAACCTCTGAAACATAAATAATAAACTTTATTTACTAGTTAATTCTCCTTGATACTCTTGTTTATCGTATTTTCAACAGCTCTCACTAAAGACAGTGTTGCCTAAGTACAAGGAAAGTGTCTTGATACTGTTAAACTGAAAGAAACATCCTATTTGTATTAACAGACATTCAGGTTTAAAAGCATGTCAGGGATATTTTGAATGCATTTGGAAAAGAAAATGCATTTCTTCCAAGTGACTGAAGACTAATTTCATTTTCTATTCTGGGTAAGACCAGGGTGCTATTAAGAAATTCCTATTATTTGCTTTTACTTGTTTCATGGCATGTAGATTCCATGTTGAAGGTATCCTTTCTTGTTCATTTAATGTCACAGATCATCAATTGATCATCTGTTGTTATGTCTAGCTCACCACAGCAGTGACTCCCAGCTGATGAACTGAGTTTCATTTTAAACACACCTAAAGGAGGAAAAGAAGATATTAAATTTACTTCTTTCCCCTTTTTTGACTACTCTGTGCCCACAATTCAAACATGCACGGCATAATCTCGTGAAAATTAAATGTCATCATTTGACTGTAAGAGGAATGACCCACTGAATTGAAATTACAAAGAACTCTGAATAGCTTTCAGCTGTTCTCTGTGGGTCACCGTTTCTCAGGATGAGCCAATTCTTCAGGTATGTTGGGAGCAGAGAGGGTGGGTTTTGTTTGCAGGAGAGCAGACATTAGCAGGGATGCACGGTGCCACAGAGCTGCAGTCACAATGTCCTCAGCACTGCTGTGCCAGGGAAATGCTGTTCAGATTATTTCAGGGGAACCATGTCACACTTGCTGCAAGGGCTGGAAGCAGGAGCTCGGGGCTGTTCCTGTTATGTAAGGTTTTCCCTGGGGAAATAGCAAGGCAGGAGGCTGTTGTTCCCTTTCCCAGCTCTCCTGTGCTCCCAGTGCCATCAGCCCCTGGGTGCCTGGGTAGAACCGGGGGGATCTGGTCAGGGATGTGAATCTGCAGAGGACAACGAACCCCACCCAGTGCAGGATGCAACCTCCATACCCAGAGCAGTGAGCAGAGGATTTCTCCACCCATGACTTAGTACTGAATTAATTTTGAACAGAGCAGCTATAAACCTGATGCAGTATTCAGTGTTTTTCGAGGTGTATTCTTTTTCTTTGGGGGGAGCATGGGAGGGAAGTCTCTAAATGTCCACAAGTGTCACCTTGCACAGGCATCAAATTCTTTTCTCCTCTAAAATTCAACTGTGATTTGCTGAGGCTCAAAGCTGCAGTGGGATGGCTTCTCCTTCCACCAGGCAAAACCTCCACCATGTGTTTTGTAGTGACAGTTCAGTGATATAAGTGAAGAGAATGCATGGCAGAGTATGAGGCAGAATCTATTGCTCATACT
The DNA here is from genome assembly GCF_001522545.3 of Parus major. Lineage (NCBI taxonomy): Eukaryota > Metazoa > Chordata > Aves > Passeriformes > Paridae > Parus > Parus major. The sequence goes on along the minus strand of NC_031775.1, from coordinate 8,474,543 downwards.
TCAGGGTGTAAATCAGTCAGAGATAGCTTCAGGTGAGAAAGAAATCTCTTCTCTATATTTAATGCCTGGCTATAAATTTGAGGCCTCTGACTCCCTCTCATGCAGAAATATTGGCTAATGTGTTTTTCGTATATACAAGTGTGCATTTGTCAGTTTGTTGTGCCCACAGTACAGACATTCACAATTTTCATCACAGATGAGGTGTCTCCTCTCCTGAGATTTTTTTTTCCAAGTGCAGATTCACTTTAAAAGTCTGCAGAGGATGATGTGCCTGTATTAAATAGCAGCCAGGTGCCAGTGGAGCAGCATTCTTCACAATCCAAAGTTTCAAAAGAATATTTCATAAGAAAAACAAATTCATAGTTTTCTGTCTCCCCATAGGCCAGTAACACCATAAATATGATGAGGACTGTTAATAGCTAAAGTTGAGTTCAGGTCCCTTAATATATTTCCTCAGTAGTGCAGCCACATGCTTAAAACCACCTTTCCTGGTTATTTTTCAGGCTTTGAAAGAGCAGCACTCTGGAGCCCCTGTGAGCTGTACACAGAAGATTGCATGCCTCCTGAAAGGAGCTCTGCTCTTTCAAGAGGGTGGGAAGCACTAGAAGCCTCTAATTACAGCAGTGCAAACTGTCAGGTCTTCTATAGTAGGTTGTATTAAAATGTAGTTTGTGTTGATTCACTTTCCAGCCAAGATAACAACCTCACAGGAAACCAGGGTTTTATATCCACTAATTAAAAATTGATATGGCTCCAATGCAGCCTAGATAAGGAGGCACTCACCCCTCATACTGCCAGGCACTCAAAACCTGCCCTGGAAAGCCAAGCAAAGGCCAGGTATCAGTCATTGCTAATTCCCTGCTGATTCTCCTCTAGGTAATTGTAAAGAAGATCCAAAGGATATTTGATTTCACTGTCCCATAAGAGCTTTATAATCAGGTATGTGCTTCTCTAATAATTTACTGGTTTAATTATATTATGTTGTCCAGGCAAAAAAAGATAATAAAAGCTCATATAGGCATATTTCCCTTTAGCACTCAGCCTTTTTAGGACTGAGGAAACAGGATAGGAGTGACACACAAAAAGACCCCTAAATATCACTGTCTGGAACCAGAGCTGTGGGGTGGGTGAACCCAGGCAATCATTAAACACTAGAAATGATTCCCTCACATGTGAAATGCCTACATTATGAAGCAAAACAGTGGATTAAATAATGGGTTGCATGCTCTGGGAAGCATCTTTTTGATTTCATAGCTGTGGCTTGGCAAGCTGCCCCTCACTCCTTTGTGCTGCTCAGTCAGTGATGGGAGCAGGACACACCAGGCACTGACTGACAGGGTTGGTTTTTCACATGGAGATCTTCTGCCCTCTCACCCCCTGGGTTCTGTGGTGGGAAGAGCTTAAAAGTGGGTACAGCCTGAGGTGATGTGGCTGCTGCTGAAGGTCTCAAGCCCTTCTGGGATGTGACAGCATTTCAGGAGCTGTCCTGCTGTATATGGACACCCCACAAACTGCAGCTGCATTCACGGTGTTGTGTAGCTGCAAGGAGAAGGTTAACAACGGGAGAAATTGCTACTTAGTTCATTAATACTGTAGATGTTAGTAAAAAAAAAAAAATAAAAAAAATAAAAAATTAAAACCCACTTGGCACAGGCTGCAGGATTTACTAATCAACATGTCAGTTCACTTCCAAATGCCTCATACACCTCGAGTTATTTTTGTCCAGCTGCTTCCTGCAGATGTAATTTGAAGAGTCAGAAATAAAAGCAAATTTCAGTGCACCGGCAGCGTGCTGCTGGCACTCTCCTCTGACTCAGGCAGGTATCTTCTAGAGGCAGGTGTATAGGGGTGCAGGAAATATTCAGTAACCTTTTGCTAAAGCTGAGAAAATCCTTGCCTGTGGGCCACACACACAGAATTGTTTCCTTTGTGAACTGATTTAGGAAAAAATTCCAAGATTTATGCTGAAGATCCTTTATTTGTAACTTGAGGGCTCCACAATCTGTATTCAGCTATGATGTTCAAACAAGTTAAGCATATTCCCACATGCTAGAACAATTTCCCTGCGTTGGAGACTCCCCTCTAAGAGCATTTGGGAACAGGAATTGTTCTCTGTGTGCGTGCCTTGGAGAGGACACCCCCAGGAGATGGGCCTGGCTTCTGTATCATGGCTGGATTAGGAAAAGCTGTGGGTTAATGGGTTAACAAATTATGGCAGTGATCAGGATCGCAATAAGAAGCTAAATAATGAGGAATTAAAAAGATAATGATACTTGTAAGTCTCATTAAGACTCACTAAAGACACTATCTGCGATCCTCTAGGGTGAGGCTAAAGGAGCAAGTTGTTCAGGCAGTTTGGGTTGAAGGGCTCCTTGCGCTCTCCTCTTGGCTCCTGTCACCTGTGAGCTGGGAAGGGCCGGGCTCCCTGTCCTCCTCAGCTCTGCTGTGCCAGCATGCACACAGCCCTCCTAGTGCTCTCTGGGGCATCACACACTGATGAATTCCAAGCAAGAATTCAGGAAAATCTCTCAAGAGATCCCTGCTGACAGCAGGAAGCTCTTGATTGCAGCGCTCCTGAGCGCAGCGCTCGGGTTTCTGTCTGCTTTGCCCGTGGTTTTCCCCATGTTAATGCCCATTCACCAGGGGTATTATTAGCAGCACAAACATGGGAGTCTGTAATAAACCTGAGCTTCCAGGATATGTTTTTGCTAGAGAGGGAACAACAAACGCTTATTTTCTTTTGAAGTAGCTCATCTGAGCTTTTAGCAATCAGAGGGAGATTTCTCTTGGCAGGCACAACAAGGGCTCCCTTTGAATGGCAGCAGAAAGGTGGCTGTGCAGAGGAGGCTGAGGATCAGCTGAGCCCTGTGGCTGCCTGACACAGACCTGCCATGCCAGGGGAATTCTGGAGTGCTGCTGGCTCCCCTGGCACGGCTCCTTGACACCCAGGGTATTCCCAGAGTATTTTCCTATCCCTCCTCTCACGCACAGGTACCTCAGCCACCTTCTCTCTGATGGAAATCTGAGCTTTGAGAGTTTCTGAAGCTTTTTCTTGACCCAAGTGGAAGCATTTAGGTGTTCTCTGCCTCGAGAGCAGACTTCCATCACCGCAGGTTTATCTGGGACAAAGCTCATAACAGCAGAAAGCCAAGGGTCAGTATATTAAAACAGAATGCAATAACCTGTTCAGTTGGAGGCTATCTTGATTTCCATATAAATGCAGAAAATTATATTTGAATGTGCACCTCTCAGGCACATGAAATGCTAGTGGTGAAGTAATTCTTATGTCACTTTGTTTTGATTTAGTTTGTTTGATAAATGGAATTCTTGCCATCCTGTAATGCTACACCAATGTCTGAGCAGGGTTAATTTTAATTTGAATTAATGGCTACCAGTGGCACTTATGCAGGTCATTGGCTGAATCTTAAAAACTTGAATTCGTAATATTATCAGAGATGCTTAAAATGCCCTGTACTACAAAGTAATAATGACCTACAGTTTGGTCTGTGGTTCTGAGCTAAAAAGGGTGTGTACCTCTTCTTCCATAGAAAAGAGCTTCTTCCTTAGCCTGAAGCACAGTTGTGCCACTAAACCTACTTTTAACAAGAGGCTTTGTTGTTAATAACATGCTGTCAGATCAAGATTTTGTTTTTGTTTTAGCTATTTTCCCTCAAATGGCAGAATTTGTCCTAAATTCCTTTGCTACTTAGAGGCTCCTGACCATTACAGGCACCAACCATCCTGACCTTTTTTCTAGCAAGGTTTATGATAAAGGTTATGCTAAATTTCTGGTTTTCCTTTAAATAATTCTAACATGTCATGTATTATTAATAAGTATGGAGTGACATCCTAGAAGACAGTATATTTACCATCTTACCATATTCTTATTCCTTATAAATGAAAAAGGAGCACGGATGACAGGTTACCACGCAGGGATAAATGAACTGCAGCTCAGAAGGAAAAGTGATGAATTGTGGCTTTATGTAGAATGTAAAGCAGAATCACCTCTCCCCAGCAGCCACGTCGGCAGGACAGGGCTGCCAAGCCAGCTCTCAGCCTCAGCACATGATTTCTCACTAACAGTCCTTATCTTGTATTAGTGGCTTTTTGTTATCCTGTAAGAGTTTCCCCTCGGTCACAGAAGCAAGCTGATAATGCCAGCGTGGCTAAAGCGTCCGTGGCTGGGAGGGGCCCACGCTCTGCATGCCAAGCAGTGGGCACATCTCTGGAGTGTGGAAGAGGCTGTTTTACTGGGATGCTGCCCTCTGTGCTTGTCACCATGCAGAGCTGCTGGAACAAAGCAAGATTTCTGGCTAGTGGGGAGTGCTCAGAAATAATGCAGACTTCACCTTACCCCCGGTTCATGGGGTATCAATTCTCCCAGGAGATCTTCCCTTCCAGAGTACCAACAAAAAACTTTCAACAATGTAATATGCTCCTAAGGCTTCTGAGCCACTTCTCTGCTACTCCTCTTCAAATTTTTTTAAAATTTCATTGTTCCTAGTTCAGTTTCTAGTATCTTGTGCAAAAGTCGCATCAACAGTATAATACATCTTATCTCTTATCCTTTTCCTATTGCCTTGTTCCCAGAAGATACTGCTGCTGTTGTGACAACTAAATACATACAACAGGCTTAGAGTTTGAATATGACTCATGGTATGTTAATGGAAGGCAGGAAGGAAGGAAGGCAGGCAGGAAGGAAGGAAGGATTGCTTTTTCAATATATTTTTTGGTTTTAAAGCTAAATAATACAAATGGCACATTATAAAATGAAATGTTTTTATGTTTTTAAAACTAAATAATGTATTTTTTGTTCTTAAATATATTTTTTGTTTTTAAAGCTAAATAATGCAAATGACAGATTATAAAATGTGGGTTTTTTTAAAATCAGAAACCTACTGGTAATAAAGAAATTCTAAACTTTTCTTTTTAACTTTTTTTTTTTTAAAACATGGTCTTGCTATCACCTATTCTGTTTCCCCTAGTACGAGTTACAGACTTTTGTATCATTGGGAAATCCATAAGTATATAATAGTTTTGATTGTTTCTAATTTACCCAGAAATTCAGCCTGTATTATGGGTCAAGATTTTCCTTTTGTCAGATTAGAAGTATTGTTGTTCTTTTGTTAAAGAGAATATGGAGAGTATGAAGGCATTTCCTTCTCCTGTGAAGAATCAAAGGGAGATACAGAATGTCAAAAGGGACATGTTGAATTTCCAGTGCCAGTGTTGCCACCTGCCTTTATCACTGCATTATCCCCTGCAGGCAGTGAAACCCAGACTCATTTATAAATTGCTACTACACATATTAAAAATCATACAGTGTGTCCTGTCCTCTGCTCGTTACTTGCACTTGGTATTTGTCTCTGCTGGGCTTTCTTTTTCCTAGGGATGTTTTCTTTTTGCCACATATCCCAGGACAGAGCCTACATTCAGTGCATTCTCTTCCAACATTTCCAGTAGACCCACTAGAAACATATGTGAGAATCATCAGAAAGATCTCCAACGTCTATTCAGACAGAAGAATGAATCATACCAAGGTCTCTTCCAAGTTTTCAACTCTTCTGTCAGGCGTCAGCATCCCTCCCTTACTTCTCTTGTTAAGAGGGACAGGCAGACCCAGCGTGCTTGGCTCTGTTCTTCTCCTCTGGCTCATCTTTCCTGATATTTTCTTGAACCATGAACTGAATTGCAAAGAATAGGATTGCTTATATGAAAGGCTGCCTCTTTACATGAGCAGAAGCCGTGCGTTTGGGCTCTTTGAAAACGGCTCTGTGGCATTTCATGTTCTTTGTTCTCTGGTCAGAAGTTCAGGATGTTCCATTTCTAAATCCGATTTCCAGCTAAAATATAAATGCGTCTCATGGACTGATCATCCTTGGAAGTTTATATGCTTTTAGAGTTAAAGATGTGAATGATTAATGCTTCTGCTGTGCTTGGCTATGAATCATTATATGATGCCCTGATTTTTCTTTCTAAATCTCTGTAGCTCCAGCAAATAAGGTGTTTAAGGAAGAGAGGGGAGGAAAGGGGGTAGAATATGACCTTCCTGTTAGTCACACTTCAGATAAAATAATATTCTTGCAAGGACATGGTTCTCTTTGAGTTTCTACCTACCCTGTGAACTGTGACAAAGTGCAGACTATCACCTGCAGGCTTTTGGAAGTAAATTCAAACATAAAAGTCTTGACAGTAGAAGCAGCAGACAAAACTGTCAGGATTTAAATTTTAATGCAATCCTAATTAACTCCAGTATTACCTCCTCTCAAGGTCAATTAAACATTTTCAGGGTATTCACATGAAGTATTCTTCTGGGAAACACACTTTTCCCCATCTAGTGACCAATATTCCTTAGAGAACCTTTGAACCTTTCTTGTCTCCCTTGACTATGGTGCAGGGAGCCAGTGTTGTCTATCCTGCATGCAAGCAACTCTTTCAAATTCAGATTTAAAAACAACAGGGTGCAACACCTCTAAACATCTACACTTTACACAAAATACATTTTCCCATGCAGCCACCCACATTTCACTTGGTTCATCTGTGACACTTCATCATCCCACCAGTGGAAAGCACCACCTTTGGGTGCTCTCTGAGCCCCTAGCTGGGGTTTCTGGTGGTGGGGATACAGTCTGGGAGGGGCAAGGTCCCAGGGGGAGATGCTTCACTTCTGCCACCAATTTAAATTAGAACAGACAGGAGAGTAGGAATTGATTTGAGAAGGGATTAGGGATTCAAAGAGCTGTGCTGGGCCTGCTCTCAGGGGGCAGATGCCACGCATTTGACTGGCAGGCATTACACTGAAAACTGTGTCATCTCAGAAGGTGCAGAGCTAGTGGCTCTCATGACACTCCTAAATTCCCCTTGCCATATTTGGGATTTACCATTTGTTGACTTCACTTCTGACAAAAAAAATGCTTCATCTTATGGTTGTTTTGTCATAAATACTGAGGTAGAGCAGGAGAGCATATTTTAATTTAAAAACCCAAGCAAAATTTTAGGCAGTCTTTTCCAAGATGAACCCTTTCTTTGCTGAGATGTTTGGAATGGATCTTTCACATGGAAAAAGATGGAAAATAGTCTGTGAACTGATGGCTGCCCACTGAAGAAGAGATGGCAGCAGTATTTAGGGCATGAAACCAGCCTGCTCTGATTTGATGATGTCCAGCTGTACAGCTGTTTCTGTGCTCTTATCTGTGACTGCCATAACTAAAGCACTTGCTTCACCCCATGGCAGATGTCTGCTTCTCCTTGGAGAGACAGAGGATTCAAAAGAAGATAGGAAAAATAACTTCCAATTTCTTGCTCCTTTACCTGCAGTCCTTTTCCCTCCCTTTACCAAGTGATTACCTTTTGTAGCCAACCTCTTTTAGCGAGAACTATTTTCTCTCAGGCACTCATAATGTTTCCATAGCTCAGATCACCAGGGAATGCAGTCTCATGCTACTTGGGGACTAATTGCACAGAATAATTAGAGTCCTCAGCCCTCACAACGATTGTTTTATAAATAATTCCCACTTTAAATGTTGATTACACACATGCTTCCCGAAAGAACTGTGCAGAGACAATAATTCTCTGGAACAGTCACCATTCCTGGCATGTGGCACAGGAAGGAAAGGTTGCAGGGTGGGAAGAAAAGGTGGCAGGGTGGGAAGGACAGGAGGCAGCAGGAGAGGTGGGGAGGGTCTGTGTCACTTCACCTGGGGGGCCATGGCCTCACCAAAGAATTGGCTCTGGACAGAGTTGATGAGCCACACATTCAGTTCTAAAACAGGAATGGCAGAGCTCTGCTGCTCAGCAAAACCTGTGTCTAAAGGCTGCTGGAGATGGAGGGGTGAACCTGGGTTTCCAGTAACAAGGGAAGAAGTTTATAGGGAGGTGTGTGTGTGGCTCCACTAAAATCCTTGCCTCAGGCTTTTTCTGCCTGCTTCAGAAATTCAAGTGGATATGGCAATGTGTGCTGTGAGGGGGACTGTGGAGGTAACCGTATAAATGTGATGGAATGAGAATTTAAAATAGTGAATGTGTAGTGCTTGTGTAAATGACAGACTACAGATGGGGCTTTGCTAAATGAATTAGCATGATTGGTGAAGCGGGCTGACAGTATTGTTAAAGCCAACACTAGAGCATTCCTACAGAGCTATCAATATCCCTTCTGGCCGCAGTTCCCTGTGTCAGGTGAAGAAAATGTTTTAATACAAATTCAGTTTATATGTCTGAAGTGGAGGAAGTTTTTTTTTTGTATTTCTTACAGTAACAAATGTGCTTTTCTCTTTCAAAGTATGTGTCAGGTGAATTTTTTTTCTTTTTTTGTAGAAACTGGAAAGCCTATTGTAGTAACAAAAAAAAGCCACAAGTGGCAGTAGGGCACTGGCAGGCAAATCAAATATCAGCCCCAGCTGATGAGCTAAGGCAGGGCCTTTCTCTGGATGTCTGCTGGAAGGCTAAAAATTAACATGTGGAAGTGTGCAGCCTGAAATAGAAGTGAGTTGTATTGAAGACTAATATTTATAACCCTACCCTAGCAATTTGTAACATACCCACTTCCTACTACAGAGGGCAGAACTATAATCAAGAATGCCTCTGAAAGCTCAGAACTTTTTGCAGACGCAAATACAAATACCGTCTGCAAATGCGTGTTCTAGCAAATGCTTTTTAACTGCTTACAGGATCTATGTCATCTGCAGAAAAACACTTTTCAATATTCAGTTGGACTTTTAGAGAGTTTTTACTGCCTTAGCTACTGGTAGCTGTGAGAATTCCATGGCAGATCTACAGGTATAAAGAGGGCACAGCTTGGTTCCTGGTTTGGGTTTGCATTTTAACCGTGGGGGTTGGAAAATGATTCTTTCCCATGGTGCTCAGGAGGGTAACTCCTGTTACTGCGACACAGGAATGAGCTGACAGCTTGCCACTGACATAAATAACCTCTGTCTGGGTGTTGTCATCAGTGAGGTGTTTGATAGCTTGAGTTCAGATACCTGAGTTCATCACTCAGCCACTTTTGAAGGCTGTCGTGGTCATTTCATGGCATTTGCATGAGTTGTTTTTTGAGTGATCCAGCTCCCTGAATCTACTGTGGCACTGCAGATGCATGAAGGCCTTCCCAACACTATTTCTTCCTGTTAGACATGACATGGGAGAAGTGTTAATGTGTTTCCTTTAGATTTTAATAGTTATCAGCAGTTACCATTTATTGTGCATGAATCAGAAGTGGCTTAGAGTTCAAGTTTAACAGTGATGACAGCCTAACCACAAAGAACAAAGAATCCTTTCCCAAACCCAAAACCTAACAGAACTTTTTTTTTCTTCCATGTTTGCTTTGCCTTCACCTAAAAAACACTTTAAAAGGTAATCTAAAGGGCCAGATCAAGCACAGAAATTTGAAATGTGTTTTGTCCTAGAGAGAGAGAGAGAGAGAGCACTGCCCCTCACCAGACCCAGTCTGCAGAGACCTCTCCAGGAAAAGGGCCAGAGTCAAGGCTCTTGCTGGAAGTTGCATTGATCCAAGCCCTGCAAGAACATGACAGAAATGATGGCAAATTCCTTCCCCAGACAGAACAATGCCATTTTCTACAAGATGGGATCTTTAGAAATCAATCAATTTTGTACTTTTCAGTAAATTCAGGTAGCTCCAAATTAAATTGGAAAAACTGTTTGCTTGGAAGTAATTCTTTTAAGTAAATTTCTTCCTATACCCCGACAATAGTATCGATGTGGATTTCATTAATATATTTCATTAAAAGGTTTTCCATTAGGAATTTGTTTCAAAATTACCTAATATGTCAGACTCTGAGGACAACCATAATTACATCTGTAGCCTTTCTAGATCTATACCATTTTCCCTCCTGTCTCTCTCTGCCTGTGCTAATAAGCATTTTTAAACTGCCTGTTAGGATAAGAGTCTGGCAAGTTTTACAAATTACAAAAAGTTTTGTTTTCTTTGCACTTGTTCAGACCCCTAATCTTCTCATTCACTACTTTTAAATATATTATTATTCTGCTTTTTTAATAAAGAAGCAGTGAAAATGAAAGTCTAATTACAGTCAGTATCAAATCTAGATCTTGGGCTCTGACCATGCCATCCCTGATGGTTTTTAAGCACCTTCAGACAAAATCTTGTGCTCCAAGGAGTGAATATGTCCAGATCCTCACACTGAAAGGTCTCCCCAATTTCTGAAAAGGCAACCTACAGCAAGGGATCAGGGACTTTTAATGTGCTTTGTGGACAACCTTCTCTATTTAAGAGAAGGAGCCCTTCATCTAAGGATCCCACTGGTAGTGGGTGGCTGCCAGACACATCACAGTCCAGTGTGCAGGAAATTGTGGCTTCAGCCTTGAGTCTCTGCTGGAGTTGAACATTGTGAGCTTGTGTTTATCAGCCTAAGAGCTATTTTTACAATATTATCATTTTCCAAGGTTAAAACTGATATAAAATTAATATAAAAATTAGAACTAAAGGAAAGTCTACAAGGAGCAATAATGAATTTCAGTGCTATAATAGGTTGAAATTGAGTGTTTACCTACACTTTAATTACACAAACCCATTATAATTAAATGTATTTCAAACAGCATGCATACAATGAAATAAATTCCTCCACATAGTAACATTTAATAAATAGGCAATATTGCTCTCTTTTCTCAAGACCAGATAACAATGGACCCATTATTCTTTACTGCTTTCCAAGAGAGTTTCCCATTGTAGAGAGATGTTTAACATCTGGATCAACACTTGCATGATTTTTAATGAAGTCCTTTAGCTCGTAGGAATTATTGAAAAAACATCTCCTGTGGAAAACAAAGATTAGTTTAGCTGGATGCCATGCTGAGAAAGGGATGTTCTTCTTGGCTGGCACACCACAAAACTGCTTCTATTATCTGCACCAAGGAAGGATCTCCAGGCTTGGGTCCAGTAAACAAACATTTCCTTTCCATTCAGTGCACTCTGAAGCTTCTTGGTTTTGTTTAAGGGTGAATTAACTGGGCCAAACCCTGGTTGTTGCCACTGCATCTTTGCCTTGCAGTACACCCATAAAGGAGGTACAAGGGACCCCTCAAAAAATCTGTACATATGACATAGCCCTAACTGAGAAATCCTACATGTCTGTCCTCTAAACCCACAAGGTAAGACTTGCCAGAATAAGGATTAAGCTGTGTGAGAGGGCTGTTGGTGAGGTGCAGGAAGCACGTGCCAAGTGCAAGGTACAGCAGTGAGAACTGTGCTGAGGTACCAGCCTCTTCAGCATTTCCACAAATCACTGCCAGGTACGCACTTAAGGCAAAGCCAGTTTAAAAGGTTTGCGATGTTTTTGGAGTGGTTTTTGCCTGTCCCCCTCTGCTGCACTTTAGATGAAGGGCAGTCTCTGTGAGGAGCACCAGTGCTTGCCCTGGCAGCCCAGGTCAGGGCGGCTCTGCAGGCAGCGCTGGTTGTGACAGTCAGACACCCATGGATCGGGATCCTGCGGCTGCTCTTACACAAAAAGGCCAGACTGCAAACAATCCTGTCAGATCAAGTCACACATACACCTGGAAGAGCAGATTTTTCTTTTTCCTCATGTGAGTAGCCTGATAAGAGTTATCCCTTCCTTGAATCCCAGGTTTTATTCATAAATCACTTCAGTGACTAACTTTGGCACACCATTCCAGCTCTCTGGGTTTCCAGCTAACACAGTGGCCTCTAACTACTGAAGGGTTCTCTGTAATTCTGCTAGTGCTGGCTCCAGCAGAGGTGAGGCTCAATAAATCTCAGCTGGTGAATAACTCTGATTTTTAGTTGAAGAGATAAATGATGTGAGAGAAGCAATCATGGCTAAGAATTGTTCTGGCAAAGTGAATCAACGCATGCTTAAAAATGTCCCGTTCTGGGACCTGTGTTTCGTGGGATGACCAGAGGATGCTATGGAGCTAAGCAATGAAATATTTCCCTCTGAATACGAGGAAGAGTTCTACATCTAAATGATTAGTTTAATACTCTCTTTTTAAATTAGAACATGCAAGGAGAGAGACATGAGAAAGGGACTTTGGCTAGAGGCTTCGCAGCAGTTCTACCCACGCTGATGAACAGCACGGCTCCGTGCTCTCCAGCGGAGGCACTGGAGAAGTGAAATTACATCTGACAGGTTTATTTCTACATTACCTCAATTTTGGCTAAAGGCAAAATTGATTAAAAAGAGAAAATACTTAGGATGTTAGGATTTGTGGCTGTGTTCCTGTGCTGAAGTCCCAGCATTAATCTAAGACTTGGCTGCACGGGTTACAGGAAGAGAAAATAATTCTGTACCAATTTCAATCTATGTTTATAAATAAAGTAATGATGTAACAATGGAACTTTTTTAATGCATGAGGTTTAAGAGTTCATATGTCAAGAGAAGCATGGCTGAGAAGTGATAAAAAAACTGCATTTAGGAAGAAGCACCTGAGAATGGTGTGCTTAGGAGGGTAAATAATTGGAAGAGAGCTGCTCTGAAAAAAAAATTATTGTACTAGTAAAACATTAAAGTGTGGCTATTATCTGTAGAAATAGAAACACTTTTTCTAGATCAGTAAGTATAGAGACAGACGTGCAAACAGGGACAAAAGCAGTCACTTTGTACAGAGGAGCAAATTCAGAAGTCCTGGGGAAAAAAAACACGGAAGTGATGTGTGTCAGATTCTGCCTTACCTTTTGTGTCAATCCTGTTCATCTGGTTTTTTTCAAAAAACTTTACAAAAGTATTGCTGAGGTTACGATATGGCTTCGGTTTTTGTTAATTAGCCAGATTCACAAAGGATATTGACCAGTTAAGGCACCAGCTAGGACTTGTGTGAATTCAGTCTGCATCACTTACAGTGTGACACTGGAAGGGAGGAGATTCTGTCTGTTCATGTTCAGGGTGTAAATGAACTCAATACAATCCTCTCCTCATAAGGAATTCTAAGAACGTATTAAAAGATTTTGTAAAAAAAAATAAATTACTAGCATTTTGAAAAAGGATGAAGCAGAAACAACAAGATGAAAAATCTGTCAGAACTAATAATCCAAATGTTTGTCTCTCACCCTCTGAGGCCAGTCAATCTCTGAAATTACCTTTTTTTTATTATTTTTCGAAGTTTAAGTCCTATAGCAAGTACCTAAATGAAACTTTTTAATATTTCATGGATTGCACATCTTCTAATCTGTTCTTTATTTAATTTTTATGAAAATTACCTTTCAAATTCATTTTATTCATTCCTGAAAGACCCATATCTTATGCATTGTAATTTTTTAATTATCTTGATTTGTGTACAGCTATGACTAGAGAAAATTACAGCTTGAATTTCCAAAATAACTGGTGTAACATACGTGGCATCTAAATGATGTTCCACATCCCTCACCAAAGAGCATTTTGGATGGTCTTTTGAAATGTTTTCCCTGAGCAAATTAAAGATTGTAATTTCTGTTTTGTGCTTCATTCCCCAAATTAGCTTAACCCTGTTAGTAATACTGTTTGCAAATAGTTCAGATATTAACTGCCATGATTTCCCCAGCCCTCAGCCTTTCCTAACATCTTCCTTAGGAGATGGCATTCTCAGGAAAGAAAGTGGAAAGGTTTCCTTTCACAGGGAAAATGTGAGAACTGAAATACCTGGCACTGACGTGTGGTGGAAAGTGACAGAGACTGATGCTCTGACTAAAAATGTTTAATTAGTTGTTATTGCTTCAAGTTTTATCTTTGGAACACCCTGACAGGCCTTGGCCAGGAGGGCCAGCTCAAGGCAGCCCAGAGCTGCCAGCATTTTCTTACCACTTGTGTTAGCTCTGGTTTTGCAATGATGGGGGTCAGAAGGAAATAAAGCTTTTCTGATTTCTTACTGTCACAGCTGCTGTGATAAGGGAACTGGGGGATAGCCATGACTGCTGAACTGCTCTGCTGGAGTGAGAAACCAGGCAAACCTCCAAACTCCAAGCAGGCACTTGTTTGTCAAGCAGCTCATGACAATCTAAATGATAACAACTGGAAAAGCAAACACTTATCAAACAGATTAGTCAAGGGACAATATTAAGACTCCAACAACTCCAACACTATGATTTGGTCTCCAGTGGCTTTGGTCTCTGATGTTTCTTGATCTCCAAGGTCAAAACTGCCAGGCTCAAGACCTCTTTGCTGAGAAAGGCAAGGAGCAAGGTGGGGGTCTTTGCTCCTCCCCAGCTGTGCTATCACTGCTGTGTATACATCCTTTTTTGTTAGAGTAAACCATTCTGGTCTGAGGGCTCACAACCTCTTTCCACAGCCCTGACTGTTCCAGGCTGTCCAGACCAGTGGTGCTCCTGGTGCAGGTTCACCCTAGCGTGACTTGGATGACATCAGATGCTGCCATGCAATTCCTTCTAATAGCTACCAATCTGAATAGCCAGCAGGATTAAATAACCTCATGACTTCTATGCAATTATGCCCAATGAGGGCACACTATGCAATGTTTCACTTTCTATCTTGAGCTGAGCAGCTGTGGGGTATGTCTGGTGTGCAAGGCAAGCAGGGTGCTCTCACAGGGAGCTACAGTAGTAACCCTGACACTCTCCTGGCTGGAACTCTCAAAGAAGCCTCCTGTTTCTAGTTCTGATTAAGTCTATCAAACAAAAAATTACTGTGGGCAGAGTTTTCAACCTCCATTATCCAGGGTGCAAGTGTGAACCCTGGTATAGACCTGAGGTGACAGTGAGGGTCTGGCCCCCAAATGAGCCAGCACAGGGAGCTGCAGAGGGCACCTGGGCAGCACAGGATGACACACACACTCACTCACTAACAGCACTGCCTGGAGCTGCTCTCAGCAGCTTTTGTCCTATTTCACACTGCATCTTTGATCCAAATGTATTTTACTTTGGCAGAAAGCGGTTTCTACCTCCCCTAGCATACATGCAGTATGTGTTGTATTGTTCTTTTCTCCAGATGATTTAGACAGTGCTTTCCCCGGCTGCTCTCGCTGCTGCTGGTTCACGTAGACACTTCATCTCCCACACAGTGTCTCTAAATTATTTGTATTTTTTGAGTGTGCCCTGGAAAACTTGTTAAATCTGTCTTTCAGATCAGGCATTCAGTTCCACCCAGAAGCTGAAAATATTTGACAACTCAAAGTGTTTTTTTCCTTCTCTCTGGAACTCAAAAATACAGAACCCTGTGAAAATGAATGAGAAGCCCTGCTTATGTAAAGCTGGTAGAGCTTTGCTGCACATTCAGATTGTATTTGAGGCAAAGCTGAACATGCAGATGAGGTTTTATGATTCTTCATCCCTCCTGCTCTTCCTTGTTTCCCTGTAATGGATTTTGATTTATTTGATGATGGGATCAGACTTCTCTCCTCTGTGTCATCAGGAACCTTCACAAGTTTTCTGCTAAGGGAAGGGGTAGTAAGATTTGCATTATGTTTTTTTTATTATTTTCCTTCCACTGCAACTGAGATTTGCGAAACCCTGGTAAGGCAAAATTATTTTTTTCTAGATACAGATCTATAAAACAATAAAAAAATAAATATGTATATGTGTACTGATAAGAACTATATAATACGTTATATTAGTAGCTGGAGGTAAAGAAAATTATTTTCTACCTAGGACTATAAATGTGTTAGGCAAATTTTCTCATCTTAGAAAGTTTTTTCTGTGTATTTTTTATCATTGGGCATTCTTGTCAGAGAAAACTGCCAAAAATTTTAATGTATCCTGGATTCATTAGTAGTTGGTAATGAATCTGTGATTCTACAAAATGCCTGTGAAACAAACACAATCTCTTCATAGGTTTTTCTGTGTTAATAGTCTTCCTACAGCTATCCTAGGTCACATACCTATTCATCAAACATCTGTCCTTTCTTGTTGGCAAACTGAGCTAATAATGTATGCAATAATCTGCACTGCACCCAAGTTGAGATGTGTGCAAGCTTGTACATGTGTTTCCCAGTAAAAAGGGAAAAACACTTAAGCTTACAATAGATGTCTTCTATTTAGCTTGCTCGTTTTTATTCTGCATGTATTTCATTATTATTAGTAACAACTTTTTATCAATGTTACCATAGAAATGGAGAATGCTAATTCCTAGAATCATGCCAAAACTCATTTTCCATCCTGTTTACTTAGTTGCTCTATTGCAAACAATGCTTGCTAGATAGCTGTGAATAATTCAGCACAGCTACATTATTTGGCCAGTTTATTTTTGTGTGCAATATCCTTCCGTTTCAGCAATATATTTTACATGTTGTTTTGGAAAAGAGTCTTGTGAAACTAGGCTGAATTTTAAAGGCAAAACCATCAATTAATTTCTGGGGGGTAGAGGGGGAAATCTTAACAAGAATCCATAAGCTTAAAGAAAAGGAAGGACAGGACTGTAACTTAAATAATGAGTAGCTCTTTTCTCTTTGAAAGCCACTTCATACTAATTCAAAAGATGTGTTTCTTCAGACCAGTACATATATGTTTTCATGGAACTCAATGATCATTAGGCATAAGCCATGTACTGAGCTGCTCTTTAATGTTTCTCCTGAGAGCTCAGACTGTCACTACAGCTGTATCACCTACAGCCATCTAGAACCTGAGTCACTTAACCATAACATTACAATTTATTTAATTTTGAAATACTAATTAATTGCCGGGGGAGGGGGCAAGAGATTCCAGAACTATCTAATAACCACATTTGTAATGCGGTGATTAGTTAGAAAATTAACTCTCTTAGAATGACATCTTGGTATTCCTTAATTAATACAGTTAGGGCACTCCACTATGAATCCTAAGAGTTTGCAAATAATAATTTCAAAATATTCATACTATAACAACTGAATCCAGTTTAAAAGTCAACATATATTCTTTCTGCTTAATGCATCATCATCATCAGCTACTGCAATTGCAAATGCCCTTGAATCAAAACTTAGCAAGCGGTTTTGTTAATGTAGCAGAAGGTGGAAAAGAATACAATTTAGTCTTTCACAGCAATATTGACTCTGTTGTGCTGAAAACCCTGCTCATGCCTCATGGTACTGCATCATTGGAAAGAGACAAATCAGAGATTTTACAGCACCTTTTACACACAACAGTGTGTGAAAAAGTACATTTTTACATAGCCATCCTTTTGATCCTTCTTCCCCCAACATGTACATTATGGCCATGAATAAAAAGAGAGAAGAGGAAGAAAAGGAGACGTTGTTACCTAAGTGCAGGCTCCTGAATCTGTCTTGTGGCATTGTGAATGAGAGGGTTGATTTTATAATGCACATAGCACTTGGTGATTCCTCTGCTCTGTGGTTACAGATTTGCTTGCCTATTTTCCATCATTCGCCTGTTTCCTTACAGCCCGTGTAAGGTGAGTCTCCTTTTGGTATTGTTGGATACTCCTTTTGTTTCCTTGGGTGCTGTAAACAGCAACAGCACCTCAGAGCTGAGAGTCAGCACAACATAGGTAGTAAATAACTGATTCAGCTTTTAAAAAGAACTTCACAACTGACGGGTGTCTGCACAAAATCCCACATTTCCACACAGTGTTTGTAGCACCCCGGTGTCACAGGCACTAAATCTGCAGCCACACAGTGTGTTTGGGCACACAGAGGGTGTGCTGTGTGATCCAGCTAAGGCTCTGGAGTGCTTAGCCAGGCTTATGTCCAGCAATTTGCACCAAGACTGTGAGTGCAAATCTATCCCTAATGTCATTACTCACCTCTGCCTCAGATCTGCAGATGCATCTCTGTGTATCAGCCTTTTTTCAAAGCTATCCACTGGGAAGGCCACCACAGGAACAGCCCTTCTTTAGACATTACCACTTGGAGTTTCCACATCCTTTCAACGCATTTTTGCATTGCAGCATGTGCCTGTCTATGTTAGAAAAGTAGCAATGATCACTTTGATCAGCCCTAGTACCAGCACTGCCAGCCCTTTTCCCCTGCACACAGGAGCACATCCTATAAATACGGAGTGACTGCAGCCAGCCATCTGCAAGGGAACCAACATTCAGCTGCAATAAGCAGGTATGCTTTTGTAGTCAGGATTTTTCAACTGTGGTTTCTCTTTTCACTTGAAAAGGTTCTGATCAAGAATGCCAGTTAAAAAAAATAAAAAAAAATCCTACTGTTCAGGACATATATTGTTATTAAAGCTTCATCTTTCTCTGCTGTCTCTTCATATGTCCTCCTTTAAATTAAAGCTGGGCAACTCAACCCAAAGTTTAAAATCAAAGTGAAATTATTGCTGCTTGTAAAACTGCAGTAAGATTATTTTAATGTATATTCCTAATATTTTGATGTCCCAGCTCTGATTACACTATTCACAAAATGTTTAGAAAAATGCATATCAGTGCATATCAATAAAGATGGATTGAATTTGAGTGCCTTTATAGTGTTGCAGATAAAATCCTCACTTGCCAGAACAGAGTGTGCTGTAGTAACAGCAGTGTTCAGCAAGAGCACATTTGCACATGGTGCAGCTCGAAGCAGGAATCTGCTTTCCCCTGGCAGGCTCTGTAACATCTGTGAGAGATAATGGCAGAAAGGTGGAAGATTTAGCACCCTTTGCCATGTTTGTCCATGCTGTGATAGCTGATGTCTGATGCTTGTGTCTTTGAACTCTGTTTCTAAGAAGAATGGGGTGGGCTAAAGATCTCTGTATCTCTGACTCCTTTTGATTAATCTCATTTCACTGTGTCAATGTCAGATAGCCGCTGCCTGCTGCAGGCAGCCCCATCTCCAGCTTTCTCACTCTCCTGCAATTTGCAGCAAGTGACCCTGTTTCTCCTGCCTCACTCTGGGTGCATTTGGTGTCATTTTCCTCTCCTGCAGATCTAGAGGGCAGCGTGCTCCTTCACCCAGGCGAGCTCCCTCCAGGCTCTGAGGAGCTCCTGCTCTGACTGGTGCCCACAGCTCTGCTCTCCCAGGATAAACCACGGCTGGGAGAACACACCCACACTGCTCCAGGAAGCCACAGGAATGCGGGAGAAACGTGAGCTGGGGATGGTTACTCTGGTGCACCTCAGGAGGGGGAAAAGGCTGATGGCTTCATCTTCAGAAATGGACCAGAGGGACAACGACACCACCGAATTCTTTTTCCACCACTGAATGTTTTTTTCCGCACTGCTGACAATTTAAAAACTGCCTGTGAAGTGCTGTCCTCTTGAAAGAGTGTGCACTTACTGGAATAAATCATACTTTCTCTTCCCCTCTGTCAGCTATTAATAGTGGTAAATTTTAATTGCATATGTAAATAAAAACACTGTGTACTCATTAGTTTAAATATGTTTTTCATTAGGCAAATGAAGCGCTTATTGTATATGATGTAAAGCCAAAAGGAGAATGTTAACAGCATGGAGCAGTTTGGGAAGTATAGTGACTTGAATTTTTAAAGTTCTTTCTTTGGATAAAAAATAAACCATGTTTTAAGGGATTATTATGGGCAAATTTTGCAGGACAGGCATCTTGTTTCTGGAAATGGAAAAAACAAAGTTAAATGACAGAAGTATGGGTATGGTGTCAAGGCCAATGCATTAAAACATTACTGAAAGGGAGAGACAGCACATAAACTTGTATTGCTATTTATAGCATTGGCTATTTTAGAGATGGTAACTGCAAGGCAGGCAGCATTTTTCAGTTTCTACTTAGAAAAATCCTGACATGTCTCACAATTTGATATCTTGAAACATATTGGTCCCAAATTACATCACTTCTTTGTTGTTAATTTTCAAACTCCTGGAACGCCACACTCCAAATATACTTTTTGCTATTTTTAGGGGCTATGCAATTATATTCAAGATACAATTTTCCAGTTCAGTAATCCATACTTTCAAGCTTGGAGTATATTTATCTACCTACGAGCTCATAATTTGTTTCTATCAACAAAATACCCAGAATTTCATAACTAATTTACTTCTAAACCTTCTTTTCTATCTCCTTCCACTGTTCTGCTCCCTGTGAAATGGGAAAAATCTTATCACAGAGACATTTAGTAAATTAGTATCATTTTATACAAAAGCCTGCCCTCTAAACACTTCAGTCTTAGTGGAAAAGATGCTCTGAAGGTATGACTTTCTAAAGTTATGGCTCAGAACAGTTTAACAATCTCCCTTAATATCCAAACACGTGTTTCATGATTAATATGAGAATATAAAACCTCTCTCCTTGCAAAACTCAGAGCACCAAGTACGTTTTCTTCCCAACTGCTTGAGTAAGAGAGCCAGGATAAAAACCATTTTTATTTTATAAAGATAAGCTTGAATATCCTTGTCTCATCTGTGCTTCCTCAGTTCAAATTCCATCAAAGTTTTATACTGGAGCACAGTAAAATATTTATATGCAAGACACAGCGAACGAAATGCAAGGGCTGGCTAGAGGGCAGTCTCTCAGAATTAACACACAGCAGTCTAAAAAGGACTAATATGTCAGTCTCCTAGATTCTTCATTTGCCAAACTAAATTGTAGCTAACAGTACCCACTGCAGAGAGAATAAAGGCAACAGATTCCATTTTGTATGAAGAGTTATTGCACTTGACATGGTTGAAAACATATTAACAGATTTTAAGACCAAAACGGGACTATAGGATATCAAACTGGACTTACTACATAAGAGAGGCCAGAGCATTTCACCTGTCAGTGAACAAGTTTATGAACTGAGGCTGATTTGGAGCAAAGTTTTGAGGATGATATTCAGCTTGGTCACAGCTGAAAAGCCAAGAACCAAATAATCTCTTTTGCATCTTCTTGCAGAATATGTTTAAAAGCTCTCATAATTTAAAAAGTAGTGCTCTGTATTTGATTTTTTCACTTGTCTTGATCAGTCTTCTAGTCATTGCATCATATTTTATTCTACCCTACCACTGGGCTGTCTGAGGGGAATGAGGATAATAAAGTTAGGGAGAAAAGACAGAGGTTTTATAAAACAAAACATTTTGAGTTTTAAGAGATTTAGGAGTCCTTAAGAGATTTAAGGAGGCTGTGCTTTCATAGATTATGATATCCCATAATATATAATAGGTTCTGATCTCACTTTTGCCCTTGATGCCCTCAAAATACTGTTTTTTCTAGTCTGCTAAAAACCAGTAGGCAGGATAATGAATAAGTAATATTCATTGGATATTCATGCTTTCATACACTAAGAACAAAAATCCTGCTTCAGTTAGGATCCATGCCCCAACAGACCCACAGATTCATTTCCAAAGCATTTGATTATAAGAGCCCACCAGGCCCATTGTTTACAGGCCAAGGTGAATTAGAAAGCAATCACACCCTGACCTTCACTGTCCTTACTGTTCAGAACAGAAGTTCTCGTTGATCTAGAATGCCTGTAGTTTCTCTCCAAAGTTATAAGTGTTCACAGAAAGTGGTTATCTTTTACAAACGATTGCACTCATCTCCAGATGATTCCTTTGATTCTCATCCAACATCAGATCCTCTGAATGATTTCTCATGAGATTCCCCTCCCTCTCACCACTGAATTTCTCTAGGCAGGAGAAGATGAACTTCAGAGATGTATTTAATATTGTACATAGATATTTTCACACAACTCACTGTCACTTTTAACAGCTCCTTCTTCAGGTTCCTCATGAAGCTTATGGTAGAGGTGAGAAATCTGAGGCCATGTAACACTTCAACCCATAGTAAGCTCTCAAATATTTAAATTGTAGATATATCTAGACTGTTTCTAATGGTAAGGTGTAATGATATGTAGGTAGATGAGGAAACATAATTTCTGTATAACTCATCCAAAACTAGCTTATCACATTTTATCCACATTCAAATGTCTTATCTGAAACTTGGCTCAGCAGGAAATGGTAACATGTCAAGGATCCAATTAACATTATCTCACTCCCCTGTTTTTATCTCCAATTTTTCTGCCTTATGGGAGCTGCTTCCAGTTCTGTTGTTACTCACAGTGAAATTGATTGATTTTTGGCATTGTTCTGATTTGCTGATACCTCAAATACTACTGGAACCTCTGAATTTGTATGAAATATGAAGCTCCCCACAGAGGAAAATCCACTCGTGAGTGTGCCATCAGAATTCTGGATGGTTATTTCTTTGTTCCATCTGGATTACTTTGTGCAAACTGTGAAACCTTCTAAACACAAATGTTATTGAATGGTCCATTTTGTAGAGTGTACAGCATCAAAAGGAACACGAGTTTGAAGTACAGTCAGCTTGCCAAAATCAAATTTAAAAAGAGGAAACTGGAGTGCTCTGTAACAGGGAGAGTTAGAAACATAATTGTAAGCTGTATTTGATACTAAGGAGTATGAATAGGAGGGGTGAGAGAGGTCCATGATGAATATATTTGCACACTAAGATAATTATTGTTTATGAATAAAGGAGCAATTATCTACTGCAATACAATGAACAGCAGAATTTTGCTGGACTTCTTGCAATAACAACCATAATATCCTTGCAAGGCAACACCAGAAAGGAGTGTTGGGTTCTTAGGTAAGCAATGCTAAATATAAACACTAAGTGATTTTTTTAAAGTGAATTGCCTTTCAGCAGAAACCGCAGCAATACTCTGCTTTGGATTTTCCTTTATTTTTATTAAGATTTTCAGTTATATTATAAGGATTACATGAGTGTGCTTACCTCTGTTGTTCTAGAAAATTTTCCAGCCTCCATTTCCTCTTTAAGTGATTATCTGCCACACAGCTGTTAGTATAAATTCCAAGTTATGAAGGGTCATTCACCAATATAGAGAACTGTGGGAGGTAGAACAGGAAAAGAGAGAAACTTTCTGTCTCCAAACTGCTCCCTTAATGCAGTCCAAGACAACTAAATATACAATGTGATTTAGGGTCTGGTTTGTTACATAGTTAAAAATCTTGCCACTATATTTTTTTCTACTGACTTATATCAGTTTTGACTTATTATTTATCTGTATTTAGCAAGAGGTGTTGTTCAAGTTCCAGTATACTCAATTGATTACTAGGAAGCATTTGTTTACCATCTGTGTGTAGCTAAGAGAATGAAAATTAGAATACTGAATTAAATTGAAGTTGGTAGCATCCACTGTGGAGGCAAGCCATAAAAAAAGGAAAATAATCCAGCAAGTCCATAGTGGATCAGTTTTCACTCTCTTCCTTGAGCTTCTTTCCTGCTTGTAATAGACAGTGGGGTTTACCCTGCAAAGCAGTATGGAAAACAGCATTCCCCAGGGAGAGGCTCAGCATCTTTTTGAGATTAATATCTGTAATGTCTTGGGAACTAGTGTTGCCTTGGAGGAAGGCTATCCATACCAACATAAATCATGTCCTCCCAGGGGAGTCTGATAATCTATCTAGCCCAATATATACATAGTCACTAGGGATGTGAATAGGAATCTATATATGAGAAAATATGAAGAAGAAATTACTAAGCTACTTGCACAGTGTGCACAGGGATACAATGTCAGCATCTCAATATTATTTGACCCTGATCTGGGATGAGCTCAGATGTGTGCAAGCCTTGATTCAAAGCACATGGAAAATGGCATGCAGATCCTTATAATGAATTTTTGAAGGAACGCTCCAGGCTGTGCCTAAGTGGGAGTGACTCCTTCAAATCTAGCTCTGATCATTAACTCATGAGCACAGCATGATAATGTGCTTCAGCTGGGGATGCCTTTGGAAATGCAGGTAAATGATGGAGATGTACACGTGAGCAGCACGTTATCTCCATGTCCGCGTACTGAGCTGAGGGAAAGCAACGGGCTGCAGTTTGCAGAATGGCTTTTAAAAATACTCAAATTCCTTGGTGTTAAAAGCAGATTAAGTACCCTCTTAAAGTGAGCAGTTTTAGGTACCAAGTCAAATACTTACTGATTCAGCCCAGGAACTCTATTTAAAAATACCATTTCCAAGCAAATTGCTATGAAAACAAACTTCCTCTGCCCTGTTAGCAGCACAATTCCTCACACTCATACTTGGACATGGCAAAGCTCTTAAGCACCTATTAATGCCTATATCCTCTTGTCAATTTTTAATATTTGAGATGCCTCTGATTCCCATGAGCCCTGACACTAATGTTAGAAATGTTTTTAAATATTTGGTTACTAAAGTTCTGCTCCAAAAGCTATGGACCTTAGCTTATGGACACCTTGTAGATTGTTTTGAGGGATGTGAAACTACAAATACCACAGTAAGTGACAGGCGTTTTTATTTTTTGGGCCCTCAGCACAATACTCCCAAAGAATGCCTTTTTAGGAAAGCACTTTGTCAGGTTTTTAATTCCTTTTGAATTTTATGATCTTGAAACATATGTCTGAATGGATTTGAACAGGGAGTGGCATACAGCCCAAATTTAAGAAGTGTTCTGAATCTGTGCCCAAAGTTTTCATGAATCATGAATATGTCTGTTCCCACTGTAATACTTCATTTTTCAAATAGGTTGCAAAATCACATTGAAAAGAAACTTGCTCGCAGGCTCACAAATATTGGTCATTCATAATAAAACCTACAGAGCAAAAATATCTTTGCAGTGTAGATACCAGGCACCCGTTTACGGTATTAGCCCATTACTTTGGGATTTGAGAACTGCAGAAGTAATGGCAACAAGAGGCAAGGAATAAAGAGAGAGAAAGCCCGTACTTCAGTGATCCTAACCATCCTTTTGATTTTTGACAACCAGTCATTCATTTACTGCCTCTCTCATGTCTAAGTACAAATGCTTTCCTCAGTAAAATGCAAATGTGCTTTCACAAACAGCAAGGGAAAATACCTGTACGTTTGTCAGAAATGGACTATTTTCATTGAAGATACAAACTAGGTTTTTAGAGAGCATTTTGCCTTTCGGCTCCAGGCTCCAGCTGGACTCTAGCTGATTCCTTTTGTAACTGAGGCCAGTTACTTTTGAAAGCACTCTGCTTTCTGCTCACTGTAGAAAAACCTCAGCACATTTCTGCAAGAAATCAAAGGTATAGCTCTTTCTCCTCAGGTTCAGAGTGCAATTCATAGTTTTAAGATGTCTCCTCTCCAGACAGAAGCAATGAATGTAGAAAATTGTTTCATTTCCAGACATACACCTCAGGTTTACAATCCTTCTCTCTCTTTCTCCTCTATTTCTCTACCACTCACATCACCCAAGAAACAAAGACATATGCCAGGCAGACACCATGTCTACCTTCACTAACATCTGTTTGAGGCCAATTTCAATGCTATTGCTACTTTTCCTCTCATTCTGTATGTATGAGCTGGTATTAAAATCTCCAAGGAAAGTAAATGCATGAATCAATGTGTCTGAATCAAACAGGCTGAACAAATGAAGCATATGTATAAAAACCCCCATGTGTTATGTTTGTACATTCAGGCTCTGTGTTGAGCATCACACATGGCAAGGGGCACATTGTGGAGGCCACATGCAGCTTGTCCAGGAAAGGCAGAGCAGACAGGGCAGGCAGAGGGAGACAGACCCTTCATGAAAGTTGTCACAGCCTTCCATGAAAAAAGGTGTGGGAAGTCTCTGTGGCTGTGATGCTTGTCTGTGCTGCTGCCACACAGGTCTCAGAGGAAAGGACCAGCAAACAGCTCTCCCATCGAGCCACAAGAGCAGAGGAGAAGCAGAACAGAGCATCAGAGGGCATCAGGAACCAGGGCCAAAAGACCTAAAGATGTGGTGGCTGCTTTTGAGGTCAGTGCACGTAGTAAGAAGTTCTTCCAAATTGAGATGTTTTCAGAAAATACAGCCTGTCCACCCTGGGAAGAAAAACAGGGAGAAGGGGAGGTGCTATCAGAAACTGTTTCTGAAAATTGCTGCTGGATAAGCGAGGTGTGTATTCCAGCTGTTCCCATTTGGTTTGCCCCCACAGAAGCTGCCCGTAGAAGTGATGTTTATCCCAGTGCTGCTGAGAGTGGGTGGGCACTCACGTGCTGGCTGACATGGGGTCAGCTTGTTCAGAGCCACTTCCAGCCCCACATTTCCTTGAGCACCTGCTGAGGAGACAGTGCTTGCACTCTCAGCCTTGTCAGTCCAGTTCAACCCCTTGTCAATAAGGCAGCCTGCTGCTAGCCAGTGAGTAATGGCCACAGCCACTGTGTATGTGCCACACTGACACTGTCCCCGGCCCCGGGGTCTCTCCCTCTTCCACTCATCCATCCTACGTGTAATTCATGTAATTCAGATGTGTCACAGTCAGCCACCTCCAGCTCCCCTGTCCTAGCAGCCACAGCCTGTTAGAACACTTTTAACAAAATAATAGAAACTGGTAGCTGACTAATAAGGGAGAAGGATGATTTGGATTAAACATGTGAGGGTGATAGATACCTTTTCATAGTGTTCAAATTTGCACCATTCATGATACAGTGTAGCTGTGGCTGAAAACTCCCTTCATTCTACCATTCTGTCTTGTCCATGCTGAGTGTGAACAGTACATGGTCCAGGAACCAGGTCTGCTTCATACTCTAATGTTCTGAAGACTGGTGTCACTGCTATTTTGCTTTATGTGATAGCAATAGGCATTTTTGCAGGAGAAAAATATGTACAAGAAACTATCCAAGGTCAATATAATAGTCTAAATAGCCAGATGTTATTTCCCTGTGAATTACAAGGTTGAGCAGCCAAACATCTCTTAGTCATGTAAATTATGAAAATTCTGAGAACTGCAGTGCAGACAAAAAAAAATCTGTGGCTGCTGAATCATTTTCTCTGGTTCAGAAATGACCATATCTTACTTTTTTGTTCCAGATTTTATTTGCATTGCATGATCGTGTTTCTTCCTGTCAGATATAGGAATGAAGCTAACATCTTTGCTTTAGGATATTGTTCTTTTATTATCAAAAAGCTGTTCATCAGACTTGCAGAGATTTTTTTCAGACATGGAGAAAATAATAAGAAACCAGAATTTAGCTATTTCTTTTAAGCTATCTGCAGTTAAAGTGATTATTAAACCCCAGGACAGGTTTAAGGGTAATCCAGATGAATATTGTTTTCATCAAAGCAATAGTAAAGTCATCTGCTTTTTCCTTGTTGCCTTAGGACTGACATTAGTAAAGGCATACCAAGTGAAACCTGGAATTATTTTCCTCCACTTCCTTTAAAGTTCAAAAAATTTTTATCAGTTACTGCTCGGAGTTATCTGATGTAAGAAAGACTACTTCCTTTTTGAAAAATGCCATGGATAAGGGTTGTTTTCCCACTTTCACTTGGGAAACATACTGTCTTCATGATAAAAAAATCCCACAAGATGAAACTGAACTTCTTTTCTGGAACAATAAATAAATAAGGGCAATGCAGAAAACAAGCAGGAGTGATTTGAAATATGTGAATGCAGAACAAATATGAGAATAGCAGCATACGTTAATGCTACAGACTTAAGTGCCATCTAAGAAATAGGGGGCAAATGCTTGGTTTTTGTGGATAAAGTCAAAAGACAACAGACAAAGTAATAAAGGAAAATATAGGGCACAATGTTTCATGAAACAATTTATAATATTAGGACTGCCCGTGTCAGGACAAAGCAGGTGGAAAACGCACCTAAATTATAATAATTAGAGTTAATAGACCCTTTGCATTGTAATGAATAACTATTTAATTCACAGGTCAAAATCAGTCTCTTTGGGTTCCTCTGATATTTTTTTATTTAATAGAGTGTAAGAAGATAATAGCTGAAACAAACAGCACTGCATCTGGAGGAGGTTTGTTGTCCATATAAACTCAATCATTAATGTTAATTCTGCTTCATTCACTGTTTCCCCAATGTGATCATCCCAGCTGCTTCCCTAGAGAAAAAACATTCTTTTTTTTTTTTTTTCTGTTCTTTTCTGTTCATCTTCCTTGGTCTTACATGGCTTCTTGCAGTGGTGCTGTCAGCAAGATGATGTCTAGTCCCAATTAGAAATTCAATCAATATTCACATAATGAGGGTTCTAGCAAAACCATGTCATTTAGTTCAAAGACATGGATATATTACTGTAGAAATTCAGGATTCAAGTAATTTAGGGCACCTCAGTGAAAAAAGATAAAATAAAGCTGAAGGGCTTAGAGGTAGTTAATTGTTACTATGGCAACTTCCTAAATAAGCTTTAGATTCTAGTCATTTTTCAGTTTATTTGGAGGCAGAACAGAATCATTAAAGATGAAACTTATTTAAAGCTCAGAACAGTTATGGGATCTTACAGTTTCCTGCTGCTCCTTATAGAGTTACTTAAAGTTTGCCCATCTCAACTTTGAACTGTGTAAAAGAGCAAGATGCAGCCTGCATAGATTAAAAAATGACAGCATGTTATGTAACAATGATCTTATTTAGTAACTTTAGCAATTGCATTTTTACATTTTTATGTCTCAGTGGAACTCTTTCAAAAGTACTGTGTGGGAAAGGAGTGGACCTCAGCAAAGAATGCTCTCACCTGTCCATAAAATGAAGTTATTAAGCTCTGATTTTCAACAACAGGGGCTGATGGTGAGGGCACATTTGTCCACCCTTCCCTCCACAAAACCCCCACGTGTGGAAGGGCGAGGCTACACTTTAGCCTAATCCTTTGCCAATGCTGTAACAAATCTGATAAGAGGGGCCCAAGAGAAAGGCTGCCATATCAAAATCTTGCCATGCTGATTGTGTCCATTTGTGTTCTTCATGTGAATTAATACATTTGGCCACTGTGGGGCTGCATCACTGGGCAGATCTAAAGAGTCTTCTACAGGCAGCAATGGAGACAGTGGAGAGACAACAGAGTCGAGAAAACTCTCAATCCCTGCACATTAATTAGGTGTAGATCCAAATCAGTCTAAACTTGTTGCATTATCTCAGCAGCTATAACTCACTTCCTTAACCACTCCACAGTGCGTGATAAACCAGCAGAGGCCATGAAATAAAATCGTGTCTCAGCAGGAGACACCCCCTGGCTTCTCACAGAAGTAAATTCATACCTCAGACCGGTTCTCTCTCTTCTGTAGGCTGGAAATTTCTGAAGTCACTGAGTCATAACTGCAAAGCTGTTAGAGAATGATGCCTTAGGTGTGAAGATACTTAGAAGACACCCCTAGAGGTGAAGGTATAAGCAGTGTAGACTAAAGTAATGTGTCCTTCTCAAACAAAAAAAGCAGGACACGTTACTTGGCTGTGAGCTCAGTGCTCCAAGGGTGAACAGCAGCTGCTTTGTAGGCATCCTTAAACCAGTCTCAAGGAGATTAACTGAGCAGGATGGGGAACATGAGGTGTGCAGGTTTTGCTCAAAAGGAGGTAAATGAGGGCTAGAAGAGTGACAGACTGTTTTGCACGTGGTCAAGTCAATTTGACATTGTCAGAAGATAATTCCCTTTCTCACTACCTGCAAACCTGTCTGTCTTTCTGTCACAAGTAATAGTCCTGGATATGGAGAGTCACCAGCCCAGGAAACACCTAGAAACCCTGTCTGTGTTTGGTAGGCTCAGAGTGACTCTAGACTTTCTCCATAATCAGTGAGGGGGAAACAGGCTTTGCCAGGGCCATGGCCCATCCCATCCTAGGGACTAAAGTGCAAAAGAAAACAGGGAAAATTAGACTGTTCTTTCCCTATATCTTGAATTATGAAACAGAGAAGTGTTGAAAAAATGTCTCTTCATTCATTTTCCAAATGAATGTTCACTTCAATTCTGTTCACCTAAAAAGAGAAAAAAGCCTTTGTTTTGAAATACAAGTTGAACATCCAACTTTCATGATAGAAACCAGTCATAATGGATATTAGTTCAAATTCAGACTGGTTTCATGTTACCTCTCAGGCTTAATTCTTTTGGTCTTGCTCCCTTCTTTTGTCCTCAGATAACTCCTCCAGACTGATATCTGATTTAGAACAATAACGCTCTTTCAAATTTCACATGATTGAAAAGAAATGTGCACCCAGCTGCAAGAGAAACTGTTTTTCTCTCCCATCTGAAAAGGCTGTACCATGGGCAGGAATTCTGCACTGCCTATTGACTTGCACCACTCCTTTTCCATGGGAACCTGGTCTCCAGAGTTATAATGCAGGGAATTATAAGCAGGAGTAACTTGGCTGAGTTTATAAGAAGAGGAAAAAATACCTGCTGAGGAAAAAAAACAAAGGAGAGTATGGTCTGATCCCAAACAGCCTGAGCATTATTTATTGTATTTTATTTTCTTTGCTGTTATACAACAGCAGCACCCGGCTGTTTTCTGTGTTGCAAGGGAAGTGTTTTCAAGGTTAGCAGAGAGGTAATCAACCACTCAATGGTGGCATGAATATTCATATCAAGACACATTGATGAGAAAGTAGATGGAGGTAAATATGCAATTTAAATATAGACTACAGCAGGAAATGGGACATGAAACAGTAATTAAATAGTGAAAATTACATGTTATTTACATAGGTAAATACACTGCAGGGGTTATGCATGTGAACTTTTCTATTAGCATTTGTTTGTTTGTGATTTAACCCTGATTTTAAAAGGGAGGCTTTTAAAGCATGAAAATGGGAAGAAAGGAACACTTACTTTGAACTAGAAAATCTGCCTTGCTTGAAGGAATACCAGCTTGGGCTGTCAGCCAGGTTTCACAGCTGACTTCTGTACTGCAGAAGGTAGTGGTGGCAGTTGTCTAAAGGTTCTCTCCACAGCTCTGCTTATGCAGTTCCTTCCTATTTGGGCATTGCATCCTGCAGCTCCTGTGCTGCTTAATATCGAGAAATGCAGATGTTTGACAGGGACTGAGTGGTTTGGGTGAGTGTCTCAAAATTGGTCTTCTTGGCAAATGCCAATCTGGTCAGTCACACTCTATTTTAAGGTTCACCTGAAATATGGGTTACTGTATTTTTAAAATCTACTTAATACTTCAATTTAGAAATCACGATAATCCAACTTTTGTTGCTAGTTATCTTTCATTTCCAGTTTTCATCAACAGACAGGTGCTTGTGGATATGAGGAAAAACCCTACAAACTCTTTCTGTCTTTTATGCATGCTTCAATGCACAAGTGCTTCGTGTGAGAGTGTCTATCTGTCCTCTGTAGAGTGCCTGTGTATATTTGATATGCCACTTCCCCTTGTGGAGGTGGCAGCACATTGGTCCTTATTCTTTATAGGAAGTTTATTACTTTTTGTGAAGTGTCTCGAGACTTTGTGGATTAAAAGAATGTGTTGAGATAAAGATTATTTATTATTCATCACTCCAAATACATTTGTTCATATATTCTGAAGCAGGGAACAGTGTGTGATAAGAGACAGCTGCATAGCTAGGACTCTTCCTGAAAGCATGCAAATTATTTTTCAGATCTGAAAAGAGGTGATGGGCCCAAGTAAACACTTTTCTTTTTCCCAGCTGTATCAGATGGGTCTATGAAAGCTATGACTTTTCCCCATAAAACATAGCACAGGGAGACCCCCAATCTGTTGATAAAATCACATTGTAGCTAACAGAAGAGCACAAAAAAAAGATGTAAAGTGTCATAAAAATCACCCAGTCTCAGATTTGAATCTTTTGTACAAAGAAGGCATCCTGAAAAGTGAGGTATCCCTTATCCCTGTGTGCCCAGCTTCTCCAAGTAAAATTGCTTAAGGCAGGAAGAGGCAATTCAGCTCAAGAAATAAAAGCTAAACCAGCCTTCCTGCAGAAACGAGACATTTTGTGAAACCAAATGGAGCAGAGTGAAGAGTGGATGTCCGTGAGTGAAACGACCGTGACAAGACAATCTCTCCGTATGTCAGATGGACAAAATAACAACTGACTCCACTGTGGAAATTCAATTGAAACTCACTCATATCAAGCCTGTGGGCTTTCACAGAGAATGGAAATTAAGAATGTAGTAACCATTCTCCACTTGTTCAAATGCATCCAAGTTCTCCATTTTTTCTCATTAAGGAGACAGGGAGGATTAAACATCTCCTGTTGTTTTTGGATCCAGTTTCAAATTGTTGAGTATTTCACAGGAAGCAATTTTTAGGAGGATAATGCCTCTAACTTGGTCTAAAATCATCTGAGCACCTGAGACATTTCAGACTGGAAGAACAGAGTTCCACAGAGCAAGCCACTTCTATTGCAGTCACTGCAGTCACTTCTAGAGATTTTGACACAAAAATATTTTATTCCACCTTATTTTTGGGCAGTTAAGAGTTCCCTCCATGGAAGGGGAAAGCTAATTTTTCTTTTTCTTGATAACAGTTTACTAGTCAGTTCAATTTAGGATGAATTCCAAGGGACTGTTTTCCTCCCTTTCATACTCTTCAGGATAGAGAAGTGTTACAATGGTCATCTGAAAGGGGTTATATTTACATTAAGGATAACCACAAATTTCAACAGTGGTTTGTCTCTGAAACCTGCAGGTGACTTTCCAAATTACAGACATAAGACAAAAGAGATCCTGTTCTGTACCTTGCTGTGCTCAGGAGTGCACAGTACTTTGGTGGAGTCCATTTTCAATGAATGACTCAGGGAGAAACAAAATCTGAAATATTCATATGAAGAAGACACTGCTAAATTTCAGGTTCTGCTAAACTGAGTAGAAACTGCTGTCACAGGCATGGAACCCATATGGAATATTCCTCAAATAACAGCACTAAAACCTTTTCAGACTGAGAAGGCATCAAATCAAAGGTCAAGAGTCAACTAACAGAGTTAGCGGTGTCCACTCCACAAAAATTCACGATTTGTAAACACCAGACCACCAGCTTCACCTTCAAGCATCCACATACCATTCAAAAATATCCTCTTTACTCCTTCTCTGATTCGAATCTCCTATCTCTTTCCCTCTGTGTTAAACCTAAGAGATTTGTACAGAACAGAAAGTCTAATCTCAGATGAGGAATTTAAGTAGCACTGTACTTAATTACTTCTTATATCACTTTCTCTCACTTAAGATATTCCTTTTTTTTTCCTTTTCTGTTTTAAGCTCTCAGGAGTGATCAGCTATTTTTTAAGGTATTAAGTAGCTTGTTTCTAACTTAGAGTCCCTATGTGCATAGGATTCTGCTCTGCAAGACATTCGCACACAGTAGACATTCTGGCATAAAATTTTAAAACCCTTGGCTTGGGGAACAGATTTTGCCATTTCTCTACCTGCTGCCCAAGATAGGAGCAGTGACTATCTATGACTCCTGAATGCTGTTTCAAATGATTAATTCATGCCTTACACTCAAGAACACACAAAATATCATGATGAACTTTTGCAAACAAGAAAACAATATCTCCACGTATTTGTGTTCAAGATTTGATTTATATAAATGACATTTTGCATGTAAATATGCAGCCACTCATTTCACTGCCTGCCAAAAGGCATTTCAGCTAAACCCAATGATGCTCCTCTTAATCTAAAATGTCATGTTCTCATATGCACCTACTGCAAAGGTTATCGCACACATCTGAAAGTAAACAAATTATTTGGCAAATGATTAGGCCTCACCAAATTTTTGTATTTTCTTCCTGGTTAAAATAACTTCTATCAAGGAATATGAGTCCCCAGACAAGCATCCATCAATTCTGAGCGCCTGACTTAAGATGATATGAAAATGCTAATTGCCTTTCATTCTCCCCAAATAGAGCTGAGTCCCAGCTCCAGGGGGATTGAACAGATGTGCTCAGAGAATACCCAGCTCTGGCCCAAAATCCTGCAGGCAGGCCTGTCTGTAAAGCCTCATTGGAGCTCTATGAATAACCAAGGCCTCACTTTGTCTTTCCCAAATCTGGGCTTGCACTCAGAGCCCTGCATGAGTAGATCATTTATAACAAAAGATTGCACTGGCTCAGTGTGTTTTGAGATCTGTGTTTCTTCAGAAAAGCAGGAGTGGCAAACATCACAGAGCATCTCTTATTTTCTTCTTTTGGAGTTCAAAAGGCTTTCAGGCTTCTGATCTACAACTAGAGGATCTGATCTGCTACTTCACTACATATTTACTGAGCATCTCTGATGTGTCTATTGTCTGCTCTACACCTACTGCAGCACAGCTCTCCCATGCCCCAGGATGCTTCCTCAGAACTGAGGCTGCAGCAGAAGTACCTCAGGCGCTCCTGATGATACTGCCTGTATCTACCTATACATTTGGCATGCTATAGATTGTTCTGGGAAGAATACAAAACCCAGGCTCTGAAAGATAAATTTGGGTCATGATGATTACAGGAACCTCACCCTCCTCTTGCAGGATGCTATAGTCACTGTCTCTGTCATTGGACAAAATTCATTCCTGTCCTGCCATATAAAAATTCTTCAATTTCAGCTAGTGTTTTCATCATTTTCCCCCCCTCCTCTATGTTCTTTCCCCTCCTATATTATCTTTAAGTAATCAAAGTCTGAATTATCGATCCCTTTTCTAGCAAAAGAGCCCTGTGCTCTGCATTTTGTCACAAATGCAGTTAAGCTGCTGCCATGGGACCGCTCTCCTACAGCCTGAAGCTCAGAAGTCACCTTTGTTTCCTCTCCTAGATTGTTGAATGGGAAGCCCCAGTGAGGCCTGCCTCATCTTAGTCTCTCTCATGTCAGATATATCTCATTTTGTGATGTCAAAATTAAAAAAAAATAAATCATAGCTTTCCAATTATATGCCCAAATTTTCAGTTGAGATGTCTCAGACAGGATTTCTTTTTCCTTTACACAAACACATGCTATGCACAATGAAAAGAAAAAATGGCCTGGAGTCTGTCTGAGGAAATATAATTGTTTTCACTTTTAAACCTAGCAGGAAGAAAGACTAAATTTCAGGTCTTATTTCTTTTCTGTTCATGCATGTTGAACTTTTTATTTAAAAAAAATAGTGACCGAGAAGATCTAGATGAAACTTAAAGAGGAAATGTTTTTTCATTTTCAATCACAACAAAATTGATTACATTTTTCAATGCAACAGCTAAATTCCTCCAACTTCTGACTGAAGGAATTTTTTTCCAAACTCAAATGGCACATATGTGTGTATCTCCCATAAATCAGGGGAGCCTTTAGAAGTTCCTGTTGTTTAAGTGGTGTTATTTTATTTTTCCAGTGAGATAGCTATGCATTGGTAGCTTTCAGCCTGCTGTCCTTCAGCCCTGTGTGTGATCTACGTACCAAGCTGATTTTCTCTCAGATGTTTCTCACTAAGGCAAGCTCCCAGCACCAGGAGAGGCAGCCTGTTTGAGTAACAACTAAAGGAAAACAGCCTTCAGGTTTTAGCATACAGAAACATAAGCTGTAGTGTAATGGCTTAAAAGGCTGAAGGTTTGCTCTTGAGCATGGATCCAAACCTCACACAAACACCATGCCCACATACATGTCCAGCAAAGTTCCCAGAAGGGTCTGTGATGGTCTGCAACAGAGGATGAGTCAAATGGTAAGGCAGCAGAAGAATCAGTCACTCGCCCGTATAACTCATCCTTTAACTAAGCTCTGTTTTAAATCTAAATTTTCTTTTCTCCCAGTTCTTCCTTCCTTTTTCTCCCATTCCACCTGAGTTGTAAAAAACAGTTTTATCTACAGAGATGAGAAGCCTCATCAGTAGTCTCAGTAGTCTCATCAGTAGTCTCAGTTCTCTACCTGTACTTGGAGGTTAGTCAGTCTCCAGGCCTGAAACAGAGGTAGAGTTCTAACTACATGTTAGAACTGTCCTGTAGTTGTAAGATAAGGCTGCCCTTTTCATGGCATGCCAAATTGTTGCTCTTTGAGCAAGAGCCAACATCCCAGGAAGAGCTCAGCCTGAGCCAAATCACCACTCGGGCTTGTTACTTACTCTGTGGTGATAACCTCTGGCTTAAAACCACATTTGCGGCACTCAACTGTAGAAGAGCTGATGGGCTAAATTGCTTCCTGAGTGACACTCACAAATAAATATTTGAACTATCAAACAAAAAACAAGACTCTGAAGCAACAGCAAAACCAGCAATTAGTTTAAATTTGTCATTGAAAACGTAAAATTTTTTTGAGGCTGAAAATAGTTCAGCTACAACATTTTGCTAAAAAGCCAAAAGACACCATATGAGCTGTTTTCCAGGATTCAGCAAAGGGAAAGAAGATAAAACAGAACCATGAAAGATAAAAAGACCACAGAACCAGCACTGCCTCCATTTCAGCCCCGAGTCTGTGGTGTTGCTTTGGTTCCAGCTGCCATCAGGACAGCAATAGTGCTTCAGCCTCCTGACTGCATGGTATGACACAGCTGCTGAGGAGCTGTGGGGCCATGCAGACACCAAAATCCCACCTGGAGGGACCCTCTCATTAGTTCCAGCCTCATACTATGGTAGCCACCCTGTCTTAAGAACTGGAAACAGGGAGCAGGACTGCATGTGCAGGACATCTTGATCACCACCACTAACAGAGCAGGGATGTCTTTTTCAGTAGAAAGAGCTGTGTTAAAAGAAACATAGAGGTCTTGACAAACATAAAAACCCCACAAAATGCTCCCTGCTGGATACAGACATCCTCTCTGGAGGTGATTTTATGCTCTCAGCCTGTTCATCTTTTAAGCTCCCAATGAGAATTAGATGCAATGAGAATTAGAACAAACCTTTTCATAGATGTTATTAAGGTCATTCACTGCCATTCACATGTTTTGTTTTATGCAGTTTCAGGTGGGTCATGTGCTTATGAGGCTGGGCCCCACACTGGATTTTAAGTGCAGGTCCTTTAAATCACTACCTCGTGCCAGGTCTTCCAAGCCAGTACTTTCCAGTTCTTTTTGTGGATTTATAGGTTTCCCAAAATTATCCAGGGGAGATGCAGATTACCTGTCATTAGGCTGCCTTCTCCTTAAGGATCTCTGCATGGCTGTCCACATCCCCAGAGGGAATATAAATGCAAACCCACTGCCTGCCAATGCCTTCCAATATCCAAGACCTTGGAATTAAACTTGTACAATATTCAATTATATT
Source organism: Parus major (assembly GCF_001522545.3). Lineage (NCBI taxonomy): Eukaryota > Metazoa > Chordata > Aves > Passeriformes > Paridae > Parus > Parus major. The sequence goes on along the minus strand of NC_031775.1, from coordinate 8,437,869 downwards.
GCATCAAGTAATATGTACAGAAAACCTTTTCACAGGTGAAACATTCTCAGAATCATTTAATAAGTCAAGCTACCTTTTATTTTAACAGCATAGTTAGTGTTTTTCACATAACGTTTAGGTGTGAAATCATTAGCATGAATAATTCAGCTATGCTTTTTTATCTTCTTTTTTTTTCCTATTCACACTCTCCATTAACAAAGAAAACCTGGTGAGCAGAGTGCTGCAAGAACAGTAAATTCATGAGTTGAAAAAATAAAATATATATGCTGAAGAATTTCTAAGAGTGATTTATTATTCCCAAAGTACAATATAATTACAGCATTTGTTGATTCTAACTTTGTTATACTTTCTTTGACCTATTTGTTAAAACCTGCCTGCATATAATGTGTTTCCTGTACAAAGCAAATCTGTGGAATAGAAAATAGCACTGCTGACATTATTATGATAGGGCAAAGAAAATAATGTAAAATGAATTTACTAAGAGTTTAGCGAATATCAAAATTATCACTGCATCCATTTAACTCACCATTTAAATCAATTTGCTTTATTCTTCCACCAGATTCCTGCATCATTCCCTGCTCTTGCTCTTTCTTCTCATGCCCTACACTCACTCTGTAGCTAGCTATTTAATAATTTTTTACATCTTTCTCATTCATTGTGTGACCTCAGTGCCTTTTTTGCTGCACCACTCTGACTCTCTGTGGATGAAAAATTTACTAATGTCCTTAAAGTCTTTTGGTGGTAGTTGGTTTTTTGTTTGCTGTTTTTCTTTTTTTATGTCACAATATTTTAAGTTCACTTGCCAAAGTAAAGGGATATTAAATTTCCCAATCAAACAGGTTTAAATTACTTACGTTGCAAATTAACCTATGAACTTTCTCCCCAGAATCTTCCTGATAAATGACAGAAGAGTTTTTCCTGGTATATGTAAAGCTTACGCAAAATATAATATAAAATACAGCAAAGCCATAAGCTGCTGATAGTAGGTTCCCATAACTGACAGTGTTAAGAAACAAGCACTGCTGGATTTGGAGGTTCAATTAAATCAATAATAACCACTTAGGAAAAACTGGCCTTGGCATTTGTAATGTCCTGTATTTTTTGTAGTATGGACTATTCCATCCATCTTCAAAATATATTTCAAAGAAATGACACAATTTGAAAACCAGCTGATTTGATCAAATGGCCCAATCCTTTTATTCCTATGAGTCACTGCAGGGAAAGTGATCTTTTTTTCAATGTATTTTTGTCTTTAGGAAACATTAAGATTTAACTACATTTATGTGAACATGGAAATTAAAGCTTTCTCATTATTTCATGTTGATTTTTAGAAAAGCTACAGCTGGGCTTTCCTTTCATAACTGATTATCAGCTGATTTTTGGCTCAAAACTAAGAAGAAAAATTTCCCACTATTTATTTAGCTATTTAATTGAGTTGCACTGAACATGCTTTTAAAAAGATAACTGTGAAACCAATATTATATTAATGTTAGTTGGTGGAAATAATTAATTCTAATTTTTGGGTTAATTAATGAGAGTAACTTTCTTAGGGGAAAGAGACATTCAGGTGTAGATTAAAGAAAAAATAATTTGAAACTCTGATAAAATCAAATGAGATTAAAATCAAGTGAGCCATAGGGTGGCTAAACATGTGGGAGCATGGCATCAGCTGTGTTTAGAGCAACTATTTCCTTCTTTTAAAAAGGAAAAGAAGGGAAATTAGTGAGCCAACCTTGGTTATAATTCTGTAGGGGTTTATGGTAACTGTTGTCCTTAAAAAATTCAAGGGTTAAGGTGCATACAGAGCCACCAGTTATCCAGCTGGCAGGGAGGGCAGGTTTATTAACTTTGTGTTTCACCAAGGCTTTACTGGGCACAGCACAAGTGTACTGGACTCTATTCACCCACGTGAACAACAAACAAAGGGCTTTAACTGTTGCTTTATGATTGTGCTGGGAAGGAGTACGTCTGGTCTGTTTTTATCAGCTTTGTGTCAGAGAAAGAGATGTCTTCTTTTCAAGGCTTTTCAAAATAGAGAGTCCTTAAAAACGCGCTTCACTTTATCAGCTCACAGTGCTCCTACAAACAGAAATGAGACAGGGCAGAACAGGAAGGTCAAACTTGCATAAACACACTGTTGCATATGTTGACTGCCAAGAGAAAGAGCAGCATGCAGCTGAACTGAATGCATTATGCAAAGAAGACCGAAGATGCTACTCTGGCAAAGCCAAATTTCTCTTTTATGCAAGCTCTCATGGGATAAAGCTTAGAACTACTATTTCCTTTTAGTAATGTAAGAAGCATAAACTAAAATGGATTTTTACGAATCTGGCATGATGTTTTATTGACAAAGGGAGAAAGAGTTTTTGAATGGCTTTGTTTTGAAGTACATCCTATATATTTTTCTGTTTCCATCAGCAAAAAACTAAATTTCCTAGCATCATCCTTCTAATAAAGCTCTATTTCTCTTCAGGAACCCCACTTGCTGCTGCAGAGAGGCATCCACTAGAAGCTGACCTCCATATCTTGAATTTCACATGTAATGAGTAGCTAAATCTGACACCAAATGATTTTAGGAAGAAAATTCAAAGTCAAGCCATTTCCTTTAAGAAAGCCATTTGAAACCCTCTGGGGAACAGAAATGGAAACATAATTTAAACTCACTTCCCCATACAAGTGACTTGGATTAATTTCAATAAATCCAGCATTTACTATGCACAGAACATCTCCCCCTTTCTCACCACAAACCCTGGATACTTTGGACTACTCTTTCATTTGTTGCTTCCTATAAAAGTGCTCCCTCAGTCTGTTTGTGCAATTCAGATTTGTTTTTATCTGCAAGAAAATGCCTCTTCAGTCATTGAGACTAAGGCTGCTGTAGTGTGGGAGAAGTGTGTGGCCTGGACGGTGAAGCAGCACCGCAGTCCCTCCTCAAGCCCTGCCAGGGACGTGCGACCCCAGCTTTGCTGCTGGTCACCTCCACCAATGATCCTCAAGGACTGGGGGAGAAGCTGCACTGCCTGCCACTATCTCTACTGGAAAGCACTGTCTGCATTTGTAATGCAAAGCAGACATGATTTCAGAACCTGATCTCTTCGACAACAAAGGCTGTAGAAGATTAGAAATACTTAGATTTGCAGTTCATTAAAAAATGTATTTCTCTCTGTAAAAGGAATTGGGTTTTTTAACTCATTTGTCTTGCTTTTCTCTTGAGTGTGTATTTCCATTTGCTAAAGGCATTTGCACCTTTAGTGTATTCTGGTAGTTCTATGAACTGTGGATAGTTTTTTCCCACCAATTACTTCCTCTGGGACTATTTTATTAAAGTCTTATTGGCATTTAAAATATGTAGATGATATCATTAATCCGATTAAAGTGTAGGTAAACTTGGTAATACAAAATGTGAAAAAGCAGTGCAAGGTACGATTATCAACATAATTATTTTCATTATCAATACAATTATATTTTTCAGTTGTTGCTTCTTAACCTTTTTTATTTTTCTCCATTTCTTTCATTAACTCTAATCTACTGCTGTGAGGCAGTTCTCTGTTTCTTCAAGCAGTATGAAGATAGAAGTGGACAGAACTATTAGCAGAGGAATAAAAGCCTTTTATCTCTCTCTGTTTGGCTGAATTCCAGTGAAGTCAACTCAGCCAGCAGAACAGCATTTTTCTAGGGGGATGAGCAATTGGGGTCTCAGTTTATTTTCCAGTCCCGAATGGTTTTACTGAAAAATCATGACAACCTATATGCTTGTAGGTAATATCAGGAAAAAGAGCCATAAAATACCGTTTCATCCCTGGAAGTGTCCCAGGAATTATTTTAAAGGCCCACTCTATTCTGTTTCATTGGCAGGCTACCACCAGTAGCATTTCATCAGTACAATAGAACAGCTCTAGCACCTGGGCATGACGGACAGCAAAATAAGTCAGTGCTGTAAGAACTGTGAAGTGAAAATGGTGAAAATAATGATGAGGAAGTGATGTAAGACAGAAATTCAGAGTGAAGAGGTAGGTTTAATTCTGGGAAAGGGAGGAAGCTCATGGGTGGTTTACATAGGCTAATTCTCATGTATTACAGTTCTTTGAGGGAACTAATTTGTTTTGACTTGAAATTGGGCTGCATCTGATGGCACTTCTCTTTTTGTCTAAGGGAGTGATCATGGAGAGATTGTGAGCTGGTGAAGCCTGAATTGAAGGAAAATGCTGGTTTTGAAGCTCACAAATGCACATGAGTTCCCACACCTACACTGCAGCTGGGACTAATCAGTGGAGGATGTTTTTTCCTCTGGGATTTTCATGTTGCTTTCCAGGCAGCACTCACTCGAACTAATGCAAGCAGATACTTCCAAACCTAAATCTATACCCCTAAGGGTAGCAATTCAAAGTTGAACTTATTGATGTAAATTAAGGAAGATTTAATTCAAAAGGTTTGTATATGTAAAATGATTCATCCACATCAAACCCTGGGATTTCTTGATTTCTCAATTAAAGGAGCAGGGTAAGAAACTTGAATTCTGTTCTTACTAAGACTGTGTCAGTACAATGTTTTTTGGGGTATCATTTTAATCCTGTGTATTTTGCTTACCATCTATCAAATGAGCCTTTAATATTAAATTAATTTTGGGGTTTTATTAGGTTCTACAAAATCCTTGAAGGTTTCCACATATTTGTGTTTGCGTGTGCATGACTCTTTGTCTTGCTTTGGCAAAGTCTTCTAACTGCATGAGGCTGCAGTTCGTGAAATGCCGGGGAGGAGACTATGTCAGTTGAAATTAGGGTGAATTGTGCAGGAAGCACGTGTTTTCCTCATAGACATGATCTCAGCATCAATGAATAAAAAATATTTGTGCAGGCTCTCCCAATGGGAAGCAAGTGAATGAAAAATGAGAGCCACTCCTAATCTGTATGATACCTTAAAAAAGCACAAAGGAACCAATTCAGTCTTTCAGACACAATTAAGGTTGCAGAGCTACCCTAAAAATAAACCAAGTGTGCAACTGCCATTCAAAAATTCACCCCCAAGCTACCTGAATGAAAGGCTGAGGTACAACACAGCATTAGAAAAGCAATGGAGAAAAAGACAGCAATCAGAAAGGTTTATTCTTTAAATGAGCTGCAAAACCCCATTAAGTATTAAAAACGATGACCATACAGAAGAGCAGATTAATGTACAGTTCTGAAACATCAGTCCTGATCCAGATTCAGTGTTTAGCATGTGTGCTGGATAAAACCTCAGAGCCTTATTTTTGCATAGATTATTAAAGATTGTATTAATTCTTCTAATGCCTAGGAAGCAACTGTGACTCCCACTTATCCTAAAACGGTTGGCAGGATCTAAAGTTGAGTCCTGACAAGACTAGAGTAAGAGCACCATTGGGAGTTGTTTTTTAATCCCTTTTCTGGCACACAGAACAGTTCCTGGCCTCTGCATGGCCCCCTTTGTATGCTGCCAATCCCTTTGATTCTGCCCTTCTGAGCAAAAGGAGCATCGTCCAAAATTTGCACATCCTTTCTGAGCCTGGGAGCCCCTTCACCTTGTCCCAGGTACTCTACAAAATGTATGGAATGGCCATGGATATAACACATCCAGAGTGAATTATGAGATGCTGTTAAACAACACTTTAGTTCTGTAATGGAGGTGAAAGGTGTCTAATTAGTAAGAAAAAGAACAGAAGGAAGAATAAAGAGATAACAATAACAAGGCAAGGGAGGAAAAAGGTGTTTAGTAATTCCCAAGACGAATACAAACACATGAAAGCAACTCAGGAATAGGCAACCTCTAATTGAGCTTTTTCTTTCAGTGCCACTATGTTACTGTAAACAGCTGAAGGGAAAGCTTTTTGAAAGAAACAAGCATGGATTACAAGAAAAGAGAAAACAATATTCATGAATCATTTCATGATCATCAGGCTTCCTAATGCAATCCCTCATCCCAAATATTAGAAATGCTTTGAAGTCTGACGGCTGCTTTCTCTCTTCTTCTCCAAAAATGTGGTCTTCTAAAGATAGCATGTTATCCAAAAGAAGAATACTTCAAAATTTTTAAATGTTGCCATAGGGAGTTTCTTTAAAGTTATGTCAATTAGTTTGCTTTTATAATTCTATTAAAAGAAGTCTATAGGTCCAATGTCAGCTATTAGCAGATTTTGTTGTGGTACACCACATGTAGTCCCTCAAACATGGGAGAGCAAGGAAAACACAAGTTTAAGTGAGATGACACTGGATATCAGTCATCCTCCATACCAGGAAATTACAAGAAAGTAATCTCTGACTAATGTTTGTGCCAGTAAAACAATCTCATGTAATAAACTGATACATTCAGATGTCAACCCAGTGGTCAATTCTTATTAGCAAACCTGTAGCAGCTGAACGTCTTTTCTCTGAATATAGTGAGTAAATCTAACCTTTGTGTAGTTTGAACACAAAGCTGCTGGAAGAAGATACTATTTCCACACAAAGATTTAAGAACTCTAAGCACAAATACAAATAAACTACTTATAAATTACTTAGGAATAGTTTAAAAAACCCTCTAGAAACAGCAGCATATTTTCTAGCTGAGAAATGTATGCCAAATGTTAGATCTACTGTGGAAAAGGTTGTCAACCCAAGCATTCAAATGAAATTCCCTCAGTGCTTTCCTAAACTGTGGTTGAACAAACCAGTAGAATAGCAGAGGTTTTGGTTAGAAGCCCTCAATGTCCAGAAGTTCCTAAGACTGATGCTTCTGTAAGGCATCCAAGTGCTGGGACATGAGACTGGGACATCTACTGATCTGTAGAGAGCTGGCTCATCCATCACCTGCTCCCAGCATGTGTGTTCTGTAGGATGAAGGTGTTCGATTCAAGTGACTCTCTCCTTATCCATCCTTTCATTGTAAGAGGATAGGAGGACACTGGAGGGCCACTCTTCACTCTGAGGGGACAGATCTGGCTTACTGTGCTGCTAGGCAGGCTGGACCATCCCCAGAATGTCTGGGGAAACTGTTGTCATAAAGATGGGCCTGATGGTTTGTATTTAAAGAGATGGATGAATAAGGGCATTCAAATCCACCAGATGCATATAATTAAAGAAACTTAATTTAAAAGATAAAGGTGTGGAAAGGAAGTATAGGAGAAGTGGGTTACTAGCTTTTTTCATAAACAATGCCATCCTTAAGAAAACCTTTGTTCCCTCAGTCTGTCTGTTAAGGTTTAGTTTCCTGCTATACTTGCATATCTGCAGAATTATAGTAGAAGGCTCAAAATCACATGGTTCATTGCACTGTGTTTACACCATGGCTTCCACGTTTCTTCCAAGGTACCCATAAGAGATCACAAAGATTTTTTTTTTATTTATTTAGTTTGATATTCTGTTTGGCTTTGGTATAGTATTTCTACTAACCTCTGAAGCATTGTAGTTTGGCTTTAGTTTCAGGTAGGATTTTGGCAAGGTACACACAGTAATCTGCACTTGATGTATTATGTTTTTCACACAAGATGAAAATCTGAATTCTTTGGAGAAATTGTGTTAGTAAGCTGACAGAAAAACCAAAGAGCATGAAATTCAGATGTGTTTGGTTGGTGTTTTGCTAATCCACTTAGCATAAAGCCAAGCACAGATATGGAGCCAAATGGGAATTGTATCTGCATCAGATCACAAGCAGGTATTAAGGTTTGTGTTCTACCCTTTTCTACAGACTGAGTCATGATATTACAGCAGGCTCACCTGGGACCTTTATTTAGGAAAGATACTGCTTTTATAGGGATGTTATTAGCCCCAGGACTCTATTATTACTGTTTCATTTGTGTGAAAATACAGCACATTTGGGCAAAAGGCAGTGTGTCTCCCCCACCGTGTGATGGTGCTTGGACTTGTCTGGAAGTAACATTTCTGGCATTTTTAACAAAAATCTTTGCAGCCAGGACCCTGTGGGCCAGGAAGCCCCTTTGGACTCTGTGCCATTGCAGTCTGTGTGCAACAGAATCTGCCCAGCAAACAGAACAGGCAGCAAAAGCCTCTGTGGGCACTGGCAGAGTTTCTGAGCGTAACCCAGACACCAGGCAGACCTGTGCTGTCACTCACAGGTGGCTGAGTCCATGCAGAGCAGCCAAACTTGAGAGCCTGTGCAATTTTGTGTATGGGAACTTAAGTATCGACAAGGTTAGATAAAAGGGTTTGTGACTGAGTGATGCCATAATATTGGGAAAAGGCCCTAAAAGGTAAGTTCTGTTGCACTTGGCCCTAAATCTGTTCCTTTAATACCTAAAAAATGCCACATGCTTTCATGATGACCTCTACTTCAAGGGAAATGGTGCCAGAAGATCAAAAATGTAAGTGCCAAGGAAACCTTGTTGGTAGGAAACCTTGAAGGCACCCTGTTGGTGCCTTCAGTTCCGAGCGCAGTCCTGGCGGCAGCATGCTGGGAGGTGCAGAAAAATTGAGTTCTGTACTTTGTTATTTCCTGTTTTACAGGAACATTTAATGGGTGAATGCTATCAGCTTCTATGGTCAGATGGTTATTCATAACAACTTACGCTGTTTTCAAGCTCTACTTGATTTCTGGGTGGGGCTTGTCAGTGAGACCCTCTTTGCCTTCAGTTTTGGAGCGGGTCTAGCTCCGCTCTTTTACATGGAGTAGTTTTGTCACCCTTCAGCCAGTCAGCTTCTGGCACATGCTTTAGGTTTTGACAAAAGGGCTGGCTTGGCTTTTCCATGACGGAATACCAGGTAGCTCATTCCCCTCCAGAGGATGCACGCCATCATCTCCTCACACAACGCCACTTCACCACGCAGCGCTACAAAACCAGAGCTGTTCTGCCAGCACGTGCTGGAGGGCTGAGGGTCAGAGGGCTGGTACTGATCACCCCAAACCTGCTGCCATGGCCAGCTTGAAACCCTGGCATTCTTTAGGCGCCTCCGTGTCCCTTCAGCGCTTTCTGCCACTACGGAGACAAGGAGACCCTCAGCAGCCGGGCCCCGACCAGCACGGCGGCAATGGCGGACAGGGTCACGTGACGCCGGCGGCCTATTTAAACGCCGCCGGGATGAGCGCTGCCTTTTCTCTCCCTCAGGGCCGGGACTGGTGGCGGCTGTGGGATCTGTTCCGTGGGGCCTGCACGGGGCCCGGACTGGGCCGAGCCGAGCCGAGCCGAGCCGA